>NW_006768768.1:713295-922767 GCF_000204055.1 Melampsora larici-populina 98AG31
AGTAGGCTTATATAGTGAAATACTAAGCTGAGGTATCACATGACTAACAAGTTGCTAAGCACACGCAATGACATATGAAATAGAAATGAAATGATATATGAAATAATGTCAACGCAGGACAGGAGAAGACAGAGGTCACAAGACTGACATTTCTGGGGATAGTCACGCAGGACTGTGTAATGAGAAAGGAAACACATGTAAAGTAGAACTATCTCAACAGTCCAAGGGATTGTATATCCAAGGATACCTTAGATTTGGAAATACAAGGTATCTTTGCCAGCAGTGTTGCTATCAACACATTCCTGAGTTCTAGATTGCTAATTCACTTGAGCACCATTATACTTGGCTTCCAGCTCAGCGTTAACTTATGCCTATGTGCATAATTGTTTTGGTGTGGGCCACCTTCATGTTCTCATCCGACAATTCTAACCTTGGTCTACATTGTAGCCCCCCTGATGCCAACAGACTGGTTCAAGTTTTAATTATACTCACAATTCACCTGTGCGCACCAGAACGCACCGAATGTATAGGATGATACAGCCTGATGTATCATCACATGTACTTCGAAAAATCCTCTATAGAATTAGCTAGTTGCTAGCTGCTCCTAGGGTAACTTGCAGCACTCAACAAAATTGGCTAAGTCCCCACTCTCACAAGGGGACCCCCTTTGCCGCCTCACGTACTTACAAGTAATATTACTACCTGAGCAAAACAAATTACCACTCCAGTAAAAAGCTCACCACTTCAGCAAGAAACTCACCACCAAAGTTCAAATTTCACCACCACACAAAAAAATCACCACCGAATCAACAAAAACTTACCATTTCACACAAATATCACCATTGAAACAACAAAATCACCATTACTTCACCAATATCACTACCAGATTTGAAATCTCACCACCGCATGAACAGAATCACCATCACACCAAAAAAGTCACCATTGATTCGAAAAAAAACTCACCACCACATCTAATGATTTATCACCGCATCAATTCAAATTACCACCTCAGACCAAAAACTCACTACCTATACACCGCATAACCTCATTATAATTAACCTCGCGGCCTCTCATATTACTACTCACAAGACGTCTCCTCAACATTCAATCCCAAAGTCTCATCATTTCAACTCTTCAAACCATTCCATCTGCCATTATCCATCTTCAAGTATAAACTACGCATCGTTTCAGACTTAATTGCCAACATGCGACCTGGACTTCGAAGGGCTCAGGCAGCGTCCTCGCCACCTCCTTCTAGTCATGACCCTGATTCTCGAAGTGACACTGGCAGCGAATGGCAGTTGCCTCCCTCTATTGTTCGACCTACCACTCAACGTAACCCTCTACCTATCACTACAACCGTCCGCCAACAACGAGCGACCGAAAGTCAAACTCAAGCTCAAGGACGAACCCGCTCTCGCAAACGAGCACGACCCAACGAAGATGATGATGACAAAATTGAACAAGACGAAGATCACGCCAATGAAAACACAACAATCGAAAATGATAACACTCCTGACGCTGACATTGACGACACAGTGCCCACCTTTAGCAACTACCGAGCCTTGGGCCAAGAGTGGGGAATGCCGCGCGCTGAAAAAGAGCTGGCGTCACTCACCTTTACGAAGAACAACCGTATATCTGCCACCGGTCTCTATGAAGCGCAGGCTCTTCAATCCAACTATGAATTGGATAAGACGATGCTGTGCCTAGTCCTGAAGTGCAGCCGACGAGTATTGGATGGAGCTTTGTAAGTAACACACCGTTCCCTTACCTCCCTGGACGGAATGTCACTTAACTAATATTACAATTTCTTATGATATCCTTACTAGACTCGAGGGACCATTATCTCGGGAGCCCAATATGTATACCAACTATCAAACCTATAGCATTGCGGCCACGAAAACTCCCAGTAAGCACGATTAATGAGCCATACAAATCCTCCACTAAACAATCTCAATTCTGCATCTCCCTTAGTGCCACCCAAAGGTGTATCACCTGGCTTTAAGGAGTGCAACGCGATTGTCGGCTCCACGTGGTCCTCCTACAACAATGAAGAACACGAAATTTTCACTCCTCGTCTATTTGAAAGATTATGTGTGGCAACGAGCGAGGCTTATGCACTTACTAAGACCCCTCTTGGAATCAATCCTTGTCTTCCGGTTGAAGAGGCGTCTACTAAAACCCCGGCTTCCACCATAGAACCACTTAGCGAAGAAGAACTCAATCAATATGTACCGGTTTTTGAGCGCCTGGTCAATCTGACAAAAGTCTCCCACGACTTGTACCAGGGTCGATTGTGGAGACACAGTGGCAAGTACAAAAATCAGTCCATGGAGAAGCTAATGAACTTCGAAATCAGCAAAATTATACGCCAGGTAAGATCCCTTCAAATAATCACATGTAATCCTACTTACACAATTATCCTCCATCTGTGATCGATTCAGCTACACGTATTGAAGGAACACTTCAATCTCCAATTCCACCTGCTTGTGGCAAGTTGGAACCCAGCCACTTCCGCACCCCGTGCTCTTTTTCAGGAAGAGTATACCTCTTGTGCACGGTGGGCCCGTGATCAGCAAAAGGTCCATCTCCTCGAGTGTTTTGCTTTCAAAGCAACGAAAGCTCCACAGCATCTGCGCTCTAAACGACTTGATCCCAAGCCCATGTCGGAAGGTGCAGCGCGTCAAGGACAAAGACGCACGGAACTTGCGCATGCCCTTAATGATTTGATAGGTGAGCATTAATCTTAGCTCCTTTCTAATGCAGTATCACAGCGCTGATGAACACTTCTGAAAAGCCCCACATCTTCGTGGAGGATATCAGGGCAGAGGTGATGCACATCCCAAAGTCCCAAATTTGAAGGCCGCCTTTGCAGCCAAGACCTTCCGCGGGGATATCAAGCTCACCTTTCAATGCACTCCTCAGAGCCGTATCACTGACCTCATGATCTCCAAGGTCCCTGGTCACCTTTCGAATGACGAAGTTGAAATTTGGATTGATGATATCAGATTGAAAAATTACACCATTATAGCCCTGCGCGCGAGCTCCCATATAACAAAAAGCGAAAATGACGAAACTAGTATGTCACAAGAACCATCTCAAACCGATTTAGCCGAGGAGAGTGTTAGAATATCCGAGTGATTACCCACAAAACACAAGTAGAAAGAATTTTATTATTTTTGGTCTCAACTATCTTTTTCAGTATTAACCTACTCAATTGAGTATCTTTATACTTATTCCAGTAACCACTCGTTTTTGTACGGATCTAACCATAGATTAGAACATTGGAGCTTTTAGTACCTTACTTGAAGATTCCATTTATTGTCATTGTTGGTAAATATTATCTTTGGCAAGGAATAACCATATTGTCAAACTACCCATGGTTGAGTAAATACCATTTATAAATTTTCACACCGGTTATGTTTTGTGTAAAATCTTTATGATGTGTACACTTCTATACATACCATACATAAGGAGTAACTACTTGTTACGTAGTGATTTCGCCTCAATATTCAAGTCATATGAAGGTCTTAAGATAATAACTCTAATTACATAAACATAAACACTCTCTAGCCCTCAGTAAGTAGTATTGTTCCAATATTTAAGTATTATACCATCAAGTTACAAGTACCATGTGGCGGTAACCTATTTGTTTGTCCGCACACCCCACCCTTCGCTCCGACATCCCATATCGTTTCATTCATCTAACCAATCGCTCACTGGTAAGTTTTTCCATTCTTTCATTTCCAACTTGCTCGCTGTGATTGTTTGTATTCCACACGGTTGCAACCAATCAGTTCAATCAAACACTAACAATTGTAAACTTCATGAACAGGGCAATAGCAATCAATCAGTCATCCCTGGCTATATTGGATCATCTTCGGACATAAATACTCTTCGCTTAGTAAGCCATGTTTTCAAAGCGCCCTTTCATTCATCCATTATCAGGTACCTTGCGCGGATTAGAAGACTAATTAAAAGAGGGGCAGGTTTTGATTTTACTTACTGGGTGGCATACGGCTTCTGCATAACCTGATGTCTACCCAATTGTTGTGAAAGATCTATTTACCCCTTGACGAGTTTTTTCCGACTCCAACCAAGGTACCTATAACTCCATTCGATACTGACTGCATGCTTGTCTTTGTATGTGATTGCTTTTGGACATTTTAAACCCAGGTAAAATGTCAACGGACCTCGATCCTGGTTGGGAGAAACAAAAGAGGGATAAATTCCCTGTTGTTTTGAATGCGAAGTAAGGTGATATCTACAATGTATTTGATCGAAACAGCAAACTAACTTCACCCCCTGTTCAGTGACTCCTCGGCATTGCCTGGTGTTAAATTTCTGTCAGATTTGCTGAAGCCAATTGATGTCAAGCGCCAAACTGGTTTCAGTGATAACGATGTAAGCTGCTTTGTTATTACTTCGGCTGTGATTCTCGTTCATTAACATCCTCACTTATAGCTTCCCCAACCTTTCCGTATGGCGAAATCTTACGCTCATGTCCCTCACGAGTTTCTCGCACCGGATGGCTTCCCAAGCACGGGCAATTGGCTTAATCCCGCCTGCCAATTTGCTGTACTTGGGCCTGATGGGATTTTGGGGAAAGGAAGACTTGTGTAAGCAAAACGAAGCTGTACCGCTATTTCGAATATTGGTACGAAGGACTCTAACTGTTATGCATTTACATTACAAAAACCATTTTCCAGGCAAAGGGCTTTGGATTACTTCCACGAGCAGGGTTATGAAAATGTACCCGACCCAATGCCACTTTCTGTGAAGACACATGGTGATAAAAAAACCGGGACGTGAGTAAAACTCCTACGTCTTTAAAAAGTGTACTGATATCGAATTAAATTCTCCCTTGTCCGTATCATAGTCGCTATCCTGCAAAGGCTGCCATGTTCATGGCTGCAAAGCAGGCCGATCAGTCCGCCCACTCGGTGAAGAGAACTTTTGATCGCAAGTTCACCAGGTTCAACGACCCAATTCTACCATTCAAATCCCACGAAAGGACCATGGAAATCATCTCAAATCTCTATACCGTTGTCACTCACGGTTGTGGACAATTCGTTGATCGGGAATCAAAGAAGCTCATCTGCACCTTTTCTTATGAGGACTTGGAATCTATTACATCTGAGGAACGTGATGAACACCAAAAGGACGTAAATACCATATTAATGGCTACAAAGTTATTCAGAAGGTTACCACTTCCTCCTAAAGAAACTATCCTAAATGCACCGGCTATATCGACTGCTCCTACATCATCTTCCAGGATTAAAGTACCCTTTGCTGACGTAACGCAAGCTCTCATGGACGAAACCCTGCCCCGGTGCCTAACTCCTTATGAAAATCAAACACCATCCCCTCTTACTTCATTGGCCTCTTCACCCCTAAGTTCTCTCCCACCTTTGGAATGCGGGGATACCGAAATGATTGATGTTATGGTTAATGCCCCTTCCAAGGCCTCACCTGCTGATCATATTCATTCATCACCACTCTCCTCAGTCGATTCATCGCCTCTATCTTCACTCCCACCTTCGGATTCCGAGGACACTGACATGGAGGATATCGAGGAATCCGTTAGGGATCATGCTGAAGACCCTACTACACATTTAGATCAGAGTTTGACCGCGGTGAAGCCCAAGAAAGCCAGGACAACGAATGGAGCCCTTATAGCGGGGAAGATGTATTGCTTTGGCCAAACTGTAGGCTATTCGAGTGATATTCTAACTTCGCTCTATATCCCCTTCAAAGGGGCTTCGAAATCACTATACCGCCGTTTCCTCGATAATCTACCCGGCTTCGGCAGACGCGTGGGCGCACGATTCCGAAGCTTCTGCGACCAAGGTTTCCAAATTGCGCATGAAGAGCTTATTAAATTAAAAGCACCCTCCATGTCTTCTACTTCCAAGTTCCATCCTTCAGGCCCACTGGACTTTGCAGCCAACTTCGCCTTTACGCTGGGCGGTTTCTACAATAAGCCGCATACTGACAACAATAAGGGCAAGGTGTACTGTTTGTGGTATCCTATTGATAGTGAGAGCGGCAAGATCATGACTCAATGTGAAGGTTATGATCTTGGCAATGGCTGGTTTGTGTTTCCTGAATATAGATTTGCTTTCAACTTTGGCACAAAATACGCCGTTCAAATAGCATGGAATAGCAAGACCACTTTCCATCACACGCTGCCCTCCCTGGAAAAGGATGATATCAATAATGCTGGTCACAAAGTTCATTACACGCGACTCGGTTGTTCATCTCAGATTACGCAAAAGATGGCCCGCGCTTGCGCAAAGGCCGGAACTAAAGAACAATTCAACCACAAGTCAAATTGTGAGAGACACATTAGGGATGCTGAAGACATCCTGAAGCTTAAAGATAGGAACTGGAAAGTGTAGAAAATATCACATTTCGTTAGTCTCTTTCTAAACTGCTCTTTCTAAACAGTATGTTGTAAATATGCGAATTTATAAATGCTGACGCGGCTTGTTAAATGTTGTTATAGTTTATTTAGGTCTTTATACGAGCCCATCGTAGCTATACCAACCATTTATCTAGGTTTCTAAACGGTTGTTAGGTATACTTGATCATGACTTCTTTGTAGTTGTTTAGTTTCCTTGATTATTATGATTTGGTTATCTATTGGTTCTGTCATTAAAGTATTCTATGGGATACATGAAATTTCCTCATTAGGTTTTTTTTCATTCACTTCGCTCGTATATATACTACTGGTGTTTGTATGCGGACTTGAATGAATGATGTTGCAGAACATCATGATTTGAGTTTGTCATTATCGCTCGAGTGCATATAACAGTATATATTTCCAAACAAGTATAACATAGGAAATCTCTGATCAATACAAACAACAATAGGTAAAAGAAAAATGTTTGTATTCAACTTTCATTATGTGTTCTCATGGTCTGATTGTGAGCAAAGCGCGAGTCTAATCATACAATGCTATTATTTGTCTTTCATAAAACAGTCGATACATGTCAGTCAGAGTGATTTAAACAAGCGAAATGATTGAGTCATACCTTGATTAATGTGCTTAATGATGTTGTTAGCCAAGGTACAACTCATCATGTAAATGTCAAGGTCGTTCTGCCATTGCTTGAGATCTCGCGCCAAATTGATAATCATTATCAGGTCGTTGGTATCAATTTTGTCATCGACTTCGTTTTGTAGAACGATTTTATCAATGTAAAATTTCAACAATTTGTGTATCATGAACAGTTGGTCAAACGCTTTAGCAGTGTATCCTAATTGCTCTTGTGTCTGTGTTCGATCTAGACTTGCTAGATTTGGTGGTAGGGGCATCGCGCTATCACCAGGTATAAGATCGAGCTATAAGAGATATAGACGAATAAATTAAGTGTTAAATGTTTTTCTATACTTTTGATAATGGGTGAAATGTGATGTATAAAGTAGATTTGATCTTACGAAAATACTTACATGAAGTATCTAAGTACGTTTTAGATTGTTTGTTTTTCTAATAATGTAAGGTGAATATATATCCAACGATTATTTAGGCAATAAAAGGCCAATTGAGATGTTGGGGTTGTGTTCAAGAAATGATACCGAGAACTTTGTTATTGTTAGAAAGTTGAAGATAACTTGAACAAAATTTCTATTCTGATTCTCGAACAGCCAGGATGTTTAATCTATGTCATTTAACCCTACGAAACCATAAGGGCAAAAATATTAAGCGGTAAGCCTCGACAAACAATGTATATAATTGACCGTCAGTGGTTCTCTAAACCTTTCCAAATCAATTCTACTCTTTGATTAAAAACTTACCAAAAAGTTCATATATAACAAAGAGAGCCAAGAAAATAGCAAAGGAGCTTGAAATCAATAAAAAAGTGTGATAGACACACTGAACTGGGTGTGTAGAGACACACTGGATTTATATACTCTGTTAAGAGGGAAGTGATTTCACCTATCAGGCAAGTTGTGACATTTATCTAAGATTCCTCCTACGTACGTGTGCATGGACTAAAGTTTCTTTCCTTGTGTGCCTCATACAAGAACATATAATCCATTCTTCACTGTATTAGACTCTTATAGGGGTTTTACTGGGTTTCACCCAGTTCCACATAGTGTTTAGCTGAAATGGTGGTATTCTCCTCAAGTGCATACTGGGGTTCAAGCGGGCGGTGTGAATGAGATGTGATGTGATTACCCCTCATAATTGTCCTTATAAATCCGAGACTTTGGTTTAAGACTGGTCAGGCTATGTGTGCAAGGCAAAGCATCACCGGGGACAGGGTATAATTGGTTATAAGTTTGTTAACTCATTGAGCGGATGTCCCCATTAGATTGGAAGTTCAATCAAATATATTGACTCACTCATATATGCATCACTCACATTTCTGAGTGGATGCAAGTGTTGATAACTGAGCAATTGGTTCCATTGCTCAGTCAACACTTGCATCCACTCAAACTGTGGATGCATCAACACTGGCATGATTTATGTTTGGACATTGTTTGGGCCACTTAGATTGGATGTTCAATCAAATAGATTGACTCACTCATATATGCATCACTCACATTTCTGAGTGGATGCAGGGGTTGATAAGTCAACAATTGGATCCATTGCAAATGATGAATTATCAAAACTTGCATCATTTTTGTTTTGACATGGATTGGGCCACCCAAGACCAAACAATGTTGGTGCCATTAGATTATCTGACCAATAGAACACCTGACATGTCTCACTTATTCATCTCTCACATGTCTAAGTGATGTAAGTGTTAAAAATGTTGTTTTTCTAACATGTGCTACACTTGTGAGCAGACTTTTCCCTCACGTGCCAGCCTTTTTCGGATGGTGCCATTATGGGGTTCAAGCGGCTGGGGTGGATGAGACTTGATGTGAATACACCTCATAAGTGTCCTTATGATTCCGGCTCTTTGGTTATCAGGCTGGTCAGGCTATAACCAAAGATTCTGGCTCTTTGGTTATCAGACTTGTCAGGCTATGTGTGCAAGGCCATTGATCACCGGGGACAGGTTATAAATGGTTATAAGTTTCTTCACTCTTTAACCGGATGTCCCCATTAGATCGGATATTCACTCAAATCTATTGACTCACTCATTTGAAGAAATTGTAAGCTTTTTGCCTCATGTGCAAGCCCTGTTTGGATTGTTATGCATCCAAACAGGGCTTGAGCGGAATCAAGTGTTGATAAACTTGTGAGAAAAGCCTTGTGCATCCGAACAAGGATTTTGCTCACAAGTTTATCAACACTTGTTTGGATGGTGCCATTAACCAACATTTATATCACTTACATCGCTTAGACATGCATCACTCACATGCCTGAGTGATGCAAGTGTTATAAATGTTGCTTTTGTCACATGTGCATTGAGTGATGCATGTCTAAGTGATGTAACTGTTCTAAATGTTGATTAGAAAGCAACATTTTTAACAGTTACATAAATGATGATTATAAAGCAACATTTTTTACAGTTACATCACTTAGACACTATGTGATGTAAGTGTAAAAAATGTTGCTTTATAATCAACATTTATAACACATTTGGGAAAAGCATCATTTCTGGTTATAAGTTTTTTCACTCACCTGCAAGCCTCTTTCAGATGGTGCCATTGATTTGGCTGACCATATTTGCCCCTTACATCACTCACTTATGCTTCTCCCATGTCTTACTGCATTAAGTGTTTAAAAAGTTGCTTTTCTCACATGTGCAAGACACACCATATACTTTTATGGTGATAAGTGTTTTACCTCGTGTGCTAGCCTTGTTCGGATGGCGCCGTTATATTTGGTGGCCATCATTGGCCCTTACATCACTCACTTATGCATTTGACACGTGTCTAACTGATGTCAGTGTCAACAATGTTGCACACATGCAAGCCCTGTTGCAATGGTGCCATTGGATTGGCTAAGGAACATCTTAGCCACTGACATCCCTTAGGCATGCGAGTGACGTGATAAATGTTCCTTAGCCATTCCATTAGCCATTCCAATGGCTACACACGTGAGAAACATTTGTCGCCATGATGTTTCCTCATGTGCAAGCCTTTTTCGGATGGTGCGCATAGATTGGCTGACCATCTTTGCCCCTTACATCACTCAGCCATGCGTTTATCATGTCTGAGTGATCTAAGTGGTGATTAGTCATCCTGACTGGCTTGTGCTACACAAACCAGTCAGGAGGTGGTGATGTTATTTCGCTCACGCGCAACCCATGTACTGATGGGGTACTTTTGGCTGCCCATCTGTACCCCTTACATCACTCACATGTGCATCCCCATGACTCACGACACAAATAAACCACAGCAAGTGTTGATCATGTGCGTAAGTGTTGGCGCCTTGGAGCCACCACGCTGTTAAAACCTTGGTCATTCCTAAGTTTGTACTGCACTGACTCACGCGCACAAATAAACCACCGCATGGGTTGATTATACAGCAAGTGTGGCTTATTTTCATAAGTGTTTGCTCCTTGTAGTCACAAAGCTTTTAAAAGCATGGTCAATCCTAAGTTTGTACTGACATGTAATTTACTTTGGTATAATGTTGTTGTCATCATGCAGCAGGTAAAATAAACCATGGCAAGTGTTGATTATACAGCCAGTGATGATTATTTTACTAAGTGTTTGCTTCACAAAGCTTTTAAAATCATGGTCATTCCTAAGTTTGTACTGACATGTGATCCACTTTGGTATTTTGTTGTTGTCATCATGCAGCAGGTAGCTCTATCACGTCTGTGTCAACCTTACCATCACGTCTAACACAGACGTGATGGTAAGGTGACTGTCACTCACCCAGTGACACCCCCGTTACATACATAATGCCGCTACATACAACATCCGGGGCCGGGGCTGCCCGTACGGTCTTGGCTGTACCTGGACCACTCTTCTCAGGCCACACTTGTCTCAAGCATTCAAAAGATTTTTCCACCTACGACATCTGCCATACTTGTCTCAACCTTCGAAAGGAGGCCAACCCCGGCCGATTGAATCTTTGTTCAAACAACTACCACGTAAACAGACGCCTCCTCACCAATACGATCCCATATCCGTCATGAGCAGCCTAATTTCCGCGCTAGTCACAATTGCCGCCAACCTACTTAGTAATCAACTTCCCGATTTGGAAAATTCAATGTCAGGATGTCCGTCCATCTTTCGCTAGCGGGAATCACCTACTTTCACATGGCCTTTGCACCGGGATAGGGAAGGCAAAGATGAGTTCTATTCGACCCGATTGACAGAATTTCGAAAAGTCTTGACATTTCTTTATGATCATTTGAACATGCCTTTAAAAGGTATCATACGAGGTCTTAACCACGCAGTCAAGGTCGGCAAGCCTGCAACACCGTTACAAGAGCAATTGCATGCCCGGCGCGAGCGAGAACAAGCTCACACAGCAACATCGACTGCGGCCATCAGGGCAATGCTTGATGAAGGTCAACATCAGCCATTACGTGATGAAGTCATGGAGCCAGCACACCTTATGCACGAGTTAGACGCACCTGATGACGGAGATGACTATCCAGGTGCAGAACCGGAGGATCTCAATCAATTTATGCCACCACCATTTGAAGTAGAACTGGAGGTGGTTAACCCAGTCCAAGCACGATTGCGTAGGGAACAGCATTTAGCTGATTGTTTGGCACACGAGAACAAGTGGAGCTGGCAGTATGCAATAATGCTGCCTACATTTCTTCGATGCAAGATGGCGACCTCAAATTGGGGAAATGAAGATCTATGGAAGAATGACTTACGTCCGCCCTGCACCTGTGCGATGCAGACCGAACGTGATGTAGACCTGGTTGATTTAACAAGTACGTCAAGGTATCTATCCTAACTAGCTAAGTCTGAATTGTATACTAAGATCAGTACATATAGCTCGTCGTAGAGTGAAGATATCATTTTGCTAGCAATGCGATCTTTCCGATCCTTGCAGACTCCTCCAAATGGGCTATATGGCGGCATCACCGTCAAAACCACGGACCGCTTTCTCGATACGCCTACTCATCCACCACCACCACCAGTGGGTCAGATATGCCGTTCCCACGAAGTCTTTTTGTGAAGGTTTAGACGAATCACTTGATAGTCACAACCCCGTCATCTTAACGAGCAAAGGAAAAGTAAGTAATTTTTTCCGCGATCCACCTCTTGTAACCCTATCTGACTTCAGTATAGCCTCGGGACTGGCGAGCCCCTTTTACCATTTCTGTAGATGCGTATAGGGCAATAATTAATCAAATACGCGAACTGGAACACCAAAAGCTTGAACTCACCGAACTTTGCAAACTGGCAGCGAACTGCCCCAAATGCTTTGGTCCGCCTGTGGGCCAAACACGCCCTGGAGAACCTTGGGTTGTGATACGTCTGGATGGGAACTTCCAGCATAAGAGACATGCTAAAGCCAGTGTCTCTATTCCTGGTTCACTTACTCCTCGCCCAGAGATCTTCCTTGACCCCAAAATCGCCGAAGCGAAGGCTCGATTTCTAGAGAATGGCCCCCCAATTGACTGGCAAAACGTAAGTGGTAAAGGAGATATCCAAGTGTTCTACTACATACACTGACTAGGTTTGACCTATAGGACGAATGCACTCAGGCTCACACCACAGCTAATGATGCGCGAGGCAAAGGTCACTTCAAGAATATGGATGAATCAGGACTCCTTGGTATGGCTTGTAGGCATGACCATGTCCTCAAGATGATGAATCTCATCCAGACTGGGGAAAAGTTCGTACCACTCTCCTCATTCTTAGTAGCAGTTAGCTGATAACTACTTGTCTTATAGGTCACACTATGCACTAGCGCTTATTCAATGGCTACTGGATATATTTGCGAATGATCATGATGGTACTACAAGTCTAGGAATTCTGTACGATATAGGATGCAACTTGGACAAAACTATTAAGAAGGTCAAATAAAAAAATTCTACGGTCATGCTTTGTTATAGATACTGACTCTCACGCCAGTATTCATGCAGAGAAGAGTTTTTACCGATGCAAGACATGCAGAACAAGTGAGAATAGGAACCGCCTTGTTTCATGCCTATGCCCACAACTGGGGCTGTCAGTTGGAGTATAATCCACGCCTGAATCCTGGATGGGGAAAATCGGATGGAGAAGGCCTGGAGCGCGTGTGGTGGAAACTAGCCCCACTAGTTTCTGTGCTCAGGTATGCCACTAAACAGCATCGTTTGGTTAGTCTGGATCTGTGGACAAATCATCGGAATGAGGCCTTGTGTAAAAACGCGGGTATGTGCGATTTTCTTTGTCGTTTAGCTTACCAGGAACAAGTTTAACGTGTCAGAATTGTACAGTTAAGAACATGATTGGCAGCACCCAAAAATTTCAGGGTGAGCTACAGGAAGCCCAGGCGTCTCTCGCGAGATTTGAACAAGCGAACCGGGCACATACAAGGCAATATTTTCAAGAGCAGTGGGACCGTCAGCGAGCTTTGCAGCTGAATGCTATTAATATCAGGTCGAAGGAAAAGCGTGCGCGACTCGAGGTACTCTTAAAGCTAGAAGAGGATCTTTTGGAAGCTCGGTAAGTCATTTTGTGTTTCTAACATACTTCCACACTCGTTGTAGTCAATTGGTAAATCCACACTGACTAAATGGTCGTACAGTCAGCAAATGAGGGATTTAGATGCAGCCCATGTCCCTGTGCGAACCGCTGAGCAACGTAATGCTCTGCTCGCGCTCCCGAGGACCCTGGTCGATCTTGAACAGAAGATTCAAGAGGTCGCTGATGAAGTTGGTAATACCGAGTTACTAAACATTCGCCGACACGTTCGGCAACGTGGAAGTGGGTTTATTACTTCCTAGTACTTTGGCCTCGGCCGCTGTAGCATGAAGCTGATTAATAAAGCTCTTTTTTTTATTTCAGTTGATCAGATTAAGGCTGTCCTGACTGTGCAGGTCACTTTGGGTTTTTTGTATGAGGCCAAATTTGGTGCTTATCAACAACAAGTGGATGCTGGAAGGCGGACTGGTACGTGCATTTTTCTAGTAGTGAGATGCTGCACTCTCCTTGCTAACCGTCGAGCCATATTTGACCCAAGGTGCGACTCAGCAGCCACGAAACGAGGAACTGCGTAAGAAGAAACGGGCTCTCCTCAAGAAGAAGCTTGATACCTACTTGAGGCACGCGGAACGGTACAATCAAAGATATCGACCGAGACAACGTCTGGCTCAGCCAACATTCGACAAGGTCGTGGCTATGGACATCCTAGATCCCTTTTGGGACGAAGTTGCTCTCAATCACCCAGACGAGCCATGGGTGTGTTGCCAGATTACCAAAGATGGCATCCTAGCCCTTTGAAGTGAGCTTTCTTCGGAAGAGGAGTTGCGGCGCCTTGGGCGCGAAGTCAGGCAGATGATTGGATGGGGCCTTGACTATGAAGGACGCATGGAAAGGACCAAGCCAAATGAGGCTGATGGTAAGCCATTCAACTTATTTGACATCAAGTATTTCGGCTAACAAAAACGCCCACATCCTTCCAGCCCGAGTGGTAGAGTGGAACTCTATCCACTCTAGTCTGGCCAAACGAACCTGTCGCCTATGGAAGCAATGGGATCATGGATTACTCGATGTCTTCCATGCGACCAAGCAGTATGTCGAAGGAAGTGCAGAAAATGATGGAGAACTTATAGATCGGTGGGAACAAATGGTCAGTCGAACCACACAAACTTGGCATGAAGTCCTAGGGGTACCCATATTTTGGACAGACGAGGACGATGAGGACGCTCGTGCAGAGGCAGAGGAGGAGATGGATTGGGTATGGCATAGAGAGCATTTGGAGTATTGGTAGAACCGTTTAAAGATGTATGTGCATATCAAACTATATAGAGATATTGAAATTTGCAATTCAAAGCCCAAGTTGCCCTAAGTTGTGTCTAGCATATGGTTAGTTATGACGCAGAGCAAGCACAAAGAAGATTAAAAGATAATCTCTAAGAGACCAAATGTGTTTATATTGTCTAAGAGACAATGTACCCGCAGTGAGAGACATCATTCATTGATTTGAATGTCAGTTTTGTACCTCAAGTCCCATTTCTATTCAAATCAACAAATGAAATTGAATCAATCCAAGGATTTATTCAGGATGAAATAACTTGAACATTGTATCAAGATGTGACATTGAGACCGAGTCGAGACAAGCAACCAAACAATCGAACAAACTTTATGACTTATTATGGTTGACATTTTGCTTCTTCATGTAATTGTTTTTGTTTCACTTATGGGAGGAGTTATGGTCCACTATCTTATTGGCATCTTACGCTATGATACCAAGTAGTTTATTTTTGAATGTCTTTCAATTGCATTCATTACAAATATCAAAGTTACAGTATTATTTTGTCACCCACATAAATAGCTTTCATTTGACAAACAAGTCACATGACATTTTTGGTGCAAAGAAACTTTGCAGTACATAACAAGAAAGATGAGCGTCTATTTTTTAAGATTTGGAACTAAGTGGTGTGAAGGCTCTTTAAACTGGCATCAATCGGAAACTACAGTGGGCTCTTGCGGCGCTTTGTTCTTTTGCTTGCGGCGAGTGCGTGGCTTGAGGGTGTTAAGGAAAGCAGTGTGTTCGTTGATATGAGACTGCCACGTGTCTAACCAACCTGACGCTTCGGCTTTGGCGAATCGTTGCCATGTGGGACAAACGCGGGGAATGGGAAGATGGGCCAGAGTAAAATCAAGCAGGACGGATGCGAAGTGGTAATTGGCGTAAATGATGACTATGGGGGGGTTTAGATTGGGTGAGGAGTGATAGGGAAAGAAAATCCTGTTGTTAGATACGCCGGGCTCGTAGTACAAAACCGGGCGATTAAAAGTTGTTGCAATGATTCCGCCCCACCCCGGCATGGTAAGCCAATACTGTTGTTCAGATACGACATTTGGTTTGTTTGTTGCAAGACGAGCTAAGGCCTGAGCCCGAGGTTCAGGTAAGGTACGAGGTGTTAGTATATCTGTCATAGAGTTGATTGTGTCTAGCATACTCTGTCGTATGGCTGACCAGTTGTCCTGCGAGTGACCGAGTGAAACTGATATCGCGCGGAAACCACAGTGGCCATCCGCCTTCACTTCCCGTATGTCACTAATGGATGGCACCAGCCAATCACGAATACTATATTTCGTTAACAGGGCTGGCAGAGTTGGATTGACGAGGTTCGGCTTCTGTAACAGTGCCTCCTCTCGGGCGCGTTTGCGTGTGAATGGACCGGGAGGTGTAGCAGAAGTGTTACTGGTCTCTTGCAACATGGTGGAGGTGTCCGGTTTGACACCAGTATTGACGTTGGCGTCCAGAGCACTGGGAGGCTGAGTATCAGGAGTACAAAGAGGGGGAGTTGAAACTGAAGTTTGCACTGGTTCAAATGTGGGCTGAGAAATGAGCAGATCTTCTATATTGAAGGTCGAGTTGGTCACTTCGGATGGGCCATACAAGTCGTCTAAAAGCTTATCAAACTGCTCATTAAATACATAGAGGATACAATCAGTATCAGCGAGCGCGATAAGTTGATTACTGGAAACTAGCTTACAGATTCTTCATTTTCCATCGCGTGGTCCATTCCAATTTCTGTGGTTTCTGTTGTTCCCTGGGGCTTATTTGGCGAGTGAAGGTAAAGGTCTACCTAATGTCACAGCGTATTGTTGTAAGGTTGGGGTATCAGAAGGTAAGTAAAAAGTGGGGAAATTGGACATACTGCCTGAGAAGGCGAGGGTACACAGTTGGCGGTGAAGGAAAGCGGGAGAGGTTTGGTGAAAGGTGGCTGGTTGTGATCGTTAATGATTTCGTCAATCTTCTTAAGGATTTCTTGCTTGCGGCGTGGTGACATTGCGCGAAGTCGAGCAGTTAACGTTGAGATGACGGTTTCAAAGGGGTCGATATCATGTGAGCAAGGTTCAAAGGCGAATGGTTCTTGAGGATGTGGCACAATGGAGACATTTGAATCAAGACCGAGTTCAACAGTCGGGTGTTGTTCTTCCATTGGGTCCTGAGGATGTGGCACTTTGGAGACATTCGAATCGAGACCGAGTTCAACAGTTGGGTGACGTTCTTCTTGATCTTGATCGGGTGTTGAAGTAGGGGTTTTATCGTCATCCATGACAACGCCTGGAGCTAGGATGGGCTTCGCCTTTGGATCGTGAAACCTTTTGCGAGGTTTGACATCTGGATCTGGTGGATGATTATGGCCAAGGTGAGTGTAGATGAGGATCCATTTGCAGGGCTCGTAGAGCCATCGAGTGCTGAGTTTGAAGGGGCAGTCTATACAAAGAGACTTCGATGTTCCTAAAGCTGCTGGTATACCTTTGGGATACCCCGATCGATAGCACTCGTAATGAGATACGGGACTGGTTTTAGGTTGTGATCGGCCAATGCGTATGCGGTATCCATGTTGGGTGGCTGGAAACGAGGCAATGTACTCGTCCATCTTGCGTCGATCTTTGTGTTGGATCTCGATTAATTTGGGGACCGGGAAAACGTGCTTGTCCGGCCTTGCCTCGGTGGTTGGCTCCATGAGTATGAGGCTGCGAGTTGGTTGTCATTTGATGTGAATTAAGAGTAAGTTGGGATTGGAGTTTGTTGATGAAGGTCGTGAACGGAGGTATGGTGAGGTGGTGAGAACTTACCTGCGTGGTGGTGAGATGTGTATCAGGTTCACTCGTGATACTTGTTGATGTGGTGGTGAGAGGGAGGATGTTGCAGTGGTGAGATTAGACAAGTTAAGTCACGAGGTTACATGAGGTTACATATACGGTGTATAGGTAGTGAATTTTTGGTCTGAGGGATTGAGGTGGTAATTGTAATTGATGCGGTGGTAAAACATTAGATGTGGTGGTGAGTTTTTCGATTCGATGGTGACTTTTTGGGTGTGATGGTGATTCTGTTCATGTGGTGGTGAGATTTGGAATGTGGTAGTGATATTGGTGAAGTAAAATACAAAAAAATACTCGTCATGACGCCCCAACATCTAGGAACAAGCTGCATATTTTTTCAGATTTTTAGCTCTCTTCCTGTTGCCTCAGGACTTTTCTATGTCAGTAGTTTTCTTTACTGCCCGGTAAAGATGACATTTTGTGTAGTGTAATTTGTTTTGCTCAGGTAGTAATATTACTTGTAAGTACGTGAGGAAGCAAAGGGGGTCCCCTTGGGGAATTGGGGACTTAGCCAATTTTGCAAGTTACCGTAGGAGCAGCTAGCGCCTAGCTAATTCTATAGGGCGTTTTTCGAAGTACATGCAATGATACATTAGGCTGTATCATCCTATACATTTGGTGCGTTCTGGTGCGCACAGGTGTGTTTGCAAAAGCGATGTCTTTATCAATGAAAGGTGATTCAATTAGCGCATCAAAATTCTTGAAGATTTATGAAGCATTAAGCAAAGTAGGAAATCAAGATAGACCTTCGACCAAGAGAGCGACGTCAGCTAATCCAGTTTTATAAGAAAACGATGTTAGATCAGATGGCGGAGTCTTTGAGAACGGCATGTGGTTTTTTCCTGGAAAGACATCAACTTATCAAAACAGAAGCTACACACCATACTTCGATAAAAACATTCAAGAACTGAGGTATCCTATTCCATTGACGATTTTCAATAAGGATTGGCAAAATAAAGCTATGACTTATCACGTAAAGAAAAGAACTAAATCGACAGATGGTGAATCAAAAACAGATACTTATAATGGCTTACCTTATGCAGATGAGTGGTTACTCGATTATGGAGAATGGTGCATTCACTTCAATGGTTTCGTGAATGCTTTGAAAGGTGCAAAATTCAACAAATTCGTGGAATGGACTTTAGCTCATAAAGCGAATGTAGAAAAAGTTATGAATGTAATGGGTTGGATGACAGCCTTGAAGTATGATATGAGAGTAAGAGAAGAAGCATTGATAAATAGAGTAGAAGTTGATGGCAAAGTCGCTCCACCTGACATATCAGAATATAATCTATTTCTAGCAGAAGAATGTTTTGGTGAATCTGGAATGAGAGGTGAGTATCCTTTTATAAAAATTCTGAATGACGATTTGAAATTAGAAAGCTGACACCCTTTTTGTTGATGGAATTACAGAAGAATTATTGTTCAAGAAAAATCCTTACGTAGAAGGAGGAGAACGCTATGGATGGGATCCAGCGACAGGTAAACCTCCAAAGAAAGGAAACAAGAAAACAAGTTTTGGTCAAGAAAAGTCGTATCAAAAGTGGAACAACAATCCAACTGTAAGTGGATCAGGTGGTGCAGCAATAGGAGCAGATAAGAAAACGAATGAGAAGAAGAAATTCAAACCTGGATATCAAGGAATGCATTTTGACCCACAATATGCGGAGAAGAAGGCAGCAGCAAAGAGTAATCAAACCGCAAAGTAGGTATTGATCATTCGATTATTCTTCTTTGTATTGTTTTTTTATTATAGAGCATGTTTTGCATTGCAAATGTTAATTAGTAAATCTCTATTTCTACCTGTGTAATTTTATCGGTTATAAAGTGCAATTTCAATTCGTAACAAGCGAAGTTGTGATAATAAAAAGTTCATTAACCTAAACGTAGAAGAACCGAAGTTACCTGAGAGACATAAGTTACCTTTAGGGTGGCCAACCGAGATAAAGTGTGAAATGAATGTGCTGGAATGGAGAGAAGCTTTGAGTAAACACAGGTTATTACCGGATTATGAAGATGTATTGGAAGGCTTTGTTAGTGGTTTTGATCAAGGGATCCCACCTCATAGTTTCGGAAGTGGATATTTTACACCAGATAATCACACGTCCTCAACCTTAGCATCAGAGAAAATCATTGTGTCTATGGAAAGAGAGGTTAAGGCAAATAGAATGTACGGACCGTATTCACATCAACAAGTGGGAATGGTATTCAATTTCTTTAGATCGAGTCCTCTAGGCACCGTGATAAACGGGGATGGGTCACTAAGACCCATCAACAATCTATCTTATCCGAGGAATGATCCTAACGTACCTTCCGTCAATTCCTTTGTCGACTTGAATGACTTTCGAACAACTTGGGACGATTTTAATATCGTAGCGACCTTTTTCAAGAGCTTGAAAGAACCATGGCTATTAGGAGTGTTCGATTGGGAAAAAGCCTATAGGCAGATCCCAACCAGAATGGATCAATGGAAGTATTTAATGGTTAAAGACTTCAACGGGAATTTAATGTTGGATACACGTATAACATTTGGAGGCGTAGCTGGCTGTGGGTCTTTTGGAAGACCGGCAGATGCGTGGAAGCACATTATGATGAAAGAATTTGACTTAATAACTGTGTTTAGATGGGTTGACGATAATTTATTTATCAAAAGAACTGGATCGACAACAGAAATGAAGGAAATTGCAGAGCGATTGCAGGAATTAGGTGTCACTACAAATTTTGAGAAATTATCGAAATTCGGACATGAACAAAAATTCATTGGATTTATTTGGAATGGATCAAACAAGAAAGTGAGACTACCTGAACCTAAACTGGAAGAAAGGAAAGGTCAAATTAATGAATACTTAGAACCCAATGTAGAAGTCACATATGATCAATTAGAAATATTCATTGGGAGACTGAACCACGTAACTTATATATTACCTCAACTCAAATGTTATCTCAATGGTTTACATAGAATGAAGAAAGAGTGGGTTAATAGGTACGCGAAGCGGAAATTAGCAGAAGACGTGCTAGAGGATTTGAAGTTTTGGGAAGAAACTTTGGCAAATTTCAAGAATATGCGTTTGGTGTCCATGAATAAACCAACAGAAATCAACTGGGTTGGCGGTGCATCAACCTCTTTTGGTTTAGGAGTCCTGATAGGTAACAAGTGGAGTCAGTTCAAACTAATGCCGAATTGGGAAACGAGCGGTAAGTCGAAAAGGAATATTGCTTGGCTTGAGACAATAATGATAAGAATGGGCTTCTTGATGTTATTAGAGATGAATGTATTGAAGGGTCAGAACTTAATTGTGTGGACGGATAATACGTGTGAGGGTTTGGTATTCAAAAGAATACTCAGAGCTCACTAAGAATGGCAAGGTGGGTTGGTAATTTTAAATAATTAAGTTATATTTCAAATATAATGTATTACAATATAATTATAAAGATAAAAAGAGAGGGAAGGAAGGGGAAACTGGTCTGCACCGCCAACATATTTACCTCGGATTTTTCAATCCGAGGTATTATCGGATTACCAACCTCCGACAGAAGCTGTCCGAGGTTTTGATCCGAGGCAATTCCCAGTGCAGAAGATTACCTCGGACAATAACCTCGGACAGACCTTGTCTGAGGTTTTACCTCCAATGATGCCTCGGATTCTGCAACCCGAGGCATCTATGTTGGCAGTGCTGTTTGGATAAATCCAGACAGACTACAGTTAAATGACTCCTTAAAAGGAGGTTCAGGGGTATAATTCAAATATACTATAGTTGGTGAAAGCTGGATCCAAGGCTCTCCTTCAATCTTCAAGGTAACCAATTGAAGAGTGATATGGAGGTCACTAACCTGGTTGTAATAAAGTCACCAACTTGTAGTTATTCAAGAGGTCACTAACCTGGAGTTGATGTAGGTCACTAACCTGTAGTTGTTCTGAAGGTACACTAACCTATGAGTTGATATAGGTCACTAACCTGTAGTTGTTCTGAAGGTGACTAACCTGATGGTTTATTGGAAGGTCACTAACCTGAGGAAAAGTTCTACTTGGGGGAAGTAGAGGATCCAAAGAGAAGGGGGTGAAGGATGAAATTACTTTATCTTCTAGGAAGGAACTTCCTTAAAGAGATGAAGTGAATCACTAGTCTTATATATTATAAGACTCTTGATTATATACTTCAATTGAACTTTAAAGGGTTCTTTAAAAGAGGTGTGTAATAAAATGCTTGGGGGAAAATCCTTGAAGGCTGAGAGAGAAGGGGTTTATATATCCTCCTCTCCAAACCTAATTGTAGTGATATTTGATTGTATCATCACTGTGGTTTAGGGTTTAATAATTACTATTAATTATTATTATTATTAATAAACATAATTACATATAAGTGTTATGTAATTTATGTAGTATAAGAATTTTAACTCTTGACACTGAGTTATGAGGTGTAATTGGTATTTTATTACATGTTACATATGTTTTTAAGTGTATATACATATGTAATTGGTGTTTGTATATGTTTTATTATATGTTACATGTGTTTTATAAGCTGTATGTACGTGTAATCAGGTTTATAAGTAAAATTCTAATATTATAAGTTAGTTTTGGGTACATGTATATGTATCCAGGGCTGACAATACGACATCCAAAGGAGTTTTAAGAAACAGGAAATCTCGTGATAGAGAGGTGAATGATGAGTGGAAGGTGATTCAACAATTGCTTGTCATACACGACTTGAATCTACACCCAATGAGGGTAACCACAGATGATAATATAGCTGATGAGCTATCGCGCGGTATTTCACTTGGCAAAGATGCAGGAGACCGTATTTTTATTTCTATTCCCACTGACTTGATTGGCATCATAGAGAATGCTGTTGTAGCAACAGCGGTGAAGATTTAACGGTAGTACCCCCTGTTAGTCTTGTAACGTCTGATTGATTTTAATGAAAAGTCTGACCTCAGAATGGTAAAACTCCATGAGGCCAAGAAATTCGTGACCCATTCGATTCGAATTTTCGAAGTTCGCACCCCGCAAACCATTCATCCAAAACGGCTTCCAATAACTCATTATCTTGGAAATCTATCTCCAGACAGTTCTCCATCAAGACCCTGTAAGTTTAGGCTAGGCTAGAGACGACCAGCCGCACATAGCAGTACCACGGTCAACTTGGCTAATGTTGTTTTTGATGGGACGTTGTGTTCATTTCATTCGAGCTATAGATCCCAGTTCATAACCTGAGTTCTAAGGCCGCTTAATCCAGTATCGATGGCACCATTAAAGAATCTCGCAGAGTTCCTTTCCGGAGGCGCCTCAGGCGAAATCTCAGATCTACAACTGCACTTACTCAAAGGGTGGGCCCCCAATACCCAACTTAGTTACAACAGTGCCGTGAAGAAGTTCCTTAAATTTGCGAAAGAAGAAATCAAACACCCCTTTTGCTTGCCAGCAAGCCCAAACGACATATACAACTTTTGTTTTTGGGCAGGACGCTCAGAATTTTGCATCACGTGAAACGAGGTGCAGTCTTTGACTCTGAAGAAGTACTTGTTTGGTATCCAAGCATGGCATCTGTTCCATGACACGCCATATCCACACGTCGTAAAGGATCGAGTGACTGTATTGCTACAAGCGTCAGCGATGGCAGACGCCTTACTACCATCTTGCCCTCCCAAACCAGCGGTCTTGATCAAGCACATGTTAGCCTTGTTCAACGACCTTTTGGGCGAGAATGCTAAGGATCTAGCAATTCTCGATTGCGCGATATGCGCCTTCTGGGGCTTAGCTAGGTTAGCAGAACTAACGTACGATAACACCACTGGTGAGAAGAAGTGGATCAACTCTGTATGGTGTAGCGATGTGAAGCGTACAGACGACACATCCAACTCCTTCACAATCCAAGTCCGCGGTGCTAAGACTGCAAAGGCGGGAGTGGCACAACCGATCCTGCTAAACGGCCAACCAAACATTCTCTGTCCGGTTAAGGCAATATTACGTTGCTTGGCTACCAGTACCAGCAGCACCGATTCCTTGTTCGGCTACATCAGCGGGGATGGCTCAAGGCGCAACCTTACACGATCCATGGTCGCAATGCGATGTGTTCAGGTTTGGGAAAGTTACGGATGGTTTGGAATATCCGGGCACTCATTCCGGGTGGGAGGTGCTTCCTTACGGGCGGCCCTTTCTATCGATCACGCCGATATCAAGTCGCTTGGCCGTTGGACCTCGCAATGTTATACGCTCTATCTTAGAGAGTATTCTAAAGAAGACATGGCGGAAACTGTGGCAGCTCTCAACGCCATAAATGAATGAGCTACGCATGTAAGAACGGGTTCGCACAAGGTGGGGGTTTCGCATGGCTCAGGCTCGTTCTCAAACCCGAGTTTTGGGTGTATCACTAACCCCCCCCTTGTGCGTTCTCTTAAACCTAGGTTCTGTGTCTTACGCGTCAGAGTTTTCGTTTCTTCCCAGACAGTCATCTCTCGACGGCGGCAGGTTCTAACGTTAGATCCTTACGCTGTTGCCGTCGTGAGTCTGTCAGGGGAAAAGCTAGAAAACCTCTCCCCCCACACACCATACATCTTGTATGGCGTACGCGTGTTTCGAAGGAAATACATGAAATCTACATAGATGTTCCAAAGACTGGAATGACACTTACAGTCATTCTGTCCCGAAGGGTGAAGAACCCTCTATGTGAGATTAAAAGAATGAATACATCATTCAGCGCGGGATGCTTTGAAACATCCCGCTCAGATGGAAAATGCTAGAATAAGCTGTTCTGTCACGAATGGATATCTGGTACCCGTACGAGGCACGAGGGATTTTACCCTTGTCCATGCCAGTACTGGAACAGAGAGATCACAGGGATCGGGCGCAACCGTCCTGAGCACGTGACTGAGCGGCTGGGTCAGAGAGACGCGAGTCAGATCACGTAATCCAGGCACGGTTGTGACCTGGAGTTCAGTCTTATATATCAGAGAGGCGCTGTTCAAGCTCCTCCCTGATTAAGACGATGAACTCCCACTTCCTCCTCTAGGATACGATCCCTGTCCTTCTCTTCCCTTTTCTAGCTTCAACAACAGTCAACATTTTTTGTCCTCCCACCCTCCCTACAGATTTCTGTGTTTTTGTCCTAGGCAGGAGTACACAGAGCGGGGTGTATCACTAACCCCCCCCTTGTGCGTTCTCTTAAACCTAGGTTCTGTGTCTTACGCGTCAGAGTTTTTGTTTCTTCCCAGACAGTCATCTCTCGACGGCGGCAGGTTCTAACGTTAGATCCTTACGCTGTTGCCGTCGTGAGTCTGTCAGGGGAAAAGCTAGAAAACCTCTTCCCCCACACACCATACATCTTGTATGGCGTACGCGTGTTTCGAAGGAAATACATGAAATCTACATAGATGTTCCAAAGACTGGAATGACACTTACAGTCATTCTTTCCGAAGGGTGAAGAACCCTCTATGTGAGATTAAAAGAATGAATACATCATTCAGCGCGGGATGCTTTGAAACATCCCGCTCAGATGGAAAATGCTAGAATAAGCTGTTCTGTCACGAATGGACCAATGCCTATCTTTAAAACTGTGAACCTATGAGAATGTGAGCTAATAAATGACGTTCTTACACCTCTCTTTACAGAACCCCACCACCCCTGAATCACCAATTAGTGGGTTCAACTAGTAGTCAACGAGATGACATCCAGACTCAACTCATGTCTCATGAGAAGGGAAGGTGGCCAGGTGAAGTAAATTGTGAGATGGTGATCGAAGAATGGGTAGTGCTATTGGAGGAATTCAAACTTCTAGATAAATGGAATCACGTCATTAAGGCACTGCGCAAAGGGTTCCATCAAGGGATACCCGAACACAACGTCAGAGAGTTAAAATGGTTCACCCCCGATAATCATTCGTCAGCTTTAGCGGTCAAAGATCAAATCATGAACAACTTGAGGAAAGAAAGAGATGCAGGGAGAGTCTTTGGCCCCTTTACTCACGAGGAAGTTTTTAAGAAGTGGGGCTTTTTCCGGTCTAACCCCATGGGAAGCGTTACGAACGGTGATGGCTCCTTAAGGATGATAAATGATTTATCTTTTCCAAAAAACAAGGCGGCCTTATTGAAAAAGAAGCGCAGAACTTTACCTGAAATACCATCAAATGAAAGGGTCGACAATTGGACGGGTGAAGACGACCACCCAGAATACTCAGACAATGCAGAAAAAATTTTGAGAGACCGGTTATATTCTCACTAAGATGCAGAAATTCCCTCCGTCAACCTCTTTGTGGATAAAGACACTGCAGACATTATTCGGGTTCCCCAAGTGGGCAGGGAAAAATGATTGGGAGTATGATTTGTCATAAAATGGTCTATCACTCCACACCTGAGCCATAACACCCACACTACATATGTGTAGCAGGCTCAGTGAATATGTGGTTATCATGTACATACAGTTCTGCTCAGTTATCTGCTCATCAGGACAAGTTATTCATATGTAATACATGCTGTAACTTCTTTCAGATTGAAAAAAGCTTCCAAAAGATTGACTACATACACTGACTCAATGTTTTGGTGTGATCTCATCAACTCAACTGCATGTAACACACTTTCTGTTACTAAGACATAGCTTCAACAATATTGCCTGAGCAGCTACAGAATTATATGTAGTGAATTTTTGGGAAAAAAATTTCAAAGTCGAAAAAGTTACATGTGGTATAACATGTGATTTATTTATTCTGATGGGCAAAAAACTGAGCAGACCTGTATGTACATGATAGACAACTATTGACTTAGCTTGCTGCACATATGTAGTGTGGGTGAAATGGCCCAGGTGTGCAGTATTAGATTCTTTTATGAAAAACTGTACTATTAATCATTTTCCTCTGCCAAATTGGGGAAGTTGAATGATGTTTACAGTGAGATGATTACAAAACGTCCTGGGACAATTTTGCAGCGGTCTCTCGTTATTTTAGGGCAGCCACCGGCAAATCATTGCTGTTAGCCATAGTGAATTGGAAGAAAGCATATCAACAAGGACCTACTCACCCTTCACAATGGAGATACCTTACAATTAAAGACTTCCAGGGCAGAATTTGGATAGACACCCGTATAGCATTCGGTGGTGTCGCAGGCTGTGGTACATTTGGTTGGATGGCGGATACGTGGAGGGATATCATCAGCGCTGTATTCAATGTAAAGAGGATATTCCGCTGGGTTGACGATAATTTATTTGTCAAAGAGAAAGGAGACTTACTTGACATGAAAGATATACTTCAGGTAACGAGGAATATGGGAGTCCAATCTAATGGCGAAAAGTTTAGTGATTGGGCGGTAGAGCAGAAGTACCTAGGATTTATCTAGAATGGAGAAAATAAAACAATTAGGCTTCCTGATGAAAAATTGAAAGAAAGGACCCAGAAAGTAAGAGATCTGCTCACGTTAGACCAGAAATGGAAGAAGAAGGATATTGAAAAGATTGTGGGACAGCTAGATCATATAACTTATATTGTCCCTAATATGTGGTGTTGTATGTGGGATTTGCATTGGTGGTTAGCAACATGGTATAAAGCCCAAGCTACACGTCATGTGCCAGAAGAGGTGAAAGGAGATCTCACAGAATGGCTTCAGACGCTCACTGAATTCAAGCCCTTCAGATTGGTGCCCAAAGTAGAACCCATTGACGTTGGCTGGGTAGGAGACGCCAGTCCCAGCTTTGGTATCGGAATTTTGGTCGGCGACAGGTGGGCGCAGTTCAAGTTGTTAGATGGTTGGGAAACCCGAGACTTACCCCCGAGCAGCCCGAAGAGGAAAATAGCCTGGCTAGAGACCGTGGCTATCCGATTAGGTTTAAGGGTAGTAGCAAATCTTTTTCCTCCCACCGGCCGAAAATTCCGCGTTTTGACTGACAACACCACGACAGAAGCCGTCTGTAGAAATCAAAAGTCTAGAGATAAAACGGTCAATCGGGAGTGGAAACACATACAGAAGGCCTTGACTCACTTCCAGTGCGATTTGCATATTGAGCGAGTTGCTTCTGGCAATAATAAAGCTGAAGGCTTGTCGAGGGGCGATATTGATGACTGGGACCTTGCACAAGAAGTGATTATCAGCCTTCCACCGGATTTGAACCATCTATTGAGGAGACATGTCAGGCAGCATGGAGAATGAGTCAAAGTTGCACTCGTTCCTGGGAGATAGATTTTCGTAAGCAAAAAAAAAAAAAAAAAAACAGATTGAAAGATGAGAGTTTGTGCTTACCCTTGGTCCGTCACCGTTGCTCTCCAGGTCTGTCACTTGGCGCTCGAACCCAGTTCAACGCGCACTCCTAAGCGGCAGCTGGTCTCAATCGACCTTAGAAAATTACTCGTCAGCAATGTCAAAATTGATGAAATTTGCATCGTCCGACAATAGAACAAGGGACCAAGTTTTACCTCTCGACGCGAAGACCTTGTACAGCTTCATTATCTGGGCTGGGCAGCCTTTCAACTTTAATCTAGATACCACGGACTCCAACGTTCAAGTGGCTGTAACTCCGAAAATAGCCGCGGGTACCCTTGCTAAGTACATAACCGGTATTCGCTCCTGGCATCTGTTCCATGACCTAACTTTTCCACAAGAAAACGATCCCATTGTCAAAAAATTGTTGAAGGCAGTTGCCGTCGCCGATGTGGCAAAACGGGAGAAGGTCAAGCCTCAGAAACGCCCAGTCGAGTTGCGGCATATGGCTGAACTCCTAAAGGCACTCACCAACTCAGGCCGACGAAACGAAGTAGCCCTAGCGATAGCAATCACCGCCTTCTGGGGCATGGCTTGTTTAGGTGAACTCGTATCTGATAAAAAGAAACGTAGACCAGTATTAGTTAAGGATGTCTTGAACTCGGTGAATAAGGATTACATGAAGATAGCTCTTCATGACGCCAAAACCGCCAAACCTGGCGAGATCCAATGGCTCCACTTGCAACGCCGACCTTTGCTGTTGGACCCCGTACGAATCTTACACATGCTAGTAGACAACGATGGATACTTGACACCAAGGGACCAGCTGTTCTCTTATCTCGACGATACCGGGAAGCAAGTCACCCTGTCGAAGTCAGATGTTATGAAGATATATCGAAGGGTGTGGGACACGTTGTAGAACTCCTACGCAGTGTAGCGTAGGCTGAGCCGGAGAGGGGAAGAATCACCACTCAAGAGAGCGGATGAAACTACAGGCGCTGTGAAGCTGCCCTCGTCCTTCAAAATTGCTTTTGAATTTAAGATGAGACTTCTCTACTTTTCACTTCTTTGTCTTTTAAGGTTTCCCAAAACCTAATTTACACCACACGGTTGGATGCGCAGCGTTTGGCGGAGTCTAACGGTATTACACACGACTCTACACAAGTTTGTAGTACTGAGATATGTGAACTCAAGTTTGAGTGTTGATTGTTACGCTTGTGTAACACAATTGTACAGGACTGGACTGGATTCCAGAGCCCGACTCGACCCGGCCTCGACTTGGATCAAGAGGCGAGTTTGTTGGTATTTTGAACCCGGGGCTGAATTTCGATTTTGAAAAATAAAAATAAAAATATAATAATAAAACAACAACTCTCACTCAATGGCCAAGCTCAGCAAGATAACAAAACACTCGATCACTCTCAATGACAATGATGATAAGGATTCAGGTAAGCTCTTTCTTTGTCTCTGTTATCAAAGAAAATCTAACTAACACAAACAAAATATCTGATTTTACTACAGTACTTTAAAAGGATATAACAAAGGACTTGATCATAAAGATTTCATAACTATCACTCGATAACACCAACCCTTTTAATATAACGCACACAGAAGATGATTAACGGACACACCGATACAAAGATGGCTACCTCTTTCCCTCTCAACAAGCCTTCACTTTATACCTTTCCACTTCCTAATCAACTCTTCAATTTCTATCAATTTTCTCATCTCAAATTCACTGCCTCCACTTCTTCATTCTCACTTTAGGCTTTCTGACCGACCGATCAATCTCAAAGTAGTTTTACATCATATCTTCTAATATGTAAGTGCTTTCTCTGTCTTCTCTTATTCATTTTCTTTCTAATGTTCATCATCTTAGACTGATCTTCATCTCTTTTCTTTTGGTTTGCTCATTATATAGTTGTTTCTTTTAGTATCTCCACTTCAACCTCACTCTACTCAATCCCTAATTCATATACTAGCCTCAACTCAAATTCGATCCCAGCCTCTTTCCAGTTACAGCCTTCAAACTTTCACTTCAATCTTTTGATACCCTATTCATCTTAATGTCAATTAAATTTCGATCTCAAGATCTAATCTTGATCTAGTTATAAGTTCAGACCTCAAAATCGAACTTTGTATTCTTTTGGTTATGATTTTGATTCTAGTATTTGGTTTAGGTATGAACTATGGTAAGTCTTGCCTTCATCTCCTAAGGAATGTGACTACATTCAAATCGATCCCAACCTCTGATAGCTTAAATCTTATTTTCATTGTTTCTTCTCCCTCTAGCTTAGTTTAGCTTCAATTTCAATTTTGATCTTTGATCTTTGTGTTGATAAGTAAGACATCCTCTCCTTTACCTTTGAACCCCAAAATCGATGCTATCATCTACTCAACAAATTTGATTTTGACCTGGAATTTAGGTAAGTCTTTGTTTTAATTTATTGTTTGATTTGAATCCTGCTTGTATGTATGGCATCTTTGTTTCAAATATATACCTTCAAATGTATTTTTTTTGAGTTGAAACCAAGTAATAAAAATTATAATGGATTGAAATAAATAATCATCATCTTGATTGTGACTGAATGTGCCATATTGAGAGAATTGATCTAATACTGAATCTGTTTTCTATATGTTTCCTCTTATGAAGATTTTTTGTTTGTTTGTAATTTAGAACATAGAAATTAATATATGTCTTGATATTGAATGTAACCAGATAAAAAAGATCTTTGAATAATCCAGGAAGTCTCAGGTGTAGTCCTTGAAAGAGATGTAAATTGTAGATGTTTTGTAAGATTGAAGATTGAACCCTTTTGACATTTTGATTTCCACAACGTCAGATCCAGATAATCAGTTGACAGGACACTCGTTCCGTGTGGGAGGCGCTACATTGCGGTGGAATGACAACTTACCTTTAGAAGAAATAGTAAAGGTGGGAAGGTGGAAGTCAAAAGCCTATGAGCTCTACCTTCGGAAGTATTCTGAAGCCCAAGCCGACGATGCGAAGTATGTGTGGGGTGCGATGGCAGACCCCAATTGGATGACGGTTGATTTAGCGAATACTGAAGTAGAACATGCCACCGGGCGAGTTGGAAGAGTGGTGTTTGAGATTGAGTCAGATGAGGAATAGAGGGGAACGAACCTTTGTACTGACAACTCCCACTACGTTCCTATTCGATGAATGATAATGATAACAACTGGTCTGCGATACTTGTCGGGGCCTGTTTTGGCAGAACCTGCCCTTCTTCCGGTTGATGTAAGTTCAGGAAGGTGGAAGTGTTGAGTTGTCTTCTCAGAAGGAGCGAATGTTGAGGTGATCGACAGTGTGATCAGCGTCCTATTTGTTGTACAGGGTGAAGGGGTTATAGAAACAGGTCATACGCGCCGCACGTACTCGCGCCCTGACAGGTTGGCTCTCTGCAGGCTCCGGACGTCACGTCCCGAGTAGTGGTAGCAGAGATCCACCCTTGACCAGGGAGTCTTCGGCCAAACGGCCCCCCCCCAAACCCGTGAGACCAAACTCAAAACCGAGTTAGGTATCACATACAAGACTGTATGGTGAAGTGTGCCTCTTTATGTGTTCATGTAGAACCAGTGGGAAGCCCATGTTAGGCAAAACACAAATGTCATGTTGTTGGTGTTCAATCGACAAATCATTGTAATAAGAAAATAAATCATGAAATCGAAGCGAAGAGAGAAAGCTGTGAAAAAGATTGACAAACGAAGACAGAAGGAGAGATATGAAAATCAGTCAAAAATAGGAATCACATTGCCCCAATGAATTAGATGAAAGACTTACTCATATACATTAGACCTCGATCTAAATTTTACTTCTCTTTCCCCATCTTTGGGAAGAGAAGTGAGTCATTTCCAATTTTATTTTTCTTCTATTTGATTATATTGATGTTATGTTTTCACTTTGATATGTTTCACTAAATCAACTATAGAAGATTTATCTCGTTCATCAGATCCTAAAGATCAGTTATCAAATCAGAGATAACTTAAACTAATCATCATATTTGTACCATTTAGGTCAGGTTACTCTTTATCAAACGTCTATTGTCGACGTTGTGCTTATTAGCGCAGTAGTGCATACTACCAGGTCAGGTTACTCTTTATCAAACGTCTATTGTCGACGTTGTGCTTATTAGCGCAGTAGTGCATACTACCAGTCTTTTTGCCACAGCACAGGGTGTTTCGAGACAGTCGAACATTTTCATGGTAGCGAGAGATACGTATCTTATACGATCCACGATTTCACCTTTGAATGAGTGACCGCGAATTACAATCAACTTCAATCGAAAACCTCCTGCCTTCCACTCAAGAATCTGACGAGGAAGACGGTGATCAAACTATCTTCGATATCTCGAAATCACTTACGCAAGGACTAGAATCTCTGAACCAAGGCAATATGTCACAAAGCACTTTACCACCTCTACCACCTCCACCACATCTACCACCTGCATCTATGCAAGGATCCGATAAGACTCTTCAAGCAATCCACGTCGTCCAAGTTTTGAGCAGAATCACCCCAGCAGAAAAGTTAAATGATCAAAATTTCTTTACCTGGTCATCCGATATTAGATCTGGTCTGAATTCATTTTACTATGGTATATATTTGGAATCTGATAACATCAAAGATGAAAAAGGATCTATAGTTCACGAGGTAGCCAAGAACTGTATCACCTCATGGCTTCTCAAACAATTAGATCCGGTCAATCGAGCTCGTTTTGAACCGAGAGTTACGACTTTCTCAGAATCAGGACCGAAGATTGAAAATTTACCATCAAATTTATGGATGGCTATTGTTGAACACCATGCGGGTCGATCGAAAGAAGTTTGACTTCTACTCGAAAGATCATTAAATCTATTGTTTCAATCTCCCACCACTCCTCTTGCTGAACATTTAGAAACCTTCCAACATACCGTCACTAAATTCAAAACAGCTGGAGGAACTGTGTCCGATGATGACTTGGGACAGAAGTTACTTATTTCCCTCAATGATGCTCACTTTGAGGATGCTAGATCCATCGCCGATCAAGACATCACGGGTTACGACAATGTTGTTGCTGCTCTCAAGAAGAAGATGCTTACCATTTCTATGCTGAAAGGTGGTCGATCCAATCAACGTCCTTCGTCTACTCAAGTTCAACGAGTAAATGAAGCAAGCGCTATATCAAGGAACAATCGATTTGCTAATAAATGTACTAAGCGCAAATGTCTTGGTATAAACCACTCACCGGAATTATGCTTCAAGAAGCCTGGAAACGAACACTTACAGAAGGAGTGGATCGCTGATCGCGTCCGTCTTGGTCAATGGAAGGGAGAAGTTCCCAACAATCTTCCATCTCCGACTAATCTCCCAACCGCTTCCGCAACTGTAGTCAGCGCCTCAGAACCCTCTATTGAGGAACTCGAAGCTTCGTTTAATAGGATGTCCGCTAGCCATGTATCTGCAATCCGGATTTCTTCCTCTCACGACAAGGACAACTCATTTATCAAAGCATTGATAGACACAGTAGCATCACATCATATGTTCAAAGATCATCATGTTTTTAAGACATATGAAGATACTAAAGATCAGAATGAATCCTTAGGTTTAGCTGGTGGATCAGGCTCATTGCTTATTCATGGGAGAGGAACCGTATCAATCATAGGTCCTTCAGGAGATATTTTTGAGTTGACTGATTGTTTACATGTACCCGATCTGAAGAGAAGCTTGATTTGTGGTACTGTTTTGATTAAGAATGACTTTATCACCGAAAGAGATGGAAATCAGTTCAAGATCTCTCAAGGTGGCAAGGTAGCTTTCGTTGGGAACTTTATGAAGGACGTCAATCTTCTCCGAGTCGAAGTAAGGATCGCAACTATCTCGAGTTCACCATCAGCCTCACTTACTGATGCAGGATTGCTTCACCGACGTCTAGGTCATCCCAATATCCGATATCTGAGAAGCATGCTATCTGACAACAGTGTGTTGGGTATTGGAGACATTAAATCAGTTGTATTTCCTTAATCACTAGATTGCAATTCATGTGACCTTGCGAAAGGTCACAAAATTTCTCATTCCTCTACACGTGAACGGAGCAAGTTCTTATTAGAAAATGTGCACATAGATCTGAGCGGTATTATTAGGACACCTGCATTATGTGGTAGCATATATTTCATCTTGTTCACCGACGATTACTCAGGTTTCCGTGATGTCGCAGGTTTGAGGTCAAAAGATGCTGAAACCGTTTTCGAAAAGATAAAACAGTACATTGCTCTATCTGAACGGCAATGTGATACTAAAGTCAAGAATCTAACAATCGACAACGGGACTGAGTTCATCAATGATCTTCTTGTACCGTTTTGTGAAGAGCGCGGTATTTATCTGCGAACGACAGCAGCATACACTCCAGAAGAAAACGGCGTAGCTGAACGATCAAACCGATCTGTTAAAGAAAAGTCACGCGCTCTGATGCTTGAAGCAAATCTACCTATAAAATTTTGGATGTATGCAGTTAAAGCAGCGGTATATCTGATTGATCGTACTGTTTCATCCTCCTTACCAAAAGGTAAGACACCTTATGAACTGAAGTATAAACGAAAGCCCGATGTTTCACATATACGAACTTTCGGTTGTCTGAGTTACGTACTTATTCGAAAACCGTTGCGATCAGGTACTTTCAGTTCAGTTTCACGACAAGCAATCCTGATTGGTCATACAAATCACAACTTGAACTATGAGGTGTTTATTATTGAATCCAACACTATTGTTCTATCACATGATGTTTCATTTAAAGAACATATTTTTCGATTCAAGAAACTTAAATCATTCAATATCAGTCACCTCACATGTGATGATGAGAATGAAGTCAATTTACCGGATCCTTCCATCCTTGCTCTTCCTAACTTAGAGCAAGGTGACGACGTATTAGCTCCTGGTGGTGAAGGAATGCACCAGGAGGAACAAGAAGATATTATTCTCCCGCCTATCACAACAAACGAGGATGAAGAAAATTTACTACATGAAGACCTATCTAACTTAAATGTCACGGACAATTTCCCTCAACAATTAAGACGTTCTGACAGAGAGAGTAGACCAGTTGATAGATACATACCATCAGCAAATCATGCGTATTGGAACGATCCCAACGCTTTCACAGATGAATTCGATTGTTCAACCGCGTTTGTGCAACTGCCAATTACCCGACTAGTCAACGAACCAGCAAATTATAAGGCAGCGATGAAGCTACCGGATCGTGATGAATGGATTGCAGCTTGTGATAAGGAGATGAAGAATATGAGTGACAGGAAAGTTTGGCGACTTGTTCGTCGTCCAAAGAATCAACCAGTAGTAGGTAGCAAGTGGCATCTGAAGATAAAGATGAATATCGACGGTTCCATTAACAAGAGAAAATCAAGAATAGTAGCAAAAGGGTACACACAAACGTTTGGTGTAGATTACTTAGACACTTTTGCGCCTAGGGGAAAACCAGTTTCATTTCGTGTAATGGTTTGTTATGCAGCAATTTTTGGGTTTGAAATTCATTCAATGGATGCGATCGCCGCGTTTTTAAATAGTAAATTAAAAGAACTTATTTATATGGAACAGCCAGAAGGGTATAGAGAAGGCACTGAGGAAGATGATTTGGTGTGTTTATTGTTACAAGCGTTGTATGGTTTGAAGCAATCAGCTAGAGAGTGGAATGACGAATTCAAGAGTAAATGTAAGAAAGCAGGATTTATTCAATCAGTTGCGGATGAATGCGTTTATATTAGAGTAAGAGGTGAAAAGATATGTATTTTTTACTTACATGTCAATGATTTAGCAATTACCGGAAATGACATAGAAGCATTCAAAGAAGAAATCAAAACATTTTGGTCAATGGAAGACTTAGGAATTTCAACGTGTGTGGTTGGTATTCAGATAGTTAGAATCAGTACAAATCATCATTTTATATGTCAGGAGGCAATGTTGAAGTCTTTACTGGAAAGATTTGGAGTCATGGATTGTAAGCCAGCATCAACGCCTTTTCCTGGTGGATTGAAACTCAGACGGTCAACAAATGAAGAAATGATTGACTTCAAGAAATTAAATCTTCCTTATCAAAGCGGAGTAGGAAGTCTGATGTATTTATCACAATGTACTTGCCCAGACTTAGCATACGCAGTAGGATGCTTATCTCAACATTTATAAACACCAAATAGACATCACTGGGCAGCTTTTCAACACGTACTAAGATATCTAAAAGGAACAACTCACTTTGGTTTACATTATAATTATGGACAAAATTTACCGAGACAGATTGAGAGCAACAATACTTATACATTACCTACATATTTTGCAGACGCTGACTGGGCAGGTGATAAGAGCACAAGGAGATCTACAACAGGTTATATATTTCTATTAGCTGGAGGAGCAATTTCATGGAGGAGCAGATTACAACAGACAGTGGCAAAGTCTTCAACTGAGGCGGAGTATAGAGCGTCGAATGAGGCGGGAGATGAAGTGATATGGTTAAATTTATTATTAGATTCAATTGGAATACCACAGAAGTTACCTCACCGTTTGAATTGCAACAGCTTAAGTGTGATTGATTTATCAAAGAACTCGGTATTACACGGCAGGACTAAGGCAATTGAGATTCATTTTCATTGGCTAAGAGAAAAGGTGAATGAAGGAGTGTTTGACTTAGTACACGTGGATTCAGAGGATATGCTGGCAGATATCTTAACAAAACCTCTTAATCCAGGACCATTTAATAGCTTTAGAGATAGAATTGGTTTGAGAGGATTGGAATGAAGAGGAGTGTTTCAAAAATGTCGATTGAGGGGGGGTGTTGGTGTTCAATCGACAAATCATTGTAATAAGAAAATAAATCATGAAATCGAAGCAAAGAGAGAAAGCTGTGAAAAAGATTGACAAACGAAGACAGAAGGACAGATATGAAAATCAGTCGAAAATAGGAATCACATTGCCCCAATGAATTAGATGAAAGACTTACTCATATACATTAGACCTCGATCTAAATCTTACTTCTCTTTCCCCATCTTTGGGAAGAGAAGTGAGTCATTTCCAATTTTATTTTTCTTCTATTTCATTATATTGATGTTATGTTTTCACTTTGATATGTTTCACTAAATCAACTATAGAAGATTTATCTCGTTCATCAGATCCTAAAGATCAGCTATCGAATCAGAGATAACTTAAACTAATCATCATATTCGTACCATTTAGGTACTAATTGTTTTTTCATTTCTTTGATCATAACTTTCATTTCTACATTTCTGATAAAGCTTGTTAAACGTTGTAGGTCAGGTTACTCTTTATCAAACATCTATTGTCGACGTTGTGCTTATTAGCGCAGTAGTGCATACTACCAGGTGAATACAATACAATAATCTTTGGGAAGAGAAAAGATTTATCTCGTTCATCAGATCCTAAAGATCAGTTATCAAATCAGAGATAACTTAAACTAATCATCATATTCATACCATTTAGGTCAGGTTACTCTTTATCAAACGTCTATTGTTGACGTTGTGCTTATTAGCGCAGTAGTGCATACTACCAGGTCAGGTTACTCTTTATCAAACGTCTATTGTTGACGTTGTGCTTATTAGCGCAGTAGTGCATACTACCAGTCTTTTTGCCACAGCACAGGGTGTTTCGAGACAGTCGAACATATTCACATGTAACATGCGTTAACCTACCCATCACACATAAGTGACACCGCGGGAATGATTTAGTTCAAAACCCGATTGAGCGAAGTTGCGGTGTCCGAGTCCGCAACTTTGCTCAATCACGGATTTCGTTCACATCTCGTTCACAGGTTTCCCTCAAGCTATCCTCTGCTACACCAAGCTCATTCTATTCTCGACACGTGGTCATATGTAGTACATACATAGAATCCCTTGCAAGTCATCAGGCATTGTCCTGGCTACTATGTATTCTGGTCTTACTTTTCAGGTTTCATTGCAGTGCTTTTGTCATGCTGCAAGAAGCATTGTCCCGACACTGTTCTTTAGGTCGCTCACCGCTGATGCTAATACAACAATGAAGTTGATGGACCTTTTGAGATACGGACAGGGAATTGATGGATGGTGTGATGGAAAATATGACCTTTGGTTGTGATCCAGATGATTGATCAACAAAGAAAGGAGCTCGGTACGGACAAATTGAAATTTGATCATGTACGAGGGAGAGTACAACTCAAGGGAAACCTGTGAACGAGATGTGAACAAGATGTGAACCAGATTGGTGATTGAGCAAAGTTGCGGACTCGGACACCGCAACCTTGCTCAATCGGGTTTTGAACTTAATCATTCCCGCGGTGTGATAAGATCTAACAAGTGTATAACACAGATACTAATGGAAAGTGCAGATCTTGATGGGGTAAGCCACGTCGTGGTACGGTAAGGGGATAGAGTGGGATAAGGTTGAAAGAGAATGGATGATTGCAAGTAAAACAAGATATGTAATGAAATCTTGTGGATGGTGGAGTCACGCGTGATAGTGAATGGGTTGAGAATAAATTGTTGGGAATACATAAAAGGATTCGAAGCCAAAGTTAAACCAATTTATATATTTTTTTTTTTTTTTTGCATTGCTTTAAGTGCCTCCTGAGCCGAAGGCTATCAGGCACTGTAACTACTTGTGCTCCGCTCCAGTAAAAACCCCAGTGGGGAAAAGGAAACGTGCTGGCTGTTTAAAGTATTACAAGCGTTATTTGGATACATGTGGTGGCGCTAAAGGACGTGGGTAACAGATAGTTGTGAATTAGATAGAAGCAATAGGGATTTGTTGAGGAATGGCCTCTTCGGTTATGTTCGCCCAAACCCAGCGACTTTTCAGCCGCCACGTTGAGTTGCAGAATTTGGCGATGCACTCAAAAGCCTTTGGGTTGTTGAGTACATCAGATGATTCGTTGAGTTGGAGTTCATGTAATTTATCCGTGAGTATCTTGCGGTGTTTTATGTACCTGTGGCATATAAAAAGGAAGTGATCAATTGTCTCGACCCCCTCTTGGCAATCGCACAAGGGGTCAAATCTTTGTTTGTGTTTGAATAAGTAAGAATTGATATAAATGTGATTTGATCGTAGTTGAGTAATAGTGGAACACTCGTGCTTTTGAAGAGCACTTAAAGCTTTGAGGTGTTGTTTGGGTGAAGGTTTATGACCAAGTCTTGCGATGTCCGCCTGGCTGAAATTGTTTTCGTCGAGTTTTGACCATGCCTTGATGGCTGTGGTAAACCCTGCAAGGGTAGGGGTGGAGGTAAAAGTACTTGGCAACTCTCGTTTTGCCAAGTCATTAGCTATTTTGTCAACTACTTTGTTACCTTTGACGCCACAGTGTCCTGGGCACCATCGGATGGTAATTCGTGCGTTTTCGAAGGCCGCTTTGATGTAATTGAGGAGCTTGAAAGTTTCTTTCCGATCAAGTAGAGAGGCGATGTTGAGTGGGCAATTGGTTAGGTCCTTGATGACTGACTGATTGTCTAAGATTATTGATATTCGTTTCGTAGCTTGAGTTGCTACTCGTAAGGCGATTGTGAGGCCAAGGTGGACTCCTTTGTATTTGGCCTGATAGATGCCGTGCAAACGGGCTTTGCCTAAAAACTGTGCAAGTGATTTATTAGTATTTTGACATCACGCCGCTGCTGTGGTGTTCTTTGTTGGGATTCGTGAACCATCAGTATATATGATCAGATGTTCCTTTGAGTGTTTGAGCTTATTAGTGCCTAGTATAGCTACCTCCTTGTTGTCTTGGATTAATGTTGAGTAATTGTTCGGTTTGAGTAGCACTGCCGTTGGGTCCACTGGTAGTTGGGTTGTGAATTTGTCGAATTCCTTACCCAATTCGTGTTGGAAAAACTGATGGAAAATGTTTCGGTGATTTCGTGGGTTTGACGTTTGAGCCTGCTGAATGAGGGAGAACAGAGGATGGTGACTAGGTTTTGTGAGCGCCTTGGCAATGAAATTCATCACTTTAGCTTTCAGCCAAGTCTCCGGTCGTATGAGGTTCATGTCGTGTTGTAGAAACGGCTTAGGTGTTGATTGAAGAGCGCCCAGTGCTGCTCTAGCGCTTGTGTTGTCAATGGTGGAGAGGTGAGTTGTGAAATACGCCGGTGGGTCGAAAGCTAGCCACGCTGCTAGTCCATAGTCTGTCGATGTGTGGACAGTGGTTGATAGGAGTGTCCGCATGAGTTGTGGAGGGATGCCCCACTCCGTTTTTGCTAGTGACACAATAAAACCAGAGCGCTGTTTACCTTTGGCTATTACATCTCGTCTGTGCTGGCCGAATTTGAGCTGGCTGTCCAGAGTGACACCCAGCCACTTGGAGCTTTCTTGGGGGGTTAAGTTCTTGCGAGTTCCGAAGTCGATTGTAGGTGGATTGTTGTGTATTTTGGGACTGAAAATCATCCAGTTGCTCTTTTTGACATCGAAAATTGCCCCGTGTCTTTCGGCCCACTTTGTTTGTCGATATGTGAGTGTCTTCATCTTTGATTGAAGCTGATGTGTGTCAGGTGCTGTTGCCAATAAAATCATGTTGTCGATAAAACCTAAAGCTTCTGCCCAAATCAGAGGTTTAGCAATATCTAGCAGTGATGAGTTATAAATAAGATATAGGAGAGGGGATAATGGAGAACCCTGAGGCAGGCCGTGAGATAAGTGGACAGGAGCTGATTCAAAACCGTTGAATGCCAGTCTTGTCGATCAATCTGATAGAAAGTCATTGATGATGTTGATGGAGGTTGAGTGTAGTCCCATCTTCTCTAATGTGTCCAGAAGTTGTGGGTGGTGAACTGATGGGAAAGCTGATTTCACATCAGCAAACATCGCACCCACTATGTTACCTTTTGCCCATTCTCCACGAATGTAAGCAACCAGGTGAACAAGGGCCTCTTGACTTGAGCGGTTTGGTATGCCACCGTAGTGGCCGTTGTTGAGGAGTTGGAGTCTTTCGACTTGTTGGGAAAGGTGGATTGTGACAAGTTTTTCGAAAAGCTTGCTGATTGTGTTGAGGAGAGCTATCGGCCTGAAAGATGATGGCGAGGTGTAATCTGATTTCCCCGGCTTGGGAGTCATGATCGTCTTTGCTTCTTTCCAGCAAGATGGAAAGATGCCCGTTACTGTAACACATTGAAAGAGAGCTAGGACGTGCCTACTTACCACGGGCCACAGCAGTTGCCATACCCAGTTTTGTATGCCATCATTGCCTGGGGCTCGGAGTGGCGGAGCTGCGTTGACAATGTCTTTAAGAGACTCCTTGTTCAGGGATGTAAGGAGGCTCGGCATCGTTGATGTGGTGGTTTTCGTGTCTTCTGAGAGTGGGTAGGCGAGAGGGGTTGTGTCTTGTAGGTTGCACGCCGCAGTTGCGACGCAGGTGGCGTTGAACATGGCTTCCGCTTTTTGTTCGTTGGACGTACATGTTTCACCTGTTGATGTGATCAGGGTGTTGATCACTGGGGAAGGCTGTCTACCTGAGGCGAATTTCTTTGCCTGAAAAAGAGTGTCATGTGTTAGCGTGGAGAGGTAAGTTCTCCAACTGTTTACCTTTGCTTTCTCGACCTCGGATTTGAATGTGTTCCTGGCCTTTTTGAAGGCTAGGCGGTCCTCCTCGCTTCTAGATTTCTTCATCTTTCTTTTGGCTTTTAGAGCTTCTTTGCGTAGAGGCTCTAGGACCATTGGGTTCCACCATTTTTTGTGCTTACCGATCGGGGGCTTCCGCGGTGAGTTGTTATCTAAAGCTGTGGTAATGGCAGTCGTCAGTTGTAGATCAAACGCATCAATGAGTTCTCGGGTTGTTAGTGGTTCTATTTTGGGTAAGTTTTGTTGAATCTCGGTTTTCACTGAGATTTTCTCGACTTTCTTCCAGTTCTTCTGGGTTCTTGCGTTAGTGTTAGTTGGTGATTTCGTTGCAGTTTGTGTGAGGAAGGTTGTTATTAGGGCTTGGTGGTCTGATAAGTGACTAGTAAGACTGTCCTCGTCGATGATGCATTGTTGGATGACGTCATCTAGGAGGTCATTTACCCACACTTGATCGATTGAGGTCCCGAGTGTTGTTCGTGATCCCACACCGAATGTTGGGATGCCACACGGGGATCGTAGGCTCATGTCCCACTCCGACATGAGATCCATAAGCTTTTCAGCGTCACGGTCTTGCGTGTCGATGTGGGAAGGATTCCATATTGCTGAATGTAGGTTGCTGTCGGTATTGATGATGGTAGGGAGGAGTTGTATCTCTAAAGGGAGGCTTTTCATAAGGGTTTCATAAGCCAAGAATCCCAAGAATATTGCTGGGTCATTGTACACACTAATGGCAAGCAGCGTAAAACCGGATGCAAAGGTGACAGTACACGCAGCAATATCTCGAGAAGTCGATGTGAGGGGATTGATTTGAGCATTAAGATCTTTTCTTATATACAGACAGGCTCTTGGGCGAGCACCTGTGTTTTTGGCGGTTGGGGTGGGGCTGATGAGTATCCAGTCCTTGTGTTCTTGCGGTAAATAGTCAACGTTGTTGACAGTTGGTTCCTGTAGTGATAGAATTGAGAAAGATATGGTGAGATCTGAATTAAAGAGGGAATTTGTTGTGTCTGATGAATGTTGGCAATTCAATTGTAGAATTGACTCTGTATCTGGTAAGTTGAGCTTTTGACAAAGATTTTCTAACATTGTATGTAAGAGTTTTCGGCTTCTTGGTCGATTACTATAATCTTAGGTGAAGAGCTAGGGTTGTGAGGAGGGAAACCGTCCGAGATGCGTGTGGCACACTGCGGGTGGAATGGCGAGTGGATGAGGTCCTGATTGTTTGACTCAAATAATTTCTTGGCTGATTTGGTTGGGTCAAGTTTTATCAATGAGCGTACACACGCTGTACACTTCATGGGAGTTGATCCTTTCATCGGACAAGCATGAGCGTGGTGCACATCTCCACAATAAGGACACATTGCCGGAGATGGGCAAGATGGTGCCGTGTGGCCAGTTTTCCGACAGTTGTAGCACCTCTTAGGAGGTTCTCTACCGGCTTCAGTCTTGTGGAGACCTCGTCCAAACCATATCTTTTCTTTGACACATTTGTCAGCTTGGACTTGGGTTTCAAGACCTATGATGAGCGTTGAGTATCTCTTTGTAGGATCATCTTTTAGCTTTGGATTGAGCCATCTGATGAAAGCTGCTTCTTGAAGCAAGGTGGGGTTCGAGGCTAAAAGTTCCTCTCTGTGGCTGGTGATTTCCGGATCAAAAGACGTCGGGATGGCGTGGACGAGTACTGTGAAGTGCTCAGCCTTCACCTGGAGCGTTGACAAGATTGTCGGAAGCCACAACTTTTCCGTGGCTCGGACTTTCTCAGCAACGGCTGCGCTTTCTAAGTGTAGCACTAGGTCATTCGATGGGTGACGTTGTACGGTCTTGACCATGATACTGGTTTCAGCCGACTCGTCGAATTTGATGTTGTTGGCTTGGAAAGCCTTATTGAAGCCTTGGATAAGCTGAGTCACGGACAAGCCTCCTAGGGCAACGTTGGTCTTGTTCATTTGGACTAGCGTTATCGTATTAGCGAGACGTTTCCGAGCCTTGGGCTTGGGCGTCTCTTTTTGACGTGGCTTTGGCCCAGTTGACTGGGTGTTTTGTTGGCGGGGGGCATGTTTAGAGGCCATTGCTGCATATGAGCTAAAAATGGTCTCGCCCTTTTGTTTTTGTGTTGGTTTCGCTGGTATGATGTGGGATGTTAGGACTGAAACCTGCTCTGAGAGCGCTTCAAGCTTCTCGCTTAGCAAGTCAGCTCGGAAATCGAAAGTGGAGGATGGGGGTGGGGTAGAACTCGAAGAGTTGGGGTTCATTAACGGCGCTGACGCTCTTTTGGAGCCTGCAAGGTCAGCTGCCGGTCGCTGGAAGAGATTTCTCTTCGTTTGTTCAAATTCGTGTTGATCATAGGCTGCGTTGATCAAAACCAGGATGTCTGCACACGAATCCACATCGATATGCACCTGCTTTGCCAACCTGCCTTTAGCCGGTAGCTGCATGGTCTGGTTGGCTACTGCCACCAATTTCTTGAGGAGGGCTTTGAGGGAACGGTCCTCCTCACAGCCTGGAATAAGACGAGCCATTCGCTCTGTTCGGGGAGTTCCAGTGATCGTTTGGACGTGTTCTTGGGCCACGAGACCTGGCGTACTGGCTCGAGCTCTCTTCTTAGCAAACTCTGCTAGAAGGGGGACCTCTGATCGTTTAGGAGTTGCTCCTAGATTGTCGGTTGTGAGCTCGACTTGAGGCAGATCGCCTCCCGAACCCTTGAGAAAAGCAGCGACCGCGTCATCATTCTTGCTAGACGCGGTCGGATTCGTCCATCCTGAGGTCGAACTGGAGCCTGGGTCGTCCTCGACCATTTGGTCCTTGTCGGACGCGTCAGGCGGCATTGGACGCGAGGTGATGAGCGAAAGAAGTTGTTTGATGATGATGAAAAGTTAGGATAATGAGGTGGACGAGGCAAATTTCGGGTCACGTGACCTTAAAAAAAAAACCTGTACGAAGTCAGAATCTCCCAATTTATATTTCATTGGTGATTGTGCCTATGAATGCACTCTAGCAGTCCTATGAACAAGAATTGTCCAGGCCAGGGACAATCTTCAAGTTCTGCCATCTTCAGTATGTAGATTCATTTTGTCATGCTTTCTAGATTTGATCATGGACTGTCTATGGCTTCAATTCTATCGTCTCGTCTCGAGCTCAAATTCAAACACTACTAAGATCCACTTCTGCTGAGCCTCATCTATCAATCAGGATCTTTGGTATAGCCCTTGGTCACGATTGCTTGTAAAGTGTCTCAAGAATTTTGGTCCGACAACTTTGAGATTGAGCATATCTTGATTAGACAGAATGCACTTGGACCTGCTTCCGATCACCCGTCATCAAAGAGTATAAGTAGGGAAATTCGGTCTCCATGTGTGAACCAGAAGTTGATTTAAACGGGCAGGGCTAATCCTCGCACCCCGCCCACTCAACTTTTCTGATCCTCTAAGGTGTGCGTCAGGTGTGTCCTCACCTTCGTCCGCGCCCACAACTCAACTTTACAAGGCTTCAACGAAGAGATCGGGTCTTTGAATTTTCACAATCCAACTATTTTCATCTTCACCCACCCAAATGGAATAGGTGATCTCAATGATCCAAAATCAAACACATTCAACTATAATTTTTCAAATCCATTTTTTAATTTTTTCCTACATACAGAAACCTATCATTCATAAACTCTCCTATTCCTCCAAGAACCCCCCGCGCACAAATTTACACACAATTCCTTTCTTCCTTTTCGGATTTTTTGATTCTTCCTTTTGATTTAATTTGACTACAATTCTTACGACACTTCTTTATAAATCTTGATCGTTTTATCTGCACAACCTGTAATCAATCGAGTCCCCGTGACATCAAACGTACTACAAAAGATTCCAGCTTCTGCATCTAATGAACCGGGTTGTGGTATATCACTCATAGTTTGAAACGGTAGACCAGTTTTATAATCCCACCATGTCATCGATCCATTATCAGCTATGAAAAAAAAATTCAATCGATTCTCAATATGCGAAAAATGTCATTTCTGCAAACACATGGTGAGTGAGTTTAGAAATACTCACCACCTGAAAACATCACGCCATCTTCATTCACTGCAACTGTATTGATGATCGCATCATGTCCTGAAAAGTTATGCACAAACGATCCTTCCGGACACTTCCATTTCTTAATATTATTTCCACCAGACGAACCCGACGCAAACGAATACTCCGTAGGATGGATCGTTAGAGCTCTAACCGATTTATGATGATGAGTAAGTTGAGCCATCGTTCGACCAGCTGCAAGATCCCAAAGTCTTTGCAAAAAACCCACAACCACAAACACACGTTAAAAGTGGGTTGATCAACATCTACAAGATCAAGACTGTCTTACCGGATAGTAGAATCCATCGATCCGGTGATCACTTGTGGATCACTCTCTTGACACTTCACATCTGCAATCGTAGCCGTATGTCCCGAAAGCACAAACACTTGAGCTTTCGTCCTCATATCCCAAACTCTTGCTGACGCGTCTCTTCCAGCGGTCACAAGGACATCTAAAGTAGGATGAAGACTATAAAAAAGAAACCCGAATCAAATCCCATGATTCCAAAAACAAAACTTTTGATATCAAGAAAAAAGGAAAAACGAAAATACCTTAGAGAATAAACTCCACTAAGATGACCATGATAATGACGAATAACTTTATTCTGTTCCAAATCCCAACACTTGACCATCTTATCCTCACCACAACTAAACAAATACGGATGCCTATTAGAAACGGCCAAACCTCTGACCGTAGAAATATGTCCCGTAAGCGATAACTTTAAATTACAACTAGCTGTATCCCAAATCTTAATGATCCGATCACCTGCACCCGTTGCAAACCATTGGTTACCAGGCTCGGTGGTAGCTGATCTGACCCATCCTAGATGACCTGAGATCACTCGATGGAGTTTCCATTGTGGATGGAAATCAGGTTTGATGGATCTTGCTTCTTTACGAACGATTAAAGATTTTGACAAAAGTGTGGTTTGTTTATGAGCTGCATGGGGTTGGTTTGATGTTGAGTTTGAGTTTGAAGGTCTTGAAATTAATGAAGTAGATTGAGAATGTCCATTGGCTAAACAAAACACAATCGGGTTCAGTTTACCGGGTCTAAGGGGTTTGAAAGAGCAGTAGAAAAGGTACCTTCGATTTGGAGTAAAGGTTTGGTTGATGAGGTAGCGGGTGTTGGAGTAGGTCTAGAAGGACCAGTAAGCGTGTTTTGTTGATCTAAAACTGCAGAAGGAAGTGTTTGACAATCTCTATATTCATCACGAATCTTGGTAGCTAATCTGATTCGAACACTACATATCATTTAATGAATGAATGAATGTTAGAATCGAATGAATGATGGGATAGAATTTGAAGTAGTACTTTACCTTCTTTCGATTTCGTTTAGTTGGATTAGTTTTTCTTGACAAAATAAATCGTGAGTTCTTTTGAGTGAATTGGCAATTCTTTCGTCGATGGTAGTTGAACTCATTCTTGATTTGACGATGACTTTGAATGTGATGTTGGATTTTTGAATGGTTGAAGTGTTGAAAGTGTTGTTTGATTTGGATTTTTAGATCGAGTGAGACTGAAACTACAGTTGGAAGGTAGTTAAACTGCAGTTTAAGTCTGGTTGGTCTACCATTACTGGAATGTTTTGGTTGAGTTACTCTCTTCAAATCTTCGATCGATTCCAAAGATGCTTCAACCTGGTGTTAAAAGTAAGTTTCCTATCAACCTCATTCAACTGCAACCTCATTCACTAACTTTCAACTCTGATTCCAATTCTCTAGCCATCATCCTCCTTTCCTTCGTCTTGGCTCTAGGTTTCCTACTAGTCATTCTAAGTTGCGCATTATGGTCTCAATGGCTACCACTCCTAGTCGGTAAATCATCATTTCTCAATCCATCTACAATTCCAAAACGAAAAAAAAACTAAAGCATTCCCATTGTTTTGGTTTTGTGTGTTTTCAAGCTGCTATTTTCTTTTCAGCACCATTACCTAAACTATTAGCAACAAGTTGTACTGGTTCAGATGAATTTTCAGCAGATTACTCTTCTACTCCAATCGAAGCGGCTGAATTCTTGACCGGATTCTTGTTAATGACAGGCGTAGCCTTACCACTTGTTTTGGCTCATTCGTAAGTAATAGATTTATCAGAACCGATTCGATCTTTACAACGATTCACTGAAACTGGTGTGTCGTTTTTTAGTGAGATTATTACTCAGTCTGCTTGTTATATGAGCATGTCGGGTGGTGGATTGGTTTATTCTACTAGTTGAGTCAGATTTCCTAACTCAACTCCTTTTCTAAAGAAATCATTTGGAAAAGCTTATAGATTTGAATTTCATCCTAACCCACACAGTCATCGTTTACTCTCACTTTTTTTCACCAAGGGATGAGTTTTGATCGTCGTATGATTTCGTATGTAACTATACTCGATCAACAGAATCCCTCAATATCCAAACCAACTGGGAGTGATTCCCTGATAGTTTTTTCTTTTGGTTTCTGATCTGATCCAAACTTATTTCCTGGCCATTTTATTCTTCTTGTGATTTGATTGTATTCATATTGATATGTTTTCAAAAAAATCACTCAATTTATAGTTGATACTAGAGTTACTAGTTGTGAATTCCATATCAACTTTTTTCCAATTATTATCAGTGTAGATGTGTAATCGTGATGATCATGATTAGCAAGTGTAATGAAATGAAGAAACCAATTGAGATTTGAGAGATGGGATTGGTCAAGATTCAGAGATTGAGCCTACAGCATTATGTATGATGGCAATGGTGTTTGAATGAATTGATCAGAAGTGAAAGTGATGAAGATTGAGTATGGGTTTTGATCTGAGAAGAGTGATATGGTTTTAGATAGGTTTCTATAAACTATGATCCTTGATTTCTTAAATCTGATGGTCTTCATCAACTTCCCATCATCAACTTCGTATCATCAACAACTTCTCTTGATAGCACACACATCAGTCAGGATGAATTCAACTCCTAATTCTACTATCATCAACTCATCAAATCATCATCTCAATAACAACAAACCATCTAATCCATTATCCCAATCTCAATCTTCTCAATCAGTTCAACAACCATCTCAACATGCTTCACGTTTCACGAGATTCATTTCAAAGTTCACAACAGCCACAATCCATTCAAAAAGAAAAAGCTCATTACCTAATCTAAACCATCATCATCAGCAACATTCCTTGATGCCTAAACCGAAACATCCATCTGATGAAAATCAAGCAACTCTTAAATCTTTTCATTCTACCACAAATCATCATGAAACTTTACCGATTCCTAATAATTCTAATTTGAAACCTCATCATCCTTTGGATTCTAATCAGTCTCCTAGTACTGATGAAATAGATGGTGCTGATCCTAATGCTTCAATCAGACCTCGTAAGTTTCTTTTCTGATTCTAATTCTCAAAAATGTTCTATTGATTTAATGATGCATTCGAAAACTATCCAGTCACTCCTTCCTCTAAAGCTGTCTCTACCAGAAGTCCTAATCAACACAGATCATCCTCTGAAGCTCTTTCACCTACCAATGATCTCGATCTCCAATCCCAACCTCGTTCTGCTTCTCCCTTACAATTCACTCCCGAATCACCTATTTCTGAACGACGACCTCGTCAGCACGGCTCTCTATCCTCTCTTCGATCCCATTCTACTCGTTACGCGTCTTCATTTGACCATCATCATCATAACCATTCTGGTGGTCATGCAGCTGATGATCATGATGACGGTCTTAGTGCGTTCGGGAACGGCTCCTTGGCTTCTACTAAACCTACCACCGTCGTGTCACTAGAGACAACTGCTGGAGCCAATCGGATCGCACTAGCCTCACCTCCACTGATCCCTAGTGCTTCAACCCTGACTCGTACAGGATCCAATCGAGCCAATAACATCAATCCCGCCAGTTCAAGTACGATGGCACAACCTGCCACGAATCGATTACATTCACGTGCGATTGCAAACCATCATCATCAAAGACTTCAATCGAGTTCATCACTCGTAGCACCTGTCACCCCAACGGTGCTGACCATCCCGAGCTCGAGTCCTCCTTCCGAAACATCTTCTCCCGTTTACTTTGATCATCTTCAATCTTATCCTGGCATCGTACCTAAACATACCTTACCACATCCTTCACAAAACCCTCATCCAGCTGCTTTGGCTGATAATGCTAGTATGCTCACTTTAGCCTCCAGTGGGTTCGCTCCATCTATTCATGCTATTCAAAAGTATGTCATCTTTCTTTGGTCTTCTCTTGAATGGTTCTGACTGATTAAGAGTTTGCGGTCGATTAGTTTTCCGCCTGATGAAGATGCGTCTGTTAGAGCACTTGCTCCATCAAGAAGAGAATCAACCGAATCGTTATCATCTAGATGGTCAGGCGCAGTTCTTTCAAGAGCTTCGATGAAAACCAACGGAGGTCAAAGTATCGGACCTGGATTCTTTTTGGGTGGAGGAGGTAGTGTTGGTAGAGGGGGTGGAACGAGTAGTGTAGGAGGTGTGAAAAGCTTGTGTGGTGGTGATGAAGATGATGAGCTTGGGGAAGGGATCAGTACGGATGAAGAGATTGTCAAGGTTGAGGATAGTGTGGAAGAAGAGTTGATGAAAAATGAGGATGTGTTGAATCATGAAGAGTTGGTCAGAGATGAAGAGGTGGTCAGAGATGGAGAGGTGGTTAAAGATGGTCAAGCGAATGGTCGAGAGATCGAACCTTTGGAAGGTTCGGTAGTTGAAGATGAGGGGAAAGGGGCAGAAGTGGATAAGACCATCAAAGTGGAAAAAGAGGTGGAATGAAAATAGGTTGATTGGAAGAGTTAAAGTATTGAAACTTAGAGATGATTTTTTTCATCAACAAATCAACTTTTTTTCTTCAGAACATCTTTGAAGGTTTGGATCAATTGATGGGTTTTTTTTTGGTAATCATCTATATGATTTATTATGTACATCTTATTATTTTGTTTAGGATTTGTTGTGTTTTATTTACATCATCATTATCATTCTTATCATTCTTATCATCATTCTTAAATCCTTTTTACTCTGTGGTGCTTGGAAACTTGTTCTTTGCTTTTTGTTTTGCTTTTGTTTTTTCTGTTTTGCTTTTGTTTTGATTTATGTTTATTGATTTATGTTTATTGATTTAGATTTTTTTTACACATCCATTTATGAATCTAGTTTAGTTTTTCTTTGTTTGGTTTGGTTTGGTTTGGTTCAGTTTGGGTTTTTCCTTTGTGAAATGGGTTAAACTTATAGAGAGTCATGAAGGACTTTTGATGACTTATTTTTACAATTACTAGAGAACATGCCGGCATGCCCGCCATAGCTCAATCATGAAACACCTAAGTTTCCATTGTTACAACAATTTTAGTAAATGTTGGCACAGGATTCACTGCTCACCATAGTTCCTCATGTTTTAGAATTCAAAAATGGACTCTTTGCAATTTCCTCAGCTCAAAATCATTGTGGCACTGGACACCACTTGAGAATTACTTGGTAATTACTAATCAGATATTTGTTGTACAAAGGGTTGAGTACAACTGTTGAATTTTTTTGAGGTAAGCCTCCTTGATTAGACCATTTCACAAACTGATTTTGTTAAGAAGGTGTATTTGATTTTGGGAAGCAGACCAGCTCAAGATTTGTACAAAGAACCTATGTAATTATTACATTGACAAATTCATCCTCTTTGTCCATTTGAAGAAAGTTTGGTAATAAGCTATTCCAGTAGAAGTTCAAATGTGATTTTCAGCCAAGAGGAACACAAGTGACACTGTAGGATTATGTGGGAGTTTAATCAATAACTAGAGCCCTGTCGGCTGGCGCCACCCATACGACCCGTTGGTCTCGGAGCAGCACCAAAATTATGGCAAAGCTTACCCTCCAAGGTTGCATGAACCACAAAGCAAGCAGAATGATTCCCCACAACTGTGGAAGGATTCGATTACAATGTTGTTATGAACAAATACAAAGCTTTTCAGAAAAATGGAGCCAAAACATGGCAGTTTCTCGTGAATACCAGTGTGGGCAACAGCAAAACAACCTTTTCAAGGCTTTGACCTTGAGCTTTATTAATCGTCAAACAGAAGGCATGAGCAATTGGAAACTGATATCGGGAGAATTTGATCGGAGCCGGGTCTTTACCGTCGTGGTTCAATTTCATTTTTGGAATGGCCACAATATTGCCGCTTCTTGGACCCGTTATAACTTCACATTTCAGAACATGCAGTTGGATGTCAAGTACAATTAGCCTTGTCCCGTTACAAAGCCCCTTTGCCACATCTAAATTCCTCAAGAGCATTACTGGAATACCGTCCTTTAAGTCGATGACATGATCTGGAAACCTGTTTATGACTTGGGCATTCAGAACCTCTTTGGTCAAAGGTTCTGCCTTGTTGATCTTGGCAGTGTCACTTGACACAGATGTCTTCAACACTCCAATCACACTTTGGACTAATAGCCTATTCACATCTTTTACACCTCGGTTTAATGGGGTTATGATACACCTCCACTAAAATATGTTGATTGTCGAGATTTATCTATGCCATATGGATCCTCAATTATATCACAATATACCCACAGAATTCTTGCATGATCTAATTCACCCGGAGCACATATGAAAGCAGGGACTCTCCCTATGTCAGTAGGATGTCGATTGTCTTCTGGAAGCTGGCCTGATTCAAGCTGTAATAACCAATCTGCAAATTGACTGTTTTCACCGTTACTGTTGTGGTGATCTATTTATGGGATCAATCTAGAAAATCAATCATTATCACTTTATCAAGTTATTAGAAAACTTCAGTGTAGTAGAAAATTCGAAATGGAGGTTTTTAGACCAATTGAAGCTCTTAGAGGCTTATGTGTAGTTATTGGCTCAAGATTATGTCATCTCATTTCAAATATATTATTAAGATCATTATAGTTTACTTACAAGGTTATTACAAAAAGACAGAAAAAGAAAAGATAAGAAGAATTCAAAAATAGAGGTATACAGGTTGGAAAATGGTTTTTAGGGTATTAATAATAAAGTTATGGGATTTAAGAGGTTATAATATGAAAGAACAACATTTTATTATACAGCAACAATTTCAATCTTGGAGGTTGATAAGGGAAAACAGAAGTTATCAGCAGAAAGGTACTTTTTCGAGGATGGTAAACACACAGCCCCCATCTACTAGGCTCTGGCAGGCCAGAGCCTACCACTGACTCCATGAAAGATTCATGAAAGATTCAGGAAGATTTCAAAATGACTTCAACACAATATCATATGGGGCCATTTGTCTGTCCAACCACCAAAATTCCGATGTCATCATATGATGTCATAAATCTGTACACACCTGCTTCTGTATTCACACATCAAGAATATATAGTCTATTAAACTTTATCATGTAAATTGACTGAGTTATTGAGGTTTGAAAAAAAATCACAGATAAAAAATCCTATTTTTGTACTATACACAAGACTGGGATCTTGAATATCTTCAATCTTTGTCAATATACATATACATTAAATTTGATAATATTTTCCGCACTATGTTTCTCCACATTTCTGTTCCCTACAGCCTTTGTCTATGGGTAGTATTTTTATATGTAATTGTGGATTATATACAGAAGTTGGATTTTCTGAAGTTCTTTGTCCTTGAGGCAAATTATGATGAATTGTAGGGCCCAAATTAGGCACAAATAGACTGATATGCATGTAAATAATAATTTCCAAAAGTTTTGGCCATTGATTTGTTCACACTACGCCAAATTGAAAATTTACCGCTGAGTTTAGAAAATTGAGCAGACATAGAAAATTATGGAAAAGCTGGGAGGGGTCAGAAAAATATGAAAAAATTTTGGTTGGGCCCTTTGGTGCATTCCAATCATCTGGCATATTTTTTCATATTTTTACAACCACAATTCAAATAATGTCAGAAACCCAATTTTGGTCCAAAACTGGCAGGTAGAGACACAGTGACCTTGCAACACCAACAAAATCATCAATTTTGCTCCAAAACATGTAGTGTCTTGACATTCTGAATGCCACTCTGGCTCTACAGCTTGGGTGCACAAAAAAGTTGTGTGTCTCCAAGAATGGGTGAGATATATCAAGAGATGTACACAGCAGGAACCATATATAAGCATAGAAGTCATTACTACAATGGCTTCAGCACCTTAATAAACCTTGTAGAGCCATCATGTGGCTTCCATAAATTGCAAGTGTTCAGATGATTGAACAAAAATACTCATATCTTTGTGCTTGGAGGTTTTTGCCCAAATATTGCTAGTTTTGGACCAAATTTGAGTTTCTGACATAATATCCCCTGTGAGCAGTTTGCTTTGGGAAGACTTCAAAAATCATGGCAAAAATATGCAAAAATATGCAAAATGAGGGGACAGCACCCATGAATGGAATCGTTATTTTTTCAAATTTTTCTGACCTCTCCTGTATTGGTGATATTTTTCTACAGTTTCAATTTTCTAAACTCAGTGGTAAATCAGTGATCTGGCGTAGTGTCATCCACTTCCTAGAATCAACAAATCAGGGAAAGATTGGACTGCTCATGTAGAATTCACAATTACATATAGAAATATGCCTTTTGGACAAAGGCTGCAAAAATAAAAGATGTAGAAACATGTATTGTACAGTGGAATATACAATTTATTTTATATGTATATACATAAAGATTTGAGATATCCAAGATCCTAGTCTTGTGTATAGTACAAAAATAATATTTTTTATCTGTGATTTTTTTTCAAACCTCAATAACTCAGTCAATTTACATGATAATGTTTAATAGACTATATATTTTTGATCTGTGAATACAGGAGCAGGTGCATACAGATTTATGATGTCATATGATGACATTGGAATTTTGGCGGTTGGACAGGCGCCCCATATGATATTATGTTGAAGTCAGTTTGAAATCTTTTTGAATCTTTCATGAATCTTTCATGAAGCCAAGGTAATTGCTGGCCTGCCAGAGCCTAGTAGCTGGGGGCTGTGACAAGGGTTATATGTGTAATTTACATATGTAATTGTGGTAGTAGTGGAAATTAAGGTTGCAAAGAGGGTTTTTCGGGATTTTTGAGGTTATAGAAGATGATGTCATATTACATGAGCAACAAAAAGAGAGTAGCTGGTGTGTACGGTGAAGAAAATGAGTGAATTTCGTTGAAAATGAAGGTTTTCAGCTCATTACATATGTCAAATGACGTCAGATTAGGTTGGTAGATAGCTCATTCAACACAGAAGAGTGAATTACATAATTTACAAACTTTAAATCACTAGTAGCGGAGGTGTATGTAAAAATTTATAAGGGAAATAAGGAATTGGTGTGAATCTCAAATTTACAGTCACAAGTCAACGTGTAACACCAAAAACCTTAACTTCACAACTCAATATCTTACTCATCACTGATCACAAATAGGTCATATGGGTGTCATAAATGATCAGTATCACGAGGGCTACAAGATGCACTATAGTAGTTCAAAATTGGACCCCATCTGAAAAAATTTGTAATCTCAAACATTGGTTTGCAGCTAGTTTACCAGGAAAAAATCACCTGTATTCATCTTAAGAAGTGCTGTACATTGAATCATTGCGTCATTGATCACTTTTGGCTGTGAAAATTACATCATACATTATTAACAAGATCATTACACTGCGAATATAATGTATTTTTCCAAGGTGAAAAATGATTACATTTATTTTACAAAGTGATTGAAAATGCATTAATTCTGCATTAATTCTGCATTTTCAATCATTTTTCACCTCGGAAAAATACATTATTTTTGCAGTGTTACATTGCGTCATTATATGCTTTTTAGGGTCCTTTAGGCGGATTTGTTGGTTTTTGAGGCTGTTGACTATTGTAGAGGTTGTTACATGTGGATATAAGTACTCCTTGATGATGGTGAATTCCGGGATTGTTGTTCCCTTTTCTGCATCTTATACCTTTGTTGTAGTGTTATGAATCATCATTTATTTACTATATTTGTACTAAGATCACTTAAATCCGCCCCTTCAAAGCAAGGAGAAATTTATTTACGTGTGTTAAAGACTATAAGTCTCTTTGGGAATAATACTTAACAACAGTATTGCTAGTAATAACATAGTTTTTATCTGGTGCCTTTATCTTTTTCTCTGTTATCACAAAGTGGTCAGCAAGTGCCCTTGTGCTGGTTTCTTTGAAGAAGGCAGTCTTTGGGCAACTTCTACTATATTACACGTAGTAGATTATCCCTTCTTAGGTGTTGTAAAGCTCTTGTTGAGCTTCAAATACTACACTGTTTGAGTTTTCTCTGAGACGTAGATTTGCCCTTAAGGACTGTTTCTCAATTTTCCCCCAAAGGTGCCTGATTAACCCACGCACTCCACATATCACACCAATCTGCCCACACCCCTTGCCTGATTTCAATCCACTTCCTCACATCCGCTACCACTTCCTGTGATGTCATATCTATTGGGAATAAAGAGGGTGAGTAACCAAGTACGAATCACATGGGTGACACTCCCGTGGCAATGTTGATGGCTGGGTTAATGGCATATTCAGCAGCTGGTAAAGATTGTAGCCACTTCCCATGTTTGCCATTCACTGCATGACACAGGATTTGTCCTATGGTTTTGTTGGTGCGTTCAGCCCGCCCGTCGGCTTGTGGGTGGTAGGCCGTCGTCAATTGGACATTCACCCCAAGTAAACTTTGGAGTTCTTGCCAGAATCAAGAGGTCTAGGCTTTGTCACGGTCGCCTATCATTGATGTAGGCGCGCCAAAGATGGTCAGCCAGCTTGAGTAAAGCCGTCTCGCTGTTCTCTCTGCTGTATTGGTTTAGCAAGTGGGTATAAGTCTAGTAAAGCCTGTCAGTCGACAGGTACAAGTAAGCAACATGTGTAACCTTGTACTTTTGGGAAAGGCCCAACAAAATCTAAGGCAATTTCTGCCATTGGCCTTCTTGGAACGTCAGTACTTTGGGGTCATCCTGGCAATTGGGTGGTGCGTGACTTATGATGTTGACAACTGTCACAACGCTTGATGAATTCTTCCACGTTATTATTGAGATGAGGCCAGTAGGTTGTAATCGTTCTGCTGTCTTCAACGCACCCAAATGGCCAACCGCTTGATGGGCCATATGGATCAGCTCAGACTGCAGCCCTTCCGTCAATGGTATAACCAGACAACCATCCATCATCATAAGGCTATCTTGCCTATTTTGTTACAATTTCACCTTTATAAAGTCTCTTATTGCTTTATTTGCAAATTGCAACAAAACCTTTCATAAAATAACCATTTACTTTCCAAGACCCTTAGCCCGTTTTGAGCCTCCTTACAACGCATCAAAGCCCGTCTCCCTTTACCCAATACTTCCCTAGATCAACTAAAGCCTCAACACATTCTTTCCCCTTGAAACTTGAACCCATCTTCGGATCTCTTCTCCTGTTTCTAATCTTTCTTAAACCTTAAGTCATAAGGTCAATTCTTTTACATGGGTTATAGAAAGAACCTGTTACATGTGTCCTGCACATTAGTGATCACTTCGTGATCTCAATCAAATGGACAAGAGAGGCAACTTACACTGATTCACATGACCGGGAGTATTCTCTAAAAGTATGTGACCAACAAGGTTACTGGTTCAACTACTTCTGAGGTGCAGAAGTAAGAATGTCTTGAAGTCTTCAATGAGGGATCTAATAGTAAGCACTTCTGCACAATCAGCACAACTTCAACTCTAAGTTTTATCTAAACAACTCTCTCAATACCCAAACTGCTCCACTCCACATAGCGGTTTTGGAGCGGTATCCAAGCGTCTTTGGTACCCGCTAAGACCTCCGCAGTTCATAGCGGGTTCTGCGCACCAAATCCTGGACCTGGATTTTGCCATAGCGGGGGCCCCGAAGCAAAATCCTTTGGGGCACCGGGTTCTCTGATATATAGTGGAGTACCCAAACCCAGAGGTGGGTACAGGGTTTCCCCCAAATCTCAGCTAGACCAACGCTTCATCACGCCACCCCCTTTGATGGTCAACCACCTCCACGCCTGATGAAACACACCCCCTTGAACAACCCCTTGAATACTCTTCAAGGGCTGACCTGTGGTCCATCCAACTGTCAAATCTTTGTATATATAGTTCCGATTGTATGGTAAGTTGGTCTGTTTTAAAGAATCACACATAATAAAAATCTTACCAGTGTCTTTTGTTTTCAATCAAACATCCTCTCATTTACCAATTGCCATCTCAAAAACCACCTCTCAATCCCAATCTTCTTCAACTAGTGCTGGTCTTCAAGTTCCCAGCATCAGAACTCCCAGTTCCAGAAACCTTTGACCACCTAGCCCGGCTTGATCCCAGCCAGGCTTTGTGCCAACTCCCAAGGACTCGCGTACCACTCTGACCATCTCTTCGGATGGTAATCAAATTCCACCTGGACCTCTTGCTGCTCAACCTGGATCACCTCAACCCCCAGCTCTTACAACCAAGAAGACAAAAACTGGCCAACCTCGTGCTGCAGCAAAGGTTAAACCAAGTGTACAACACAAGGTATGTTCTGTTTGATTATCCCACTCAGCACATCATATGCCAACTAATTTGTTTTTCCCGCCTCAATCTTCCACTAGCAAACAAGCCAGATCACCAACGGTCAACTCTCAGGATCACTCAGTCTCACCTAGACCAAGTAAGAAGGCAAATAATGATGTAAGTGGTCTTTATTTGATCATGATCATTACCTACAAACCATCAGAACTCACATGCTACTTGCATGTATTGTAGGTCTATGAGGTACCTGCCAACGTTGATTTGTCCCAAAGTTCAGATATTGAGATTGTTGGGACAAATGAACCTGGCTATATGGAAGTTCGAAGTACTCAAGTGCAAGAATTGCTTACGTACTTTGAGGCACCTGTGGTAAGTTTCTTTCACATCTCTCATTTTTCATATCTTGTTTTCTTCTTATTTGTTTTTGTTTAGGAAGAAGCCAAGCTGACAGATCATGTTTTGATCAAACATATACAGGGTCGAAGTTTTAAGTGTCGTTGGTGCAAGCAGACTCTCTTGCGTCATCCCACCTCCTATTGGAATTTATGGGGTCACCGAGATGGAAACGAGACCTGTCCTGTCTGCACGATGCACCATAAGGCCATTAAACCTGGTATGAAACTTCCACCTTCCTATGCTCAGCAGTTGGAGTCGGACAAGAAGAGCTCAACCTTGGACAACTTTGTCAAAGGACCAGTATTTTCTGCCGACTTGTTGAACATGATCCTCGTCTTATGGATTGTTCCACATGCACTCCCATGGGTCCGCTTCCATGAGGCTCTTCATGCGGCCTCTACTGTGTCAATTGCAGTGCGGTGGTGCAATCTACTGCTTGGGCCACCAAGCAGTCTGGCCAGTTGTCTGCAGCGTTGCACAACAAAGCGATCAACAACTTGAAGGTATGTGTGTTTGCTTCAAAGAGTCAATAATTGAACAAGTCATCTGACCCACTGGTTTCACTTTGATAGCAAAACAAAGGTAAGTTTTGTTTAGTCCACAATGTGTGGACAACAAAAGGGAACCGCTATGCTTTCATTGGTGCGACAGCAAATTATATCAATAAACATTGGAAGTATTGTTCAACTCATCTCACCCTCAAGATGGTGGGATGGGATCACTTTGGTGCTCTCCTTGCTCGGCTCATTGGCTGTTTTTTGATTTGCCACGGACTTCATAATAAGATGAGTCCATTTTCCTATCTTTTCCATCTTCTCTTGTTTTGTTTTCATTTCCTCTTATCCTTCTTTTTTTATCTTCTCTCTTACGTCTTAGCTCAGACTACCGACAGCAACGCTCGGACCTCATCGTAATCCACCGTAGCGTTATGGATAATCCATAACATTACGGTGGACCGTATTCAGGACCAACCATGTCGTAGCGTTATGGGGGGGGACTGTAGCCAAAAATCGGTCATGGTACGGTGGGACTGTAACGTAACATATCGCGATGGCCATCTGAAGCTCAGATTTTGGTCATCACGGTACTCAAAATTTTAAAAAACAGATGATAAAGATAATGGAGTAAATTGTTGACAAGAGACAGGAAAAATAAAGAAAAGATGCATGATAAAGTACAAAGCTGAAAAGAATCGTGAATTGTAAAAGATCAGGACCATAGCCATAGCAGAATCGAGGAGGATCATGAAGACCAGCTGAGCAACTTTGTTGATGCAGACGGCGGTAGGAGTGCAATAGGTGTTGTTGACGGACTGGTGACTTATCTCACTTGCTTCCAAAAAGAGTTTCCCGATCATTATAAAAGTTCGGTTCCAGAGCTTGTAGCTTTTCTAACATGGTCAATTCCAATCTTCCATTCGGAATTGTCCTTGTGTCGTGCTGAGCTTGTACTTGACTTTCTGTGGGACTGGGTTTAGATTTAACGCGCCTCCAAACTGACTCGTTTGGTGAACTCATCTCAATGGATGAAGTTTCTTTGGTATCATGATTGGAGTCTGCATCTGCCGTAGCATATCCAGAATCGAGATCATGACCATCAACACTTGAATCGGAACGCGCGATCGGTCTCGATCGAGTTACAAGCATAGGCCACAATTCAACTTGGATTGGAGGATTCAACGGTTTTCATTCCTGACCTCCCTCTGTGTCATTCCAATCTTGGAGTGAAACTTTTCCAATAATCAAACATTTCATTGATTCAAAAACCTTGTCTGGATGATAAGCTTCAATTTCATCAGTCACATCACGTCCTACAAAATCCAAAATTGCTAAGTCACCACCAGAGTGTTTTTTGAGCCACAAGTTTGCTTATAGACATAAGATTTATGAAGCACACTAAAAACCATTGATCAGGATACATAGGACCTTTGATCAGGTTAAAATCAATTTTGGTAATTTTTGGTTCACACTCAAAGCTTGTTCAACAGATTGAGGATCCAAGTCAAGACTGAGCCACCCAAGCACATTGAAGTGTAGCTAAACAACCCACTAATACTATATTGTCTTCTGGAGGTTTATCTACTAAAGCTAACAAAAGTAATAGAGGTTTGAAAAGTGATCCGACTAATTTATCAAGCAAATCATTAACCTTTCAGCTGGGAGATATTTATACCGTAGTCAACCGTAGTGACTACGGGTTTTGTCGCGGATATCGTAACGTAATGTGCCCGCAATCGTAATCAGGACCGTGACCAGATTTCCCTACCAGGCATTTTGGTACAGAGACACCGTAGTGTTTAATGGCCAGTCGCGATACGGTGAGGGCCGTACCGTACCGTACCACTGACCGTAGCCATCACGCTGAGGTCCGAGCGTTGCCGACAGTGGCGGTAACAACTTGACTATGGCTGCTGAACTCGAATCAATGTTTGCAGCAGCCGAAGAATCTGTCACCTGGGATAGCAAAACTCATCATGTGCAATGTTACGCTCACAAGCTCAACCTCGTGGTTGGGCACAGTCTCAAAGCTTTGGGACAGAAGGTCGGTTATGCAAAACCCTCTATACCACTTGGTGTGCCTCTTCCCACCCCTGGTCTTGAGATCAACGACGGTGAGGACTCTGTCAAGTTCCACAATTCCAATGCCAAATCCAAATCCAAAAATGGATTACCAGAACAGCCCAATGGTGTTGATGACGACATTGGTGATCAAGACAAAGACGAAGATGGGATTGTGGCTTGTGATCAAGATGATGTGGTCGCTGTTTCCCTCCAAAAGGTGAATTTTCTTTTTTGAAAGTTCAGTTTGTTATTATACTTACTACTCTTGTTTTAAATCAGGTTGACACAGTCTCCGGACAGATTGCAAGTAGTGCAGCGCAAAGAAACAATTTCAAGACACGCGCAACTCATCTGGGATACAAGGGTCAAATGCTGAAAAGGCCTTGCAAGACTTGTTGGAACACTCACTACGAAAGTTGAAAGCTTGCTTGTGAGGCACAGGAGGTAGGCAATGTTGTATTATTATCCTACTAATCATCCCTTCTCTCATATTTTTCCATCTTCACAGGTAATTAACTCAATGATTGCAGCGGATCAAAAAGCCTGTTCTTTCAAAGGTGTCACAATTTCAGCTTCAGAGTGGCATGCTGTTGAAATGGTGAACAAAGTTCTTGAGGTATGTTTTTTCTCTTATACTTTGTTTTATTGTTTTGACCTGCTTTACTTAGCAATTTGAATTTTATGAACTTCTAGACTTTTGTCAAAGCCACAGCTCGAGTAGAGGGAAATGGCCCCACTGGCTGCATCTTATTGGCTGAGTACAAGCGGGTGATCAACGAGCTCAACCAATATCAAGCCGAAGCCTCCTTGTTCCCAAGCCTGGACAACGCCATCAATGTTATGATCATGCCCCTAACTGAATACCAAGACGAAGCTGTAGACTGTGAGGCGGTTGTGCTCTCAACAATCCTCAACCCCCAATTTTCCATCCAAAACACAAAGACTCATCTCAGATTCTTATTGAGAATGCATTCACATTGGTTGCTGAGACATGAAGCTTCACGAGCCCACCCCACCACCCAAAGATATCCACGAGTCTGCCGAGCCTGATGAATATGATGTTTTTGGTACTTCAGGTAGAGGTCCAAGTAAACCTTTGACCACAGAGCTGGAAGATTATCTACAGGGTCAATTCCCTATCAGAAGAGATCAAAGTCCTCTACAATGGTGGAAGGTGATTATATTTCTACTACTTGTTCTCATCCTTTCTGACCTGCCTGACTAACAAATTTATGATTTACAGGAACACAAAAGCCATTTCCCTATTCTTTCACAACTCGCCCGCGATTACTTATTTATTTCAACCACCTCTTGTGCATGCGAGCGGACTTTTTCCGCTGCCGCCGATGTGTGTACCCCTTCAAGAGGGAGTATGCTACCCAAGACTATGGAGCGCCTTGTTGGCTCTCAAGCCTTGTTGAAGGAAGGTGTTGTCCCTGAAGGAGCGTTTGAAGAAGCTGCCAATGCACTTCAATCCTACATGGAGGCAATGGTAAAAAAGCCCTGATAGGCTCTTCCTTTTCCATTTATTCAAAAAGAAAAGTCTGAATTGTTCCTCCTATACAAGGTTATCTTTCCTCATACAACTTTATCTTTCTTACTCAAGACTTATCTCTCAATTTATTTTCTGTCTTACTCAAGACTTATCTCTCATTTTCTGTTCTATACCCGTGCTTCTTTATAAATGTTTTGTTTCCTCTTGCTTGTATGTCTTTTCTTTCTGAAGGCACCTATATCTTATCTACTTGGCTTTTTTGAAATCAAATCTTAACCTTTGAATGTGCGCTATGTCATGTTATAGCGCATATAGCTATAGGCGCGCTACATAGCGAAAAAATTGTGATCTTTCTGCACCGATAGATTGCGAGGTTTTTTTTGCCTCACGTAGCAACTTCTGTGCGGGGCGGTTCATAGTGGCCACTCCAACACACAATGAAATTGGGTCAAATTTCATTGCGTTTTGGAGCGGTTCGGGTATTGACTCTCTGACCTATATCATAAACAACTTGATTAGAAAAGACAAAACATTCGATAATGAAACTTGGTAAGCATTATTAAGTACCTATTATAAGGCACAAGGTTATGAGGTTATGGATTAGTTTATGAAGTTATTGACTTTAGATAACTGATCTTTGATCAGATGAAAGAAACAATGAACTAGATAAAAACATAAAGAAACATAATTAGAAATATCATTAATACTACTATCTATATTGATTTGAAACTAAAGTTAAAAATGACTTACTTCTCTTTCCCAAAGATGGGGAAAGAGAAGTGAACTGAATTGATCTAAGAGTATTATAAGTAATCAGTAATTTCAATTCATTGGGGCAACTAATGATGTAATTCTCCTTTCATTTGATTTCAATATTCTGTTAATCCAATTTCTCTCGTAAATCCTTTTCACTAATTTGATGTTCACCGTAATGTCGATTGCACACTTCAACAAGAAGTTAACATTGAAAGGTACCATCAGTCAATGTTTAAACTACAAAAAGATGAAAACTGGGAAAAACTTGTGGGGAAAACTGACTAGTAGTATATGGGGTTGACTGACATAGTTTTGAGGTAATGTAAGGAAAATGACAATAGAAGCGCCCATTGATCAAGTCTGATTTCAGAAATAAAGCTGGGGAAAAGTGATAAGACTAAAAATGTTATGCTACATAATCAATCACAAGAAGAATAGAAGACTGAGAGAAGGTTCTAGTTAGTGACTAGTGTGATAACAATCACAGTGACCAATAGAAGGAAGCATGAGCAAACCTGCTTGTAGTGTAAGAGTAAGAATTGGTAAAGAGAAAAGGAATGCAAACAACAATGTGAGAAGTCTAGTCCTTATATACCAATAACACTACAAGAAGATCATTATGATTACTAACACCTGATGTCACACTTAGGCAGAATACATGATCATCAGACTATATAACCACACAGCACACAGCATGATCATAAGAAGATCTATAGATCTCAATTTAATCATCAAAGAAATTGGGTACACCACGGGGTAACTTTTCGTTGGAATACCATCAAAAAGTTGGTCGTGTTGAAATCTGGCCAAACGCTCGCCAAAATCCCAGCATTCGACCAGATTTTCGCTGGTACAGCTATACCAGCTGATTTCTGGTCGAAAGCTGGGATTTCGGCCAGATTTTGGCTGGTAGGCTGGCTGGTTGGTCTGGCAAGATATTGACCAGCCTTTTGGCGAGCAAAAGATGGTAAGATGATCTGTCTTCATTATAAACCGCCAACTCAATCCCGTGAAATTGAATTTGGGTTTGTGCACTTTCCTCCATAGCCGTGGTTCTAGCCACCCATTTTTATTTTGACAACACGAGAGCTCCTAGAATCCATTCTTTGGTCTGGGAGCTCTTCGTCATCTTCCTCACCATCAATGCCACAACCCACATGGGGTGGATGGCATGGCCATGGAAGGGAGCAAACAGGTTGAGCCAACCAGCTGCCCAATGATCGGCAGAGAAACTTCGCTCGGAAATGGTCTGTAGGCCGCCAGATGACTCATCTAACGGCGGTAAGCCGATCTCGCCGTTCGACCGCCGCGCCACTGACCATCTGGCGGCGGTGCCCCACCACCAAGCCTTTCTCGCCTTCGGATGGTATTCCATGACCGCCATCCGATGGTACGAATTACCCCGTGGTGTAGTATCAAGCGGAAAGTGACTTGATGGAAAGGCTTTGTGAGGTTAAATGATTCAACGTACGCTAGAAAAATGTTGAATCTGGCATGGATTCTGGATGATCACGGTGTAGTCATGGAGGACATTCATGCTAAGAGATTTCTCATTGATTATGGGTTTTTTAGAATCTTGGTTGCAATCTTACTCAAGATTCGATGAATGGCAATCAGATAGGTGGAAACTGCTATTGCGATTGATTCCGAAATAAAAGTTCCGCACCAAGGGCGGTCTTGGCAACTTGGCTATCAGCACAACTGCAGGGCTGCAAATTGTCCCCATTAGCTCAAGCAAAAGAGTCAAGTCTAGTCTGATGTTGATTTAAAATGAAATGGTGCATGTTCGTTTCACTCTACAAGTCGCAAGTCTTTCACAATACAATGATTCATCAAAAAAAAGTAAGATGCAATAATTTTTGTAATCCAGCAGAGCACGCCACTGGAAAAATCATCAGCTCAACAATTTCAGCTTTGATTACAATCAATCAATCTCTAGATCTTGGAGCTTGAGAAGAAAACAAAAAGAAGAAGACAAACAAAAAGATAAATATACAGAGTGTGGTAAGACAATCTTTACCCACAAACAACAAAGAAGATTGAAACCAGACATGCCATGCAACTGAAAACTAGGTAAAAATAAATCATCAACTTGCTACGTTGATCAGGTCGACAGCTAGCGTCTTTTCAAGAGTGCCGTCAAATGGAGAAAAGGCGATCTAATCTCTTCTTGTACGACGATCCCGGCTATTGAAAGAATCATAGGAATAAGTAACCATCACATTTTGTTTTACTTAGATTGGGACATACCTAAGATCGACAATAGGCAAAGTGAAGAAGCTAGTTTCAGCTGTCAACAAATTCGCCGCCGCAACATACCAAGCAATAAAGGCGGTGATTAAACCTATGCGTTCATGCAAGATTCAAAACACAGATGAGCATTATGTAGACGCCAAGTTGAAAAGTGACTTCCTTTGACTTACCAAGTACACCTCCGGCGTGGGTAATTTGAGTAGTTGCGGGATAAAATTTACCAACCTACAAAAAAGAGAGGTAAGATGGGGAACATCAATATCAATGATGAAACTCAAGGCAGCAATCATACTCACTGCTAATACTAGAAACGTGACGTCGAGAAAGAAGAACAGCGTGACGAGTGCTAGCGAAGACCGAAGGGAAGCAACGAGCATGATGAACTAAACCGCTCGAAGAAAAAAATCAGTACGGTGTCATGTGTTCAGCAAGAAAACTCAGACTGACGGTAAAGATAAACTGAAAAACAAAATTGAAAAGCAAACGTTAACAGATTAGTCGTCTTCAAACTCAGAGGGGAAAGAAGAGGGAAGAGAACAAACCCAAGTAAAAAGGTATAATCCCAAGGCATTCTCTAGTTGAGCTGTTCCTTCTGCACCCGTGTAAGCAGCTAGGATTCCAGATTGTGGCCAGAAGATGAGGCCAAAACTATGTGGATCGATCATCAGTTATGAGGATCCAATCAGAACGTGTCAAATGTTTCTGACCTGATCCAAAATCCACCTATAAGGACCAGCAACACGATTCAAGGCATGATCAGAGTTGTGCTTCCAAAGATACCATATGAGAAGGTGAGACACTTACCGTAAGAAGAGAAGGCAGTGGCCCCAAAAGTGTTACCTATAGAAATAATCGCAGGAGCTTAGAATTAATTGCGTACCGATAGAAAAGTGAGATAAGTGAAATTACCAGCAGCGAATTCCCACATGCCAGCCAATAACTGGACCAATCCACCTAAGAGAGAGAGAGACAAAAACCGAATCAGTCAAAACAAGAAGATAGATAGAAGACAGAGAGAGTAACAAACCATATCCCATTGCAAGACCAACGATCAAGTTGGGAGTGGTGATCCCTCTCGATTGCATATTGAAAAGGGATAAAAGAAAGGTAGTGGCCGCAAAGCCTGATCAAAGCAAAGAACGCATCAGAAAAAGTCAAGAAAAAGTTGTCGAAAGACCAACGAACCAGATAAGCCCAAAGGAGCCGGGTTGGCAAACTAAAGAGAACAAAAAGGGATTAGTAAACTTGTAAGAGAACAAAGACATATATAAAAGAAATGAATTTACCTTTCGATGATAGTAAGGAAAGGCCGGTTGAGAGTTCTCCATACCAGAAGTTGAGGTAGTCATGATTTGAGGATCTTTGCAATCTTCGTGGCTAGCCATTGATGTGTCTTTTTGATTTTGATTGATAGGTTTGGATTTTCAGAGTTGAAGAAAAGTGAGGCAGAAGGAAAGATACGAAAGATCTGGGTGAGTTCTTATGAAGATGAATCAGACAGATGGCGAAAATCGGTAAATGAAAATCGAGGATGACAATTTTAAAGTGTAGGCAACGATGGAGAAAGAACAACCAAAGGCAATATAAGGTAACCAAGTCAAGATATAGCTGGCTTATCAACGATTGATTTGTATGAAGATGAATCAGACAGATGATGAAGATCCGTAAATGAAAATCAAGGATGACGATTTTAAAGTGTAGACAACGATTGAGAAATAACCAAGAGTAATATGGGCCTCAAGGTAACGAAATGAAGAAGTATATGTATCCAGTTTATCAATGAATGATTTTGTGGAGAACAAGGAATCGATCCAATTGAACTCTATAGGAATGTGTGAAGCACCTGTGCTTTGAAGAGAAAAAAGATGATCTTGTGATATTTGAATTCAAGCAAAAGAGAAGTAAGGAAGTAAGGCGGTTTAGACTCAATTCAAGCTGAGGAAGAGATGTAAGCCCAGAGTGAGTGGGTCAAGAGAGATGAGCGTGAAATGTGAAGTTTGCATTTGAACAGATATGATATTCATATTGAAGTTTGAGACCGATGAACTCAATTTAAGCGGTCAAAGAGCGTTTTGCTTAGTATCAAAATACTCAATTTGTGAATGTTGGTAGCGAGATAAACCAAGAAGAAATGAGTAAGACAGAAAAAAGAAAGCAAAAGACCAAGAGACCAATTCAAATTTTACATGTATTCATCATCAACATATGTACTTCTCCTCAAGAAGATATCTTTAACTTGAGGATAATCATCACGCCAAGAAAATAGAATCGAGAAGACTTCAAAAAAAGTTATCTCCACTGACTTACAATTGGTAAAGTTGAGGTTTGATAAGATTTTAGAGATTGTGTTTAATGGAGGTAAGTTCTCTGATAAGATGATAATGGTAAATGAGAAGGTATAAAGTGAATAGTGTAATCGATTGAAAGACAGAGAAGATGAAGAATGATAAGAAAGTGAAGAACAAAAGGTAAAGAGAGCCAAAGATGACCTCCTTTTATATGATTTGAATGGTCATCATCCTCATTCATCATCATCATCATCATCCGGATCATAGACTCTAGTTACAGTTACAATTCCAAACTAGCAGCAGTTTGAGGAATTTTAATTCAGGTCAGGTTTCAAATCATTTTAATTCTAACTTGATTCCTGACTGTTTTTGACTCTTGACCTTTGATCGGAACCGACGAATGATCTATTTCAGGAACCAGACTCCAGAGTGGTGTTGAGATGTTACAATATGATGTCAAACAGGTCAAAGGTCAACACAACTCTGAGTCTGAGTCTGAGTCTAGATCAGTAACAAACAAATACAAACTCATAATCCCTTGATCGTAAGCCAGTCGTCATCAGATTATAGTCTAAAGATATATCTCATCACATTCACACTATGGGATTGTAAGCCATCTTGGCACACTATAACTAACTTCTACAAATATCCCCGCTCGAGCTCCGTCAGTTTTTTTAATTTACACACTGAGGATTTGTCTAATTGCAATATGTGATGTTGTATGGACTACGAAGTTTGTGATCAGTTTGTTATGAACTTGATGTTTGAATTCATATTCAAGCCTTCTCTTGTGCTATGTCTTGCTATGTGGTAAGTACAATGATAAATGCATATCTTTGATCGGATTGGCTTTTGTATGATTACCATAAAGAAAGAAAGGTGATTCAGAAATTATGTAAATTAAATCTATCAAATCCTATGGCATTCGCTTGGGATCATCAATGCAGCCACTTTTATTCAACTTCAATCACAGATCATTGAATTTGAATTCATCAAAAACCAAAACAATTCTTGAGGTTTCTTGCGCTTCACTTGATAAGATGATCTTTGATTTCATGCCGTTCATCAGCCAATGTCACTGCAGCACCGAGTCATCTGGTCAATCCTATATGGTCAAGTGAACCATAGACACAGCGAATTCTCACATGCCTCACTCCCGATGATTCCCTGTAAGATTGACTTTTATTCAAGTGATGATTCAATCATCAAAACTCATGGTGTCAATCAAGTTCAGTATCATTCAAAACATTCATTCATTTCTTCTCCTATGTTGTTCTTGAAAATTAGCATTCCAACAAACACTTTGTTAAGTTAAGTTTTCGACTGTGTTCTGCTTTTGATCATGCACTCATCTTATTGAATAAGTCTCGGTACGTAATTTTCCATGGAAATGTAAACTTCGAAGAAACAACAGAAAGATCCACAACGGACGTTCACCAATAAAGTTGTTTTGATACCACTCTAGATTGAAGGAAAGTTAAAATCTATCCAGCTGCTCTACTCGAAGCCAATCTTGTTGAAGTCAAAGGGGGTAAGATGGACATGAAGAAGTGGACAAAGAAAATGAAGAGAGAGAAAAAAGACCGCATGTATGGAGGAAGATGTTGATCCTGAAACGGATGTAGCTTATCATGAGCCCGCTGAGCAAATGGGAAATCCATACAAGTTTCCCATCTTTACAACTTGAATTTACCTTCAGCCTTTGACTTCAAAAAATCGATAACATTGCTTTGTCTTCAATACGAACCACTCCACAAAGTCATAAATCATCTTAACTGAGTTCATTTGACCAATTTCTCACTCTAGGTAAAAAAATTTATTGAAAAAGACTGAGCTTGTCATACGAAACATTTTTTCTATAAAGCTGGTGGTCAATTGGGTCTCATGTTCATTGACTGCTTCTTGAGCAATTTCTCGTTTAAATTTTTCTCATGAATATCTCAACTTGAGACTATGAGGATGACTATTCAAAAGCCTTTGACTACATCTGATAGCCCATTGGCATCATGGAAGATTTAAATTCATAAACGAATCCCCCACGTCCATCGTAATCCCCTTAACTGGGGTTTTGGTTATCGAATCTATGTATCATCCAGATGATCAAATCACTGGTCAAAGACTTATAATATGATAAACTCAGGTTGTCAAACAAAACGATCGGTTTTCTTTGTAAAACACAGCTTGTAGTTCTCAGCCAACAAAAAAAACTCTTCCTCAAATCTTACATTCGAATTCAGTTATCCTGAAGATTACCTCAGTAGAGGTCAAAAAAAAGTGAGTGAGTAGACAAAAACATGACCACCAAGGTGGTTGCGAAAGATTGGTAATATGGCATTTGTGCTTGATCCCCGGGTCTCCCTAGTAAAAGGCGAGGGGGACGTTCGAGTATGAGACCAAACACGCCATGACGTAATTCCCGTGTTTCAACGTACATATATCCCAAAAGGGTTAGTCGCGGGTTCGAATCTCTTCCGTTTCTCCCTCAATACTTTGGCTCAAAAAGATCACAATGATGAAGATTTGACAGTTTTGCATTGACATGAACCAAACAAGTTACAATCTTAAGACCTGATACATACATGAAGCACCTTCAGAAGTCAGAGTCATCGTCCATCATCGATATTTGTGTAACCTAAGCATGTGAACCCCTGGTAGTTGTTATCTACCCAAAGACGTTTGATTTGTTCAATACTGACCATATCTCAAGCATGTATGCGTGTCAAGCCAGCCTCGTGAAGTTATCAACTGGTGTGAACTACCAGGATTTTGGGCTCCTTCAATCACACTACAGGCGCATTAATTTCACTAAACCCTAAAGCTTAAACGATGCGAACAAAAATCAAAACAAGTTTGTCATAAACAATCAAGCTTTTTTTCTAAAACCTCTTTAAAAAAAAGCAGATGCCTAAATGCAAGAAGAGAAAAAACCCTTCAAGAAAAGTATAGATGTATTATTGTTTTTTTCGTTCAAAGGAAATGTAATAAATCAATTTCTAAAGTCGAACAAGGATAATCTAATTCAAAGTTTTTCAAAACATCAGGATGTAAAATTCCAAGTTGACCGATTTCAATGATTTCATGATTCGATGAACTTGAGATCGGTTTGAACATAATTTTAGCTGATCTACCTGGAAAGAATGTTGGATCTGTATGCAAACCAAAATGATGATGATGAGTTATTTTAGCAAGCTCCAGATAAGTCAATAGTCTAGGGTTCATGATGTTTTTCAAATGAAACGTCAAGGATTAAATGGAATAGCTAAATCACCTTCAGATTGTTCAATATAATATTCTCCTTTCTTACCAGTTTTCTTTTTACCAGATCCATCATCCCCACTCCAATTCACTTCAAGCATGGCCATGATCCGATCCAATAAGCCATGAATGACTTCAAACCCAGCTTTTTTACCTACAAAGGCAGCACCTAACCTTCTTACGTTTTTGGCCTTACGTTCTAATGTATCATCTTTCAAGACTATATCAGAGACTTCAAAGATCCTGATCGGTAATGCTTCTTTTCGATTCTCTTTGATCGTTTTTAATAATCCTGGTAATAATGAAGTTCGTACTACTTGAAATTCAATGGTAGCTGGGTTTGAAAGTACAACTGCTTTTGTTTTATCATCAGGTCTACGTAAGAAAGCAAAATTTTCATCGTGCGAACACTAATCATGAAACAAAAAAAGAAACAATCGAGATAAGTAAATTGATGTGATGACAATCATCTTCATCTTGTTCCTTTCAAGCTGTAATTAAGAAAACAAGGAATCACAAACCAAAGTGAGAGGTAAAACCTCAAGCCATCCAGCAAATGCGCATTCTTTTCGAACAAGGTCAGAAAGCTTATTAATCTCATACGGTTTTCCAACCGTATTCGTACTTGGAAAAGTTTGTTGAAGGTTATTGAAACCATAAGAAATGGCTACGTCTTCTACCAAATCACACTCGTGAAGAATATCAGGTCGGGTTGGAGGAACCTGAACGATGATTAAATCTGATAAAGGTGCATTAGAAATTTGTTCGGATGTGGAAGTGTTGATGGCTTTGGTGAGATCGGTTTTTGATACACATGATGAAGCATTGTGTCCCATTTTGGCTAGTAGTTTACATGAATCTTCAGGACTGAGTTTTAAGCCTGTGACAGAGTTAATATAGGATTGACGGATGGCAAAGGTCTGAGGGTCGATTTTTGGTGACTGATAGGATGATGCCAAGTCATGTTCGTAAACAACCTCTACTGGCTCAACTCTTTTATATTCATACGACGCAACATTATCACAAAAGGAGTGAGCCTCGGGTATATTCTCTTGTGAATAGTCAAGATCTTGAGTTCAGATGGAATAGAGCAAAGACCTACGTGAATGGATCAGAACAGTATTGAGAGAACATTGTGATGATGACATTGATCACAATATCAAGTTTAGTTTGATCGGTAGCTGTCACATCGATAAAGACATCCTGAGTGTCAAGAGTAATTTTGGTGCGATTAGAGTTGATTCTGTGGTCATCGTCAAGATGGGACATTGCATTAGGGTCTCGTGTCAAATGCTAGGATGGAAAGGAAAAAAAAATGTCTGACATGGGTGGCATCGAAAGGACAGTACGAGAGTTATCATATATGATCGGATACACGGGGTAGTCCCTGATGATATGCAGGTATTTTGAGAGATGTTTATCGGACTGGATGATACGAATCCATTTAACTCAGCTGAAAGAAGCCATCAAAATGACGAAAAAAAGAAAGTCTTACCTCATAAAGTGTCATCATCTCCGTAGCATCGTATTCCTTTTCTTTATTCAAAGGTGCGAACTTGATATCGGTAGGTGGAAGCGCTTCATAAGTGATCACTTTCTTAGAGTGGTCAATCTTTTGAAGGTCATGAGTTCCGATCGCAACTAATGTCCTCTTCCTACACAGATTACCATGTAGTTTATCTTGTAAATCGATAAAATCTTTATATCTTTGATCGTCGAATTTGATACCTCTCAGGATAGCCGAAGCGAAAAAAGGACGGATCTGACTGGTTTCCTTCCTAACGATAACCTTCCATTGATTCTCAGGTTTTGGTACCACTAACTTGAAACTTGGAGGAGGAGAGGTTCCGATATAAGTTCGAAGTGATAAGACAAGTCCTTGATGACAAAGTAGATCGTATCGATTGGCCGGCACTTCGATCTTTAACTTGTATGGTTTCTCATCGGGTGTAGTTAAAGATGTCTATAGATTTTGGTTTGGCGATCGTGAATGAGTGTGTGAATCAAATTGAAATAGTTCCCTCGATTCAATTCACTGACATCTTCGTCTAGTTCCAATCCATAGTCAAATAGCATATCATCAAATTCCTGATGAGCTACCAAAACAATTCAAGATGATGTTGATCTCGTCAGGACCATTCAAATTCTACATGAACAGCTAAAAGAATGATGATCAACTGACTGAATTTTTTTCCCAACTCATTCAAGAACCTATCTTTTTCCACGGCAATTGTTGGCATCTTGAAATTGAGTGAGTTTTAGAGTATCGTCTTTTTTGAATTTGAATTTGAATTTGCTAGGCTGATAATTTTCAATCGGTTCCACATGTGACATATCTCATCTCAGATTCCGGATACTGTCAACAGGTCGGGACGGGACCCGGACCGTTGATACAGGATCAGTTTTCTGGGAAGACCGGAGCAAGCGCAAGGTCGATTTGCAAATTGGATTTAGAAGCCAAAGAAAGCCGATATGTGCACTCATTCGCGTTCCCCTTCATTGATATAATATTCTTCAGCGCGTGTATCGAGCCAAAGAAAAAACACCCAAGGTTTTTGTGTAAGGCAGCTCTCGTTACCTATCAGCTACATAAATGATTGTTGCAGCGATTCTAAGAAATCAAGATCCCCCGCTTCATACATAATTCTGTTTGTCCGTAGTCCATCACCACTGATCGACGAGTTATTTGGTCTGTGTTTGTTTTTGAAATATCGGCGGATATCGATCGACGTGGACGGGTTGAATAGGGCTGAATTGTCGTCATACGCACTACGGTCGATAATCAAAGAAGACACCACCCCATTGATCTCAAAGCACACACATACAATATGTCTTGCAACGGAAGGACTACCGATGACTCGTTGGTCCATGTATGCATAGACGGACAAGGGTTCTAATCGGCATGATCAAAACTTAAGTGATCGATCACAGAAAGGACAATGTTGGACGGCTCTATATGCACCACAACTCGGAAGAGCTTCTCTATGTTCAAACATCTGAGACTGTGCATAGTCCGACCGTCCAAGGTGAGCAACACAGCTTAGTGTGGAGTGGATAGAAGTGGATGCAGCCGCGGTTCCGGGATACATACTAGTGGGCCGGCTTTTCATCAGCTCTCATGGTCTTGTTCCTCAAAATTCGTCAGAAATATGGACCAGACTCACTCAGGGTGCACAGTCTGCACTCTGCACGTGTACTCCTGACAAGACATGCGGGTTTATATGGTTTGTACTTTTTGTACTTTTAGATCTGTTGTCAATTCTACAAGCCAACTGGTGTTGTGAAGGAATAAATTCAAAGCATGCATCTCGATTACGTTCTCCAATACGGCCGGTATGAATCAATTAAGTGGAGGATGTGAATTGAGCTATACTCGATAGTATCTCCTACCAATCTACCTTGCTCTACTTAATCCCACTTGTCCGACACTGCCTTTTCAAGTCAAGAGCTCGCTTCAGATATTCCTGAATCCATGCCAATTTTGCTTTCTTCTCACACTCTCAGTCAAAAGCCATTCAATCAAATCGAAGTTTTCATGGGTGAGGGGATGCGCGCTTCGATGGTGTATCCATCTCCTATGATCGATGGCCCTAAACTCGGGATGCTGGTAGTGTGTGTGGGTGGCGCTTGTTCGGTGATTTAGTTTAACTGGCCTCTTGATTGTGAATCTGCTTTCCCACCTTTGAAGGCGGCGACATCGTGATAAATCTTTCTTGACTACACACAAACCTGTACCGTATTCTTAAATACACATTCGGTGATCTGCATATCTCTCTAGTTCTACGGCTTACCTACCCAGTCCCAGTGCGAGTGAATGAATTGATAACCCACTGGTCTCAGTTTCTTTGAGCTTTTCTTCAAGAATCCCCCAATTCCCTTTTTGCTTTCTCAAATGCTTGAAGTTGTAGCCAAGAGAACTCACTTCATTCGCTTCTCAACCGGCTCAAATCCACTATAATCATCTTCTATTTACCCATTAACCGAATCTTAAAAAGTTCTTTGTTTGATCTCCCTTTATCCTTAATCTTCCCTTTCTTGCCCTTCATTTATTACTCATTACATTTAATTTATGAACAAGATCCGAAGCCCCCCGACTTACAGAATACATACTCAAAGAAGAGCTACAAATACCAACATGTCCATCTCCTCGAGTACAACACCTTTTCATCGGAGTGATGATATTTCCATTCGAAAACTAAGTATCATGAGAAGTTCATCTAATCTAAAACAAGACTCCTTCGAAGCACTTTCGCAGCTTCAGACTTCAACCTTCTATCATCATCGCAGGGTTTGTTAAATATAATACCTCTTATCTCTACCAGATTTTCTCTGTTGAATTCGGATTTATTGACCCTATGATCGTCATCCAGTTCGCCAATCCTGCTCCGTTGGGTCTATCTGGTCGGTTTCTCCACAAAGCTACTCTTGATTTGATCAATACCTGATGATGATCTTCGTCAAATTCGAAATCAATCAATCTCACACATATTCTAATCTTTTTTTATCTTTTCTGCTTCATTCTCAATCTTTCAGCTTTTGCGGCTACGACGTTTTTGCTATCCTTATTTAACCTTCAAAGTCGCGGGATCACGACTCCCAACTTGATCGTCGGTATAGCTTTGAGCTATGGTCCGTCCGTTTTTCAGGAATTCATTCAAGGTTCTTCAGTTTGCATACTCATTTTGAAATACATTTTGCGCTCTCATTAGGTGGTCTAGTACAGTTGTTGGCTGGTATGTGGGAATTTGCGGCTGGTAAGTGTTGTCAAACGATCAGAAGTGTAGGCGCCAGTAACAGGGAGGCCCAGAAAGTGCTTGCAACGGCGACAAAATCATCTCAGGTTAACTGACTGATTTTTGGTTATCGTTTGGCTGTGGACAGGTAATACTTTTGGCGCCACTGCTTTCTCCTCATACGGTGAGTTATCTGTTCAAATAGATGTTCTTCTGTCTTATAACTTACGCGAGTATGACTCTTTTCATGACATTGCTCGTGGAATGTAGGCGGGTTTTGGATCAGGTATTACCTAAATCCCTCTTCAGGATTTCTAAATCATGACATACCTAGCACGAAAGGCCGACCTACTCATCTCTTTTCAATTGTGTCTTTAGCTTTGGTTTAATCTTCTGGCCGAGCTCAGGTATTCTTTCCTCATACACTGGACACGCCGCTGCTCAACTTGATCAGGCACTTGGTTTATATCTTATGACATGGGTTAGTATCTTTGATCTTAGATTAACATAAGTTGAAAGTCTAGAAGAAGCCATATTTCAATTATTGACGATTCAAACCTTTTCTCAGTTCATATTTACAGTCAGTCTCTGAGCTATTTACTGGCCACTTCTTCATTTGATCCAACTTCGCATCACTTTACGTCTTGTGAAAAGCAACGCGAGCTGACGGTTGCATATATCTGCGATGCAAATTTCGTTAGTTTATCTTACTCGTCGCCTCTCTGCGCTCCTCGGTAGCACTTGTGGCACTGTTTTTCTGCCTTGATGTTACTTTCCTTTTACTTGGTGTAAGTTCACTTTTATTGTATGTCAAACTAGCTAAAATTTATTGATATTGATATTATCTTTCTATAGTTGGGAAAGTTTTATCCTACCGTAACCATCTTCACCAAAATCGGTGCAATCTTTGGTGAGTCGTGATCTCGTTGTGCTCCACAAGGTAGACTTCAGCCTGATGAACGATATCTCATCTTATCTTTACGGGTATCATTCATAAGGACTCGTCACTTCTGGGTGAGTGTCATTTCCACTTAGATAGCTCATGGAGAATCCAGAACTGACTCGATGGATCAAATGTTGCTATGCAGTATCGGGTGGTATAGTGCAGCTGCCAGCTTACTCACATCGGAGACCAGCTACTTTTCTTTACCGATCATTGATTTGAGGTAAGAAATAGCTCTTGAATTTCAGTATGATGTATGAAACAAAACCTGACGCATCTTCTATCGCATCCCAAAACCTACGTGTCTTTCAGTCCATCTAGCCTCCAAAGGGACTAAAGCTCCGAACTTTCGATCGAATATACGAAGGTCTCGAATATGGACTTTTTTCATTCCCATGTTTATTTTTCATATATGTGGCTAAACTAGTCTTGCTTCTTTCTTACCCTATGAATTTGGACACCATCTTTATCATCTAGTTCTTTTTATTATCTTGTGCGGATCCTGGAATGGGATCCTTGTATGTACACAATTTTTATTGATTTTAGTATATACTTTCATTTTTTCACTTCTTTTTCTACGCGTGCGTGAAATATATATATAAGATACCAGTACAAGTGTAGGATGCATGGTGTCTGTTATTTGTGTTTTGTGATTTCAAAAAGTAATCAGCGGACATGTCGAATTGTTCAGAAATATCTCTACTACTGCACCAAGGGTTCATTGGACTTGATAACTAGATAGAGACTCTTGGCAAGTGGGGTCAAATTCAAAGTATTTCTTCTCACCAGTGGACATCTACCAGAAATCATGCAAGATTAAGAACCAGCTTCAGTTCAGAGAGTTGAGATAATTATTACCCACATCAAGATATCTTCTTTCAAACAATAAATAAACAAGTCATTTTTAAAAAAAACTACCAATCATGTAAACCTATCCCATTCACATCTCTTTCTTCTGATTCTGCTTTCCAAAGATAACCTATCCAAAACTTATTTAGAAAGAAAAACAAATTTAACAAAGAAACACATAAGACACACATTTACAAATTAGAAACATAAAACACAACACAACAAAAACACTAAACTCATCTTTTTTGGGGGGAATAGGAGAGATACAACTTAAGTAAAATTTATAACAGTCTACACACACACACATATTAAATATGAATCAACTCTTCATTTTTTCTTTGGAAATCAACATCTTTTAACATGGAAATACAATTGGTTTTTTCCCCTCATTAAAAGATTCTTTATTAAACATTTGATTTAAAATACCTTCAGGTCCATCTCTTCAAGAAAAAAAGCCTTCAAAAAAACACATCCTTCCTTCTTTTCACCCTTCACAAGAAACACAGACTTTCAATAATTAAGAGAAATCAAAACAAATCAAAACTTATTCACGTTCCCAATCAAGTCTTCTACGTAATCTACCACCTAATTCACCTAAAACGAAGAAATGTTGAGGTGTAGCAAAACTACTACGATCATTATTCCCACTTACATCTTTTGAAAGATAATCAGTTAAAGTATCTAATGCTTCTAAAGCTTTTTGTATAGACTGTTTTCTTTCTAAGCTTTCTGGACTGATCATTTCTTGTTTTGATGGTGGTGTTTCTTGATTGGTGATACTATTGGATCTATCTCTTTTATGCTGTGGTTGGTTATCAGAACTAGATAGTGTTGGTCCGCGTACTTTTTTGCGTCGTTTGAGTCGAGTTTGGTTCTTGGACTGTTTAATCGGTGTCAAATTCTGGGATGGATCAGGCTTGGTTGTTTCATCAAAATGGGTCGGCTCGACTGAAGTACAGGTCTTGGGAGCCAAAGGTTTAGTGAGCGTTGTAACTGAACGCTCGTCTTGTGCTTGTTCTACCGTTGATCCAGATACCTGTGAGATATTCAAGCCTGGTGCGATCTCGTCAAGAGGTACAGCAGTCGTTGAAGGACATGTAGCGTAGCTGCTAGGGATTTGTTGATGAATTAGGATCGTTGATGGTGCACTGAAAGATTTTTCATTCGTGCCTGAACGAGATCGTTTCTTGTGGGTATCGATGATGGGTAATGGTTCCTGAGTAGGGCTATAGGTTTGATTGATGTTACAGAAAAAGTTTGTTGAAGGACCAAGAGGAAGAGGTAAGACTTCTGTACTTGTTGAAGAATGTTTGGCATGAGGCGGTGAAGAAGACGGGCAACTGGGAGGTTCAAGTAATTCACAAGATGACATTGAGGTTTCAATTATATGAAGTTCGTTGAGACTGCTCTCATCGGTGCTTGATGAAAAGGACGTATCGGCTGATGGACAAGTTTGATGAGTTGAAGGTTCTTCGCGTGAGGACTTCAAGCGTTTTGATCTTGTAGTGTCACAGGGTTGATTGGGTTCCATGTAATGAGCTGGTATCGATGGTATCTGCTGAGGGTTTGTGACCTGCGGGCAGGCAATGGTCTTTTTGTTAGATGGGATAATTGGCTGTGGTTGTTGAATTTCGAACGGGTCGGGGATCATCATAGAGGTAGGATCACGCGGAAAATAATTCGGGACTTGATTCCAATAGTACTGCTGTGAATATGCGTGATCGTTCAATTGCGTCATATCGTGTGCTTGAGATATAGAAGGGGGTGAAAGTAATGGTACTCGTGGGTCGTATTGAACCATGCCGTCATAATGGATGCCAACTTGATTGGTGTTTGAGATAGGGGTCCTGAAATCGCGATCATTATCCATACGTCGGCGCATATGATCGAGAGAGAGTTGATGATTGTTAGATAGGTGATAATCTAATCCAGATGAAATTATCCTTTGTTCATCGTTATTATGATGATCAGGTCCATTTTGGTATTGTGAGTTCGAAATAGCTGAAGTATTATACATTGTAGGGCCAAGTGGAAACATAGGGGCAAAGAATGCCTCATCCATAGAGGTATCTGCTTCATGCATCTCGCGATTTGTTGGAGATTGGTAAATTTGAAATTGATCAGGATTCGTGATATTTTCATTTGTGCGGTTGGAATTTTGTTGATCATGTCTGATGGCTTGTTCCATGATGGAAAGATAATTTATCCTGTAGTTAAGAACCATCGACACGAGTTTTGTAAGTTTGAGTTTGTTCACAGCAATTTGATAAGAACTGAATACCTTTAATTGCTCAAGGAACAATGAAAACCAAGATCTTGGGACCGGTGAGGTGATAGGTCGATCTAGGTGGATAAGTTCAGGTATATCCCGGTCAGATGATCATCACAGGGTGTGAGTTCAGAATGCACTTCGATATTCTGCATGCTGAGCGGGGAAACGCGTTTGAAATGCAGGATTGTGAAATGAAACTCACTTTTTATACTTTTGTTCCCTGGTGAAAATGAAGAGGGAACCGCTGTGAATACTTTATTGAAATCTTCAAGTGAGGGTTTGATTTCTAGCTTGACGAGTTTTCCTGACCTGATATGGTGTTGCTATGCTGACAGTATTTGCTCCTCAGGACACGAATTTCGAACTGTATACAAGGGAAAAAGCTGAGAAACACGTAAAGATGATGAAGTTGGGTGGGATTCGGTGGTATGACTGTGTCGTTTTTCTGGCGTGATAAAAGAACTGGACGAGACTCAAAAGGCTAGAGGTTGAGACTAAGGGTTGAAAAGTCTGTGGTATCGAGAGGAAAGGAATCGTGTAAGATCTATACACCACACGAATAATTCATGATAGTTCTTTAGGTATTCGTGGGTAAGCTTTTTCTCATAAGTCTTGACAGAAATTCTATAGAACGCGGTGGAATTGTCTGCTGTTAAGAAAGATAATAATTTATCGACGTGATAGGTCGTGGACAGTAAGACAATTGTTGGAGTCTATATGATGATGGATCTAAGCTGGCATACAAATATTCAGCGAAAGCGCTTAGCGTTGACCGAATAGGGAGTCGTAAAAAGTGGGAATGAGTTTCTGTAGTCAAAATGTAGAAGGAAGAGACTATCATCAGTAGGGGTTCAGCTTTGAGATTTTGTTTCTGGTTGAGTATGCTGTCACACCTTGATGGATCGTGAAATAGGTGGCATAGAATTCAGTTTGATAAAGTGTGCTCATAAAACAAATAGACTGGAATGAATCGATATTCGTTGACTCGTGCTCCTGTACTCTAGAGCTTTGTCGTCACGTCGCGTTTCGTTACAAGCAGGGTAGAGATTTGACCGCAAGTTGAGAGTGCAAGATGAACTGTATAAGGGTATCAAGGTAAGAGGCTAATCAGCAAAGGTAATTGTGGTGGTCATTGATTCGAAAAGGGAGAATGAGAGAATGCTAAACATAATGAAGTGTGTATTGTACCTTCTCGTCTAACTTTCTTACCTGCTCGAGTCAAAGAGATTGGCAAGCGGGAGGGAAGAAAGCAAAACAGAGGAAATCTGATATGGGAGTCGAGTTTGGGAAGGATAGAATATATAAATTGATTGGGGTAGGAAATATGTAGAATTGGGATTGGGAAGGTTCGATTCTCAGACTTGAATTCTCAAATGTTGCTCTTCTCGAACGCGTCTAAGAGCTATCCAGAGGATTGTAGTTTGTATCTCAACTCGATCATTATCAACCAACCAACCAACCGGGTGAGTGGGTGGGTGAAGCTTCAACCAAACAAAACTGTCCGCATTACAGTCTGAGGGCAGATGGGCGGATGTGTGAGATGCGATTATGAGCCAAGCAAAGCTAGTTGTCAGCTTATGCTACCTGATTTCTTTAAACTCTGCATCTCAGCTTGGATCAGCTGGAGAATTTCTTTGCTTAGAGCTTTCTGACTGGAATTCCTCACATGGAATCTGAAGAAATACAGTCAGATATTCAAACATCATCGAACTTAACTTCACCCCAACTCTTCTTCTGACAAACAAATATCCCTGGCATCTGGTATGTTGTAGTAGTGCTCTGGCTCTAGCAGCAAGGGTGTGTCGAAGAAGCTGGACAGGATCTTCTTCAATCTGTCTTCCTTACAGGTCTCTAGAATACTTCCAGGGGGCTTGGGTTGTAGTGTACAATGCTATCGATCCTTTAGGAGAGTAGGATTATAACCGCCGACTGTGAGTTGTTTTTTAGGAGGATAACGGTAGGATGAAAGGATACCCGAGAAAGCACCATTGAGCAGATGGTATGATAGCGTAGGAGGTCATCAGCTGGAAACGGTGCATCGATTTATTTGGATTTTGAACAAGCAAAGCTTTTGAAACCACTCAAGTAACAATGGAAGCAATACGTTAAGTCGGTCGGCAATGGCATTAATCACACACAACCTCCCTAGAAACTCAAAAGGGGGAATGAAGCATGCACCCTTCGCTGATTAGCTCGGCACCCCTGCCAGTGGGATTTGATGCATACAAGTTCAACCTGTCAACTTGCTCCTCCTGATCTCAGTTCAATCTCGTCCAAATCGACTCATCCGCAACATGAAAGATACATTGATTCATCTCAAGTTGAAGTGAAAGGCTTTCTTGACCTGCGCAAGCAGCTTGTATGCGTTGACGGCTGCAGAGAGAAAGGTAAGAAACGAGGCGCATGAAGACTGAGGCGGAGACAGGGGAACTTTGATGATGACGATTAACCGACGGTCGGAATGGGGCAGATTCAAGTTTACAACATCTTCTAGGTCAATTCAAGAGAAACTATGTTGTATCGATCAAAAGATGTTAAATATATGTAAAAACAAACACATCATCATGATCAAGAACTTATGGTGTAACTCTCCTTGCACAAGTCAACCAAACTGTTACTGACCAAACATTCAATTTTAACCTCTTCATCGGGTGCTTCTCTTCTCGCTTCATGAAGCAGCATTGAACCTGAGCACATAGGAACAACCGAAGAAGTACATAAGTTAAACACCGGTGCTAAAGTTCATTGTTTGTTTTGGGGACAAATTTCACCAACTCACATCGTTCAACCAACGTCAGTTCTTCTCTTGCTAGGAGGTGTTTTGCTCGTTACTAACATAACCTCTTGGTAATCAAAATCATAGAGATTCGCCCGTTCTCGCCAGGTTGAATCCATGGGCTCTATATATAGGGAGTACCATTTTATTCACATTTTCTTCATGTACATTGTTGCGTTTTTCTGTCGAGCAAGCTACTGGGATCAAGGTCTGCCTGGCCTGCTCTGACTTTCTGAACAAAAATTGAATTCTTGGGTCAGACCTGCAGCTTTGATAGTTCATCTAAAAAATAGCAAGGCCATTCCTGGTAATCGATCAATGAATCCAGCTGGAAAAGCCATAAACATCATTTTATGAATCTGGAAGCTCAAAGACGGCTACAATGAAATAACAGAGGTTATATTACTCGCATGTACCAAGCTTGAGGTGAAAACTTTCATCTTCTGCTTTCCTCTGAGTCTTATCAAATAGCTTTGAACTCAGCTATTTCAACTTCTCATCATTCAACATTATCAAATCGAGATGACTCCATCCAAAGAGAATATTATCTCATTTTAATGGTACATATCATACAATGTTTTAGCAAATCAATCACTCGTGTTTTCTTTCTCTTATCAAATAGATTTGTCATCATTTCATTCCTCTTTGTTTCTTTTGCTTTCTGTTATGTAGTTTGTAAAGACAAGTGGAATCCAAGGAATCGAGTCGATATTCTGTAGTACCTGAAGTAATATATAAAGGATGAAATAGTCACCAGAGATTTGGAGGAAGTGCTCAGAGCTTAAGTTTTTTCTGCTGGCTAGTGAGATCAGATTTCTTCTGCTTTCATATAATACTATTTTTCGTGACCATATTATAAAAGAAGGCGCGTGTTCTTCGGCGAGATTGAGTGATTGCAGTCATACTTGGTCAACTTACCAGCAATCTTCGTTTGCAGATGAACATAATCCTTCATTGTCAGTCTGGATCTTTGTCACTGCTCTCAGCTTCATTGAATGGCAGGTCTTCAGTATGTGGAATGAGTTTCCAATTTTTCAATTGTCGCGAGTGATGTGACAAATAGGTGAGGGGGAACTGCAGGCATCTGCTCTTTGCTAGCTTTGGCCTCAGCTTCCCTTTTCCTGTGTACGGGGTTAATTTTCTGGACTTTGGGAAGCGCAATCGCCAATGAAGGCGCTATCTAATCGTAGGTATGATGGTATCCATCCCTCGGGCCACATCCTCACCTAACTTATGATAACGGTGAGCTTTTGAACACAATGTGCTTGCTTTCTTGACTTACAAGCAATTTTTCACTAGCCTGCAATATTTGCTTTATAGTGCCGTTGATGTAGCTTTATTGGGAGTTTATTAAGTGAAATTTAATATATATATAGGCGCTACTTGAGGTCTTGAAGGGATGCAAGAGGAGCGTAGCAAGTTATAAAAAAGTCAGAGTCCAGACTGCCATCGTGAAGGAGGATTTCCATGCTTGAACAGTTTACGGCATGTTAGGTGTTAGGGTATTGTACAAAGTCCAAAACCTCCTTAAGATTCATGGTTTTGTCGCCTTCGTCTTCTCCCACTTTCGAAAAATTTCCACATCTCTGGAACTTTACAATCTCAAAACATCATTTGGAAAGCAGTCACCTTGATTCCCCAACAAACTTAGGCAAACTAAGGCTTTCAAAATGGTCCGAGAGGTCGAGGCTTCAATTCCAGAGCGTGAATTTTTATTGGATGCGCTTCGAGAGGGCCTTCGCTTGGACGGAAGGGCTACGTTTGAACAACGTCCCATCTCTCTATTGATATCAGAGGATGGGGATTCTGTGGAATGTTCTCTGGGTCGGACTAGGTGGGTGAGTCTTCTTTATCCTCTTCTTATGTAGGTTGATTGATGTACTCTCTTGTTGACCTCATGCTTGCCGTCGTTCTCCACAGAGTCTCTGCTCATGTATCAGCTACCATAACAAGGCCGAGACCAGATAGACCTTTCGAAGGCCTTCTTCAAGTTTCTGCAGAAATCAATCCTCTAGCTAGCTTCGTTTACGAGATCGGTAGGTGGGTCAATTACGTCTCACCCTTCCAAAATATCACCTTTCGGAATATCTGCTCCATTAATTTGACGACATATGCGCTCGGAAATATAGGTCGCGCGTCAGAAGACGAAGTTCACCTCTCTCGCTTACTGGACAAAACATTGGTCCGAAGTGGCGTGATTGATCGAGAAGCTCTGTGTATTCTCGCGGGTCAGAAGGTGGGTTGACCGGTGTCTGATGCAAAAGGTGTACCGCCAAGACGACTGATCCACAACTGTTTGTTTATCGCTCGTGAAGGTATGGTGTATCAGAGTTGACCTTCATTTTCTAAATGACGAGGGCAATATGCTAGATTGTGCATCGGTCGCAGCTATTGCTGCTCTTCAGAATTTTCGACGGCCAGATATCACATTGGTCGGCGAAGAAATCACAGTGGTCAGTATTCACTTTGGTTCATTAGTCGTGAAGCTCATCCTGACGTGTTCTTACGGCTGATTCTTTCGGCATTGACATCATCTGTTTGAATTCCGCAGCACTCCTTCGATGAGCGTCTACCTATCCCATTGACACTGCATCATCTACCCATATGTCTCACCTTCGCATTCTTCGAGCTACCAGCCTCATATATACTGCTCGACCCTTCTCGGCTCGAACAACAACTCTCGACCGGGACTATGACCTTAACTCTGAATGCTCAGCGGGAAATTTGTGTGATCAATAAGTCTGGCGGAATGCCATCTGACGTTGAGGAGATCATGAGAGTGGTCCGGATAGGTAGTCGTAGGGTACAAGAAGTGGATGCACTGATCAAGGAACAAATCTCTAAAAAGCATCCTGCCCTTGGCTTAGCTGCTGTACAAGATCGGTAAGAGACTTGACGTTATCGATGAAGAATGTCATGTAAAACGGAAGTCGAACTGTACAAGATACATTGCATCTGTTCCAAACCTGTTTTGAAGTCAAATCAAGTTGACAGACCCCACCTAGAGGATCCCCCAACCAAAATATACTAATTGCTTCTCGTTGCAAACTGTGTGTGCTATACCACGAATGACTTCAGCATTCTACTACAAACTTGTGCACTGTTGTGAAGCTTGAATGTATCCTCCTCAACACCCCTCTAGCCAAGATAAAATGACAAACCATCAGCATTCAAAAGGTAACCGGAAGGCATTCCAAGACATCCATGTCAAGAAAAGAAGAAAGATTACAGCTCATGTACCAGTTCACTCAAAAATAGGATCCTTGTGAAGCTGTCAATTGTGACCCCCATATTCATCTCTTATTACTATAAAGTAAAACAAAGTCAATGCAGATCTGTTTTATGTACAGGTTTGCTGCATATAATCACTTCATCCAAAAAATGTCAATGTCAAATTGAAACCAAGACTCTGGACAAGAGACCAACTGGAAGTACCTCAGAACCATTGATTGCATTGTCCAGAGAAATCTCAGCAATAATGTACATGTTTGTGAACAAGTGTTTCAAAAAAATTGGATAAGTCTGAGTTGAATGAAACAGGCTTATAAACACAAAACAAGTGAATGTAGAGATGAGAGCCAAGGCTGAAATTTACAGGTTGCTGAGCAAGGGATGTTTAAAGAGTTAACATGAAGGAGAATGATTGTTTGCCTCATGCTCTCACTTAGCAGTGGCATTGTGTGAGTTGTAGTCTTTGAAATACTTGTATCACCGGATAGTGGATGAGCCAATGACCATTCACTGCCAGCTTTAAAGAGATTCCCGGGTGGGAATATGACTCCTGGGAACCAAATTCCCCATTTGTTACGGCTAAATATCTTCATAAGTATCTCCTATGTAGCCATTGTGATATATGTAGTCAATTTTTTTGGGGGTTTGTTGCAATTGTAATGAAGTTACAGAACGTATTACATGTGAATTTCTCAACCGGATGAGCAGGTAGCTGAGTGGAGCTATATGTAGATGATAGCTAAGTATTCACTCAGAGATTTGCACATATGTAACATATGCTTTATTGCTCAGATGGCCACTGCTGGTGGCTTCATGACCCATTCTACTCTCAAAATTGTTCCCAGCCCAGTGCTGATTCCCATCAAGGAACCTCTTTAATGCTGACAGTGATTGGACATTAGGTGAAGAGTGTGGCATCTTGACAGCATCAAAAGTGTTTTGATGCAATGGCAATTTCCAAAGGCAAAGAGTACCAAGGTAGTATTGAAAACTTGTAATGATTGTATAAGAGGAGGCAAATTCTAGATTTTGCCCTGAAATGACAGAGAAAAGATATAACTAAGAGGCAAAGACTTTTTCCAGAATTTCTTCTACCCGCTCCTGAGAATCTTATATTGAAATCAATCAGATTTTATCTTCTTACAGTCAATTTTACAAAGCTTGGAAACTTTTGCCCGCCAAACTTGGGCAAATTGGCACAGAATTCTTTCCAAGCTTTGTGAAATTGACTGTAGATATGGAATATTCTTCAGTATTGCTCAATTGAATTTGAAACATGGAAGGTTTTCTGAAATCCCTCCAAAGTGTAATCCTTATCATCAGAGAATCTGCCCACCAGGACCTATCAAAGCTGCTTCCCATTCTACCTGTAGTTAATCACTGCTGCAGGTAATCATTTCAGACTTTGTCTGTATGTGGAATATTTCTGAACTTGGCCTCTTTGTATAATGAACCGTCAAGTCTGAGTGGTTTTTTTAAGAGTGTTTGCTCTTGGCATTGCTTCCATATTAATGATCCCAAATTCCCTACAGTGTGTGCTCTCCAACAAACCATGCCTCAAGGTCTCAACATTTGCCTCTCTACCTTGAATGTGCAGTGTTGCAATTGAGTTATAATCAGCATGCTCATAAGTAGGATGAGAAACTTCACAGCTAATATCATGATCAAGAAGAGTGCATACAATTTGAAAGGGGAGATGCCCAAAAATATGCTTGATGAAATGTGAAAACAGAATTGAGATATGGAAGATATAAGAACATGAACCAGACTTACATGAGTTCTGTTCCCTAATCTCCCTTATCAAACATGCCTTGGGATAGCACATCATATCAGGTCCTACACACTTTTCAACTTGGCCCTCAAACTTTGGTAATTGCATCTTTTGCTGTGCTTTTAAGCTTTCTTGAATCCACAATGCTGTTCCAATCTCCAATTCAAGCTTGCTTCCAGATATTATTTCCTCCTTTTGTTATACATTTTATTTTCCGGTTTGATGTGCCAGATTTTTCAAATGCAAAATATCATTCAGATTTTTTCTGAAAATGTCTAAAAACACAATCTGATAGTGAAGTCTACAACATGAGAAAACAATAAACAATCTCCTACTATTAGGAAGATGTGTGCTGAACTATTATGAGGTTTAGCAGATATGATAATGATTTAATGATCTCTGGTAGGATCTTACATTATTACTATTCACTCTTATTCCAGCTATCAGTGAATAACTTAAATTCTACGTAACCAAGAGGATTTCTTGTCAGGAATTATTGGTAAGCATATTGACTAGAGTATCTTACCCAACTATTGATAGACACCCTGCCAAAACCTTAGGTGCATTCCAAGCTCTGAAGCCACCTTGGTGGTCTCCCCTGTTTTGCTCCCTTCTGTTCCTTCCGGATTCATTTGTTCTTCAATATTACTTTTCTGCATTGATTGACTTGTTGTTGTTGATCAGTCCAAACCTGGAAGGCCCTAATGCTTTCAAATGCTCATGATTCTATCATCATTGATTGTAGGCTCTTGTGACACACACTGCGAAGATAATGTATTTCTCCAAGGTGAAAAATGATTAGATACAATGCACAAAATGATTAATAATGCAGAATTTATGCAGAATCAATGCAGAATCAATGCAGACTGAATGCATTTTTAATCATCTTGTACATTAAATGTAATCATTTTTCACCTCAGAGAAATACATTATCTTTGCAGTGACAATTATGAAGCCAAAATCATGCCTTATCTACACATTTGCCTGACAACTCAAAGACTATAAGAAGGCTATCAAGAGGCCCTTTCTGTCAGTCACTAATTCAATTCAATCATCATTCTTCATTTATTATATGTTCATTTGTTTTCTTCTCCTACTGCCTTAAAATTCTTGTCTAGTGATTTGTGCCTTTCTGGAGTACTTTCATTGTGACCTCATACAATGATTACTATAAGTGGGCTTCCTCCTCTAAGAGCAAGATTAAAATATTGAAGCTAGAACCCTCAATAGGGCCGCTCAAGAAGAGAACCGTTAGCCACGTGGTCGCTGAGTTGCAATCAGTCTTTTTAGGGTTGCTCAATCCTTAAAAAGCTTGATTGCAAAGTGACAAATGCTCTAAACTTAAGTTTTACAGCTTTGTAAATTCAGGAACAATGTCCCAACCGTTTTTTTTCAGCCTTGTTTTCATTCACGTCTTCTTGTGTTTTTGTGCAGACTTTTTGTTAATGAAAGAGGAAGACCTTGGAAAAAAAAACAAGAAAAAAAGGTCCTTTCCTGACCAAAAATTGTTAGAATCCAGGAACAAAAAAGACAAAGAATGGAAGTAATTTTTTTTTGGCTCAATTGTCCCTGTCTTTTGAAAATTCAGGGACAGGATTTAAAAATTTTAAGGCCAATTATGAGATCACAAAACCGTGAACCACCTCTAAAGGTGGTTCACAACCTTAAAATTTTACTTAAAATTTATGGAGCCCAAACAAAATGTAAATTATAAAAAAGGGCTGCAAAAGCCCTTCTTGAACCACCCTAATGTCTCAGGACCTATAGATGTTTATGAAGTTTTTAGTCTCTAACCTGTAGATTTTTTAACTCTGGTCTTGTCTTGTGATGTGCGCTCAATAATCACAGTCTTAACATAATGTTGAATAGTATAACAATCCACTGACAGCAATTGCTTGGTTGCTTTGCAGATACAAGCAAAGAAGATTGTTGTTTAGACATCATCCTTCAACCATAGTAAACATTACCTGTGGTGAGGATAATCTCCTCAAACTATGAGTAATTGGATTTTAAATATAGAAAACATAATTATCTTCAACAACACTTTAAAAACAAAAGAACAACACTTGCAAGTTCAGAAAATCAAATAGAGCAGATGAGATTTACAAATCATGTTGTCCATTTTTGTTATTAAAATTTCCTATTGTTTGTACACAGTCACTTTTGTTCAGTTTGTTAACAAGTAGCTGAAGTTCTTGATGGAGATTGTGAAACATTTTTAAAATTCACTATGGTAGTGCAGGGAAGGCCAACTTTTGGAACATATGCACAAAAGGGATAATAGATGGCTTTACTGGTGTTGGTACACAGTCCTTTGACATTTGGGCCAATTGTCAATAGGATGTCTATATTGAAATTAGTTAAAAGATAATGGGGACAAAAACAACTGATGAACTGGTTTCAATATCATCTCAAGTTTGCCAGAGAAAGGTTTTAGGTATATTGCATGGGCATTGTTGGGTCTTGTTCATCTTGTGTAATAAGGGCAAAAGCAATGGTGACCAACACTTTGGCTTACTGAAACTTAAGCAATGGATATTGGGACTTAATGGATAACAGTAGTAACTTGGTTGTAGAATGAAGAGATTGGGTGTGTCAAGCTGCTTTACTGCTAAAGGAGCACCACTGATGGAACCAAAATTCTTGTATCCGCATCAAATGTGGAGTTAGATATGTGATGCTTTCTCTAAATAAAAACTACTATCACAAGGTGTGGACCTACATGCACTTTGGTCCATTGCTAGGGAGATATGTTTTTGAAGAAGGCCCTTGGGAAAAGTAATGGCTGGGTCCCAAATACTTTATAAATTTGGGATAAAGAAAGGGTGGGGCAAAGTGCAAACACAATATCCATCTGCAGTTTAATCATTATTATGAGGATAGTTTGAAGGTAAACTAGATACAAAATCACCTGGATATGTGATGGAATATCAATGTGCTTTATCCATTGAATGAGACAACTGATCAAAAGCTTGCTGTACAAGCAGTTGACCTTTATTGAACCAAGATCATAAATGACTCAAATATGCTTAAGGGCTACCATGCTATGAATTACATGGAACACATTTGAAAGAGGAATCACATGTCACAATTGAGCTTCTAGATATAACTTGTATTATGTCACATTGTACTAGAGTCCTCATCTGACAATCAATCCAAAAACCTGATTGCTTGGTACCTTTCCCTTAATTCCATCAATGTGACACAGTGAGACAGGACCATAACATACCAATGATTGAAACCAATTGGTCAACAAAATTTTCTGTTGCCTATTTCACTTGTTCAGACATCAACAAGCAACTTCATGAAGTTTTGCCTTTTAACTGCCTTCAATAACTTGCTTTTCCTTCCATGAATAACTTTCACTCTTGGTTTACTGAAATGGAATAACATGATTTCAAGTGGGCCATATAGGTGGTACTATAAATGGGAGCAGCCACCATTAAACAGAGAAGGGACTCAAGGGAAGCCCAGTACTATGTGAAAATATTCTCCAATAGGTGTGTTTAAAGTTTAAGACATTACTTTGCAGGATTCACAGGGGCAAAAATTGATGCTCACAACTATGTGAGCGTTGAAATTTTCCTGTTTTGTTCCCATTTGTTTCCCATTTGTTTCCAATTTGTTTCCCATTTGTTTCCCATTTGTTTCCCATTTGTTTCCCATTTGTTTCCCATTTGTTTTCCTTTTCTTTCTGTTTGTCAGCTGATTACGTGATCATCAGGAACTGAGCAGACAAACTAAGCCTTCCTCAGCATTTATTCCTGAGCAAAGAAGTCTGAGGAAGGGCTGATCCATCTGCTCAGCTGATCCTGAGCGGCATTCCCTGGTTTAGTAAGCTCCAAGGGATGCCACCAATGTGTAGCTTAGGGGCTGAGCTGAACTGAGTATTCCCTTAGCTAAGTCTCTGAAGTATCCCCCAGATGGATCACAGAGCGCCAAGCTTGCCTCAAGCTTGATGGCTCCGGAATGAAGCCTGAGGCCTGTCTGCTTGTTCAACTGAGCTGCTCAGTTATTCCTCAGGGGCATCCCTGAGATCAGGAGGATCCGGAGGATTTCACTGCTCATTGGATGAGGGGCTGCTCAGTTATTCCTCAGGGGCATCCCTGAGATCAGGAGGATCCGGAGGATTTCACTGCTCATTGGATGAGGGGCTGCTCAGTTATTCCTCAGGGGCATCCCTGAGATCAGGAGGATCCGGAGGATTTCACTGCTCATTGGATGAGGGCCTGCTCAGCTAGTCCTCAGGGGCATTCCTGGCCGGATCAGAAGGATCCAAAGGATGTCACTGAGTATTGGCTGAGGGGCTGCTCAGTTGATCTCAGCCCCTCAGTGTGAAAAACTTTATCCGGGGATATCACTGAGGATTAGCTGAGCAATGAGCAGATGGGATGACACTTTTATCAGGCTTCATTCCTTAGCAAGGAAGTCTGAGAAAAGTCCGGCCCATCAGTGATCCAGTCAGGGGATGCTACTGAGTATTTGCTGAGCAGCTCAAATGGGACGCCCCTGGGCAGGCTTCTTCACTGAAAAATGAAGCCTCAGGAAGGTATAGTTCATGTGCTCATCTTCATTTTGAACAAATTGCTGAGTATTCAGTGCCTCATGAGCTGATCCTGAGTACTCATCGGGAATCAGTTATTGCTCATCCAAGATGGAAATGAGCCTTCTCAATAAATGTCAAGTAAAATATGAGAACCACAGGATGATCACCTGAACACAAACAAGATTGTGAATTGAATCAATCTGAAAGAAAATGAATCTTTTTTGGAGAATTCCAAAAAGTCTACAACGCTCACATGTATGTGAGTATCTATTTTGGCCCCTGTGATTAGGGGTCCATATACCAGATACTTTCACTATACCAAATCTCAAATTTACCGCTGAGTTTAGAAAAAGGAAACATCAACCACATTGTATATAAAGTCAGAAACCCATTTTTTGTTCCAGAACTGGCATGTATTGAGACAGTGACCTTGCAAGACCAATAAAAACATCAATTTTGCTCCAAAACATGTAGTGTCTTGACATTCTGAATGCCACATTGTTTCTTTACAATACATAAAGCAGTTGCGTGCCTCAAAGAATGGGTGAGATATATTAAGAGCTGTACCTAGCAGGAACCCTATATAAGCAAGGGTGCAACTATACTATACCCGTATCGGTATAGATGGGTATAGTAACAGGTTGCGGTACTATACTGGCTATGAGTATAGTATCGGTCCTTTGTACTATACTACATGTGTAGCCAGTATAGTAACAGATTTTAAATCTATACTTTGGAAGTATTGCCTATACTCCCGATATTGGAAGAATCTAACTTATCAGGTCGCTGGTCAACAACACCTGATTCATATCTCACTCACAACCGATCAATCCAGCTTGACTATCAACAACATCAGCAACAACAAGTCTATCGTCACATCTCACTTATTCAACCTTAACAAGATCCCACAACTCCATCCACTCAAGTCGCACTTCAAGGTACTTAAACAACAAAAAGTGGCTGTTGATACTAAAAAACTTAAACTTATAAAACAACAACCTAAACACCCTCAATCTACATCGATTGGCAGTCTGTTTAAGCATTCAAATATTGTAAGATCTCTTATTATTATGAAATAACATTCAATTCCAATCATTTCACTTATGTTCTGTATTGATGTCAATTCCTCAATCCAATTTGCAGCTCGATTAATTCAAGTTAAACAACCAGCTCCTCACCTGACACACTCAAGCTTTGATCCGGCCCAACTTCCTCTTATCTGCAAGCAAAGGTTTTCAGCTTCTTGACTGGTGCAAGAGCGAAACCTTTGTGACATTTTGATCATACAAACTGGTGTTGTCAATGATCATTTGTCAGCATTGATCAACTCGAATCAATAACAATATTCGATCTTATCAGACACCTCCCCATGTCACAGCAACACCAATCACAATCTCAATCGGGACCATCTGCCACTTCTCGCACAGGGATCCCTCTCCGAACTTCACAGAGGCCATCGAGGCAGCCGAACCGTACCAGAGATGTCAGCGAGACTACCGAAGCGTCAGATCTGCCAGAGACAGATATGGGTTTGGAGAACAATCCACCACCTGTGCCACTTCGTCGAAGCAAGAGAGCGTCATCAGTTGCCCAGTCAGACTGCTCCTCTGCGGCTGAACCTTCTACAAAGAGGACAAAAAAGTCAAGATCAACTCCAAAGAAGACAGCAAAATCTGCAGCGAAGAAAAATGGTCAAAGTAAGAAGAAGACTGTTGGACAAGCTCCTGCGCAAACTACAGCTCTTGAGGTAGGCTCTTTTATCGCAACTATAATTTGTTACTCATACTGAACAGTTCAATAATAGCTTGATGAAACAGTGATCAACTTGGCCCAAGATTCTGGAGCAGAAAACTGTCGATCACATGCTCCACGAAGGTCAAAATCAACAGTACTTGCGACTGAACCAATCTTGGACTATTTTGAGGGGCCTATCCGTCCAAAGGAGGATGTGAGCCATATCTTCTATACAAACTTTGCCTTACTAACTCGTGCTGATCACCTCAACCTCTGAAATAAATAGCCTCCAGATGCAGAACCAACTTTATACCATTGTAAATGGTGCAATCAGGATGTGCGGGGTGCAGTCTCATCAAACTCGAATCTTCTGGCCCATCGTGATGGATCAAAGCAGAGTTCAAAGTTGGGTAATTCATCATGTAATAAACGCGAGGAGGCAATAGATTCTGGCCTATCTCTTCCTTCCACTGTGGCCGAACTTCGTGAAATCAAGAATGCTACCAATAGTGGATTTTTACCAATATCAGAAGCATCTTTAGCTGCGATAAAATGTCGATCAAAATTCAACAATCAAGTATTGAATCAAATGGTGCTACTTTGGATGCTTCAAAGAGCATTACCTTGGTCAAGGATAGAAGATCCTGAACTTCGAGCCTCGTTCCGATACTCAAATCCAAGTGCTCATCTCTATGGTCGACAATGGGCAGCCCTTCAAGCCCATCGGCTATACTTGGTGCTCAGTGAGAAAGTTATTGGGCAATTAAAGGTATGTTTACCGTGTTTTCTGCTTTCCAGCCAAAAATCTCAAACATTCCTCCCTTTCACATACCAGAACAACACGAGCATGTTTAACCTGCAACATGATGCCTGGACCACAAAAGGGAATCAATACGCATTCCTGGGGTATTTGGTCTCATACATTGGCGAGGATTTTACTTATATCTCCCATCATCTTGGTCTCAAGCTCATATCGTGGTATCACAAAGGGGAATGGCTCTCTGCTCCAATGGTTAACTTTTTGCAGAAGAATGGCCTATATTCACAGATAAGTCTTCCACATTAATTCTCTTCCCCAGGTCTTTTTAAATCCTTTACCAAATCTGATTATATATGTGTTACTGTTTCTACATGCTTTCTCAGACCACTGATTCTGGGTCTAACAACAATACAATGGCAGCTGCAATGCAGAAATCTCTGGAATCAATTGCTGAGAGCGAAAACAAGAATTATTCCTGGAATCCCAACACTATGCATGTCCGGTGCTTCGCGCACAAAATTGCACTTGTTGTCAATAATGGCCTTGCAGCTCTTGGCATTCAAGGTCGGACTGGAAAAAGCGTTCAAGATCTTGCCCGAGGACAATTTCCACTCGACAATCACTTACAGACCATTCCAGAGGAATCAGAGGACGAAATCATAGCTGCCAAGTCTAACCCACCTGTAATTCCAGCAGATCTGACTGAACTTGACCCAGATCCGACTGAACTTGAACTTGAGCATGATGAGCTTGAGCTAAATGGAACTCTTGACCCTTCCTTTTTCAACAACATTGCCGATCAACCTGAATTAGAGCTTGAAGATTACGGCTGTCTATCCAAGAATGACGATGAATTGATCCCTCCAGAAGATTCTCATTCCAATGCCAATGCCGAAGAGGATTCTGAAAACAATGCAAATATCCCTGATATTCAGGCTTGGCGAGATTCAAGACGAGATGCTAGACTGAAAGCAAAAGCTCAAGCAGATGAATTAACTATTTCTGATCGAGCGCGTGCACAGAGATTGAATGGTGTCTTGAAGAAGGTAAGAGTTTTCTTGAATTCACAAAATCTGATCAGGTTCTAAAGCTTATCTACGCACTCTTTGATCTTAGCTCGATTTTGTACTTCGCAAGATAACAGGATCTGCAGCTAATCGTCTATACTTCCGATCAATTGCCAAAGCAATGAAATTGACTGTCCGTGATCTACTGGCTGCTTACGGTATTTGTTGGAATATCAAGTGGGAGAGTCATCAGCGTGCATGGGAGGCTCGTGATGTAAGCTTATTTTGTTCCTTTTGAATATATCCCACCTTGGTTGATTATAGACCACTTTTGTTGTAGGTGATTGACGAAATTTTAAAGCAAGATCAATCAGAGGCACCTCGCCCTCAGGACAGTCAGTGTACCAATACCACCGCTAACGGGGGTCACAAAAGCTTTATTCATGACCCTATCTTGAACCATCAGCGTGGTATCTTCAAGAAAATCACTTTCAGTCAAGATGATTGGAAGCTTGTTCGAGCCCTTAATGTTGAGCTCAAAGTGAGTAGTTTTACAAATTTTCAATCAATCTGTACCCATACTGATATATTTCCTTTAGGTTTATGCTGACCTAACTAAAGATATGGAAGGTGATGGACCAACTGGATGCATGGTACTTCAAAAGTATTATCAGCTTCAGAAGAACCTTAAGAAGAAGATTTCAAAGAGCAACCACACTGACACATTATATCCAATGTACCTTGCCATGCTGACTAGTGTTGAGAAGTACTTTAATGAAGCACTTGAGTGTGAAACAATTGTTATGGCGACTATCTTACACCCAAGTTGGCGAACCCATTTCTTTTCGACTGCATTCGGCTCAAATTCATCCAAGTTCAAGATGGCAACTCAGCTACTCAAAACCCATTTTTCTTGCAGAGAACTTTCACTTTCACTTCAGAATCCTCAAGAGCAAACATTGCTTGATCAACAAGAACATAGCGAGGATTCTGATGATGAAATTTTCAATCTGAGGTGCAAAGATGGTAGACAACCAATTGCGGACGAGCTTGCTCAATGGCTTCGAGCAGATGATGCCCCAGATAAGGAGGTTGATCTTGATCCCAAGAAGGCTCTGATATGGTGGAATGTAAGTTCGGTTCCTTATTGATTTAATCCTGGTCTAATGTGCTTATCTGATTATCCTCATGATAAGATGAATAAGTCTAGATATCCGGTACTCGCAAGTTTGGCACGCAATTATCTTGCTACAAGTGCTACTTCCTGCCCTGTTGAACAAAGTTTTTCAACTGCAGCTGACATCTGTGACCGCAATTGAGGTGGGCTTCTGCCCAGAACCATTGAGCGCTCAGTGAGTACCTGTCTTTGGACAGCTCAAATGGTCAGATTAACTGAAGAGTTCGAGCTTGCTGGAGAAACAATGTCTCTGTGTTTAGCGGAGGAGGAAGCTGCAAGAAATCATAAGTAAATTATGTGGTGGTTCTGTGTTTAAATTGTGTAATCATAAGTTGTAAACTACAAACTACTAGACAAAGAATTCAACTAAATGAGTAAAGAAACCAATGATACACTATAAATAGTCAAGTATTCACCAATACATCATACACGTATGTTTGATCTTTTGAGCAATTTCTTGACAAAGCCAAAAATGAACCAGTGAATTGCACCAGCAGTGACTTGGTTGGTTCTTTGAATAATTTGAATCATTCACGGTAAAAGACAACCATCCAATAAACTACTGTCTAGTCAATGCAATGATACAACAAATAATGAAAAAATGAAAAAATGATTGACAAAATAAGGTAGTATATACAGTATAGCAAAGTATCTAAAGTATAGTCAAGTATCTGAAGTATAGTGAAGTATAGTGAAGTATAGTGAAGTATAGTGAAGTATAGTTGAAATATACTATACTGGGTATAGTATATTCCAACTATACTATACTTGAACTATACTTGGTATAGTATAGTTGAAATATACTATACCCAGTATAGTGTATAGTATAGTTGAAATATACTATACCCAGTATAGTCAAGTATAGTATAGTATAGTATAGTTGCACCCTTGATATAAGCATAGAAAGAATTCCTACAAATTCAATGGCTTCAGCACCTTAATGAACTTTGTAGACCCATTATGTGGCTTTCATAAATTGCAAGTATTTGAACAATTCAACAAGAATTCTCATATTTTTGGGCAATCAAAGGTTTTGATAAAATCAGAAACAGAAGGTGTCTGGAAATAATTCCAAAGTAGTGATGTAGGTAAGCGTGCTGGCTATGAATCATGTATGAGTGACTGGAGAGAGTAAGGCACCTGTTGGAAGGTGGCACAAATACAGAAAGAAGTTGTTTGAGTGAGGAAAATAATTAACATGCAAACAACAAGTCTCTGTATAGTGAAGGACTCTCTAGCCATAGGTTTGACACACACATAAGTTTTGTGACTGTCATTTACCACATTGGGAATGGTTACAACAGGTATAATCATTGTGGAACAAAAGAACACAAGAACAAAAAATTTAGAGGACATGGCTTGAGTAGGATTATTGGGATGGTAACTAGTGTATGTGATAAAACCAGACTTCAATAGGTTTTTGCCCACATGGTGCTAGTTTTGGACCAGATTTGAGTTTCTGCCCTGATATCTCCTGTGAGCATTTTGATTTAGGAGATCTTCAAAACTAAAGGCAAAAATATGCAAAAATATGCAGAATGAGGGGACAACACACATGGATTGAACCATTATTTTTCAAATTTTTCTACATTCTTGATTTTTTAACTCAGTGGTAAATTGATGATTTGGCATAGTGTTTATTCATGGTTTCTCTAGGTTTCTTTTGTTGTTGCATTATGCGGATTGTTGTCCTACAGCAACAACTGATATCAGTAAGGCAGTCATTGAGTGTGTGAATGAAGATCAGGGCAAACAAATCAGGAGTTATCCACCCAAAGAACCTACAATCATGGTTTAAAAAATGTTGTAGAACTAAGAATGAAACTGCATGCTGTTGCTTGCAAACCAAGCCCCACCAAGGGGCTTACACCAAACTTGCCTGCAGACAAAGGTCAGGAACAGGAATTTGGGTGGGGATGTCCTGATGTCCTTGCAAGTCTTCTGTACCTATAATTTACCAAGGAATTCTGCAGGAACCATAATGAACATTGTGTGTGGTGATCTTGTGCACAATCTGCACTTTTTTCCTGAGGAAGTTGAATTATTCTTGCAAAACAGTCCCTCAAAGATTGGGTCTCAACAATTTATCTAGGGCCCAAGAGAAAAGTTACATGTGATATCTGCTGTTGAGTGCCAATCTTTGGGGAGCTTTTTAGGAAAGAAGGATGTAACTTCCTGGTGAAAAAATAGTGTACATTGTGCGCAAGACTACCATACACAAGGTTCATTGTGGGTCTGGCAGTATTTCTTGGTGAACAAAAGGTAGAGAAAGCTTGCAAGGACCTCCCCAGCCAAACTCTTGTTGCTGACCTTTGTCTGTGTGCAAGTTTGACGTAAGTCCCTTGCTGGGGCTCGGGTCGCAAGCAAAAGTGTGGGACTTTCTTAAGCTGAGGCATGCCCACTCTAGTCTAGATGAAAATTTCGGGAGTATATGGTGTGGAGAAATTGGCACGCAGTTCTTATTCTCACACCTGCTATATGCTGCTACATAACATCCTCTTGACTACAAAACAGACTATGTCAATTCTCCGCTGTTTCCTACCAGAGCATATTTATGAATGCGGGGGTAGATATTCCATCATACAGTAAATTCACACGCGCGAAGCGAGGCGGAAAGGGATGACTGATGAGGGAAAATTGTAGGGAAGGTCCCCCTTTTGTACTGCTCTATGTGTATTCGACTGCATATCGCGCTTAAATAAACTCGACCGATGTTGAACGCGTGGGCTCGCGAGCATGATATAAGGAGCACACTTGAGGGCCACAATCTTGAAGACCTGTTCCCCCTCCTCATTCCCTCGCTTTCTCCTCCTCTTTTGAATCGCGTCGCGCCAAAATTTCTTGCTAGTCTCTTACCCAAACTTCGCAGTCGCGTCCATTGCATCTGAATACATAGTTCTGTCCGCCTTGACTTTTGCTCTATTCTCAACCGCTCAAGCTCTGCCATTCTTACTGTTCTTCTCAATATGGTATGATGTCCTTCCTCTCGAATATGAATCTAACATATCTCCATCACTAACCCAGCTGCTACCAGTCTTCAACCGAGAACCTACCCAAAAACGGCTCCACTGTCCTGACTGAAACCACTCCAGTCACCGCGCCAACCATCATCAGAGACGTGGAAGAGCTGAAGGCTAATTTGAAAGAAGAGAAACGTGCTCGAGCTGCGACGGCGGAGGTCGAGGAATCGACTGCTACTGCTCAAGATCAGCCACTTACTCCCGAATCTGAACGTCGCAAGCGAAGAAAAGTGGACGGAGATGATACAACCGATGGTGAAGTGTTAGATGGACCACTGAAAACAACCGAAAAGGATATCCCTACTCTGGATTCGCAAGCGCCTACCGACGGTAAAAGCGCTGAAAAGGACAAGGCCGACCCTGCCCAACAAACTTTACCATCTGAAACACCCAAACAAGATGATAAAGTCTCGCCTTCGAATTGCGTGGCCGAGACTGTTGGAGCTGAGAAGACAGCAGGTGCTGGGACCTTATCGGCTACTGAAGCCAATGATTGTTGTGAGTGTGACGTTACTTGATAATACTTCGCTCTCGCAGTTATTTATCGCTGCAATCTCATCCATGACGGTTCAGCTACTACCGGAGCCTGTGCCAACCCGGAAGATGTCACGGTCAGTCTGTCTGTGTTCTAGTCACGCGATGAACTTATCTAATTGTTTTTGATCATTATCAATCATTTCACACTGGGTCATATAGGAACAAGCCACGCCGTAAGCCTAAACCTCCGCTTTGCTAGTTGTATCCTGACTGAAAACTAACAACACGGTCCATTAGGCTCGAATCCGTTGAGGCTGTTGCAAGCAAGGAAGAAGACAAGGCTGCAGTAGAGCCTATACGTTAGGCCTAATTTGTATTAACATTCAGTTTTGTTTCATTCCATCTATGTTGTAACATCCGTTTACGGTGAAATTATGGCAAATCAGTTATCAATCAATCTCACTTTCTCTCATTCATGCCGAGAATTCGATGGCTGCGCAATCAAGATAATTGATACTGATGTACTTTGAGGCTAGGCTATCGGTATTCACATTCTGAAGCTTTAAACGTGTTGTCCCCAGGTGTTCTCGATCTTTGTACAATGAATACTTGACATTGTTTTACCACATCTGGGCAGTGATAAGTTCGAAAGTAACTCGTGTTTATTTTGTTGTTCAGCGCAAGACGCCAATGGATATTACATTTGCTAGAAATGTTGTCACCCCTGGCACATTTTCATCACACGAATTTCGCCGCAGCTGCTACGCGCAGCAGCGGCTGATGACGCGGCCTGCTCAATCTGCTGGCTGTCATCCAGCTATTCCAAACCCAGCTTCATCCACCAACCCCTCGCGATTCAACACCATCACAAACATCATCAATCATTCATTCCTTCTCAATAACCAACACCAATCTTACCTGCTCTCAAAACACATTCAGAATCGATATTCCAGCAGCTTGAATTTTGTGTGCATCAGCACTAATGCTTCCAAATTCATTTTTTTTCATTCTTCATGACCTTTTCACTTCAAAAAGATTCATTTCGGTTTGACGCTTTCTAGACTACTATTCATTTATCAATCAATATGAGCATTTCCGTTGTTGGAGAAAAAGTGTGTATTTGATGAAAATCAAGACAAGATCTCATGATACATGTGTCCAATGGAGTGTCCTTCAGAGCTCATGTGAGGATAATTGAACACTAATCGATTACTGCTTATGAGCCTTGGTCGATTGTTCTTTCAAGGAGAATGACGATCAAAATGATCTTGTGAGGAAAAGGAAGGCAACAAGTTTGGACCCCAGTCATCAATTCCTGTTGACCATTTTCAGTGATTTTATCATAGAGGACCACATCCATTCTTTGATCTCATACTTTATTTTTTCTCGTTCATTTCTTACTAAATTGAGATTCTATTCTGTCTACGTACTACAAAATAACTCATCCTCTATCTATCACATTTGGAAGTGTTAAACTCTCAGAAGGGGGGTATTGATTTGGACATGTCTTGTTTAAAGGAATCACTCAGGTGTCAATCAAAGGGTCAATTGAGTGTGATAAGACATTGTGCCTAATTGAGGTTTTCAAATCGAACGATTAAAAGATGAAAGTGACAAATCAGGATTTGAGGAAAATTACGTCGTGAACGTTGCAAAAAAGGGCCAAGTAAGCGTGTGATTTGTGGATGTTGCTGGATACTATTTCCTGATTAAGATGGTGTTGAGGTTTGTTATCGAGAAGGAATGAATGGTTGATGATGATCGTGATGGTGTTGAATCGTGAGGGGTTGGTGGATGAAGCTGGGTTTGGAATAGCTGGATGACAGCCAGCAGATTGAGCAGGCCGCGTCACCAGCCGCTGCTGCGCGCAGCAGCTGCGGCGAAATTCGTGTGATGAAAATGTGCCAGGGGTGACAACATTTCTAGCAAATGTAATAGCCAGGACGAAAATAGCTACGCAACACGTGGTTATATGCAACAACTTTCAAATTTTACGGATATTATTGCCGTGTTGCTCATTGAGACTGAAACATGAAGGAATTTTTCATACAGCCTGAAAGGCTTCAGTAGTCAGAACTGTGCGAGTCAGGATTCTGGGTTGCAGTGAATGTTTTTCTATCTCATCCTGATCAGCGATTTGTGTGATAGGCAACCACCGCTTCCTTTGCAAATTACGTACAGTCCCCTCCAAGTGGTTTACGTAATCATTCAAGTTCTGCAGCGGCGGGGCCGGGGCCTGTCGCGAACCCGATGATTACAAATCCTAGGCGTGGGGACGTGTACAATAAGGACCAGGTAAAAAGTGAGTCTAGGTCGTGAACAGGTTACATTTTTCATACCTCTCCAAGACTACGAAGAAGCTTGACAAGAAAGTAGTTTATTAAAGACAGTCATAGTGGACACCATATCAATCCTCGTTCTCCTCTTCATCATCATCCTGCACTTGATAAGTAGCCTTGATATCCCATTTACTCTGCGGAGACTTATAACTAACATACTTTGTAAAAGTAAGAATATCTGAATCTCTCAAAACGAGGTGGAAGGAATTCCAAGTGGGATAAATGGTTAACAAGTTCGTATCACCATCATCTGATCCCTCCATCTTTGGAGCATTATAAATAGCAGGATCTGATTCGTCTTCTTCAGTTGATGCCATATAACATTCCCATCCTCCTAATTCTTCATCTTCCCATCCGTGTGAAGGAGTAAGTGAAAGGTGAAGTTCCAAGATTGGTGAACTGTTGGCAGTGGCTAAAGTATAATCTAAACCGGGTCTAAACCTACGTGGCGCAACATTATGGGCCAAGATTTCAGAAGCACTGATGATACTTAGCCATTTGAGAAAACTAGAAGATTCCAACAATTCCTTCAACTTGTTTAGCTTTTGAGTACTAGGATTGAGTGCTAATGTATTGGGATCAGGCTTGAGATAACGATGTTTGTGTGGTGGACCGGCTACTACCCATCCTTTCACCTGTGTACCCATTTCGGATCGTGGACCACTAAACTCTGGTGGATTAAGGTCTGACGCTTTTGAATTCGAAAGTGTGACCAAATCACGAGCTTCATTGAGAAGGATTGAACTTTTAAGATCGCACGAGAATCCATAGTCTAAGAATTCGATCAAGTTGATGGTCGATTCTGCGACAAATTTATTGCGTATTTTGCCGAGCTCAGATGCTTTCAAGTAGCTAGGGTCGATATATTTTGACAAGAAGGAAAATTCATCGTCGGTGAGGAAGGCGCTCTCAGTGGCAACAATCGGCTCGTTAAGGAATGTAAAGTCTTGATCTTGATTGCCTGTCTATGGAGATGAAAACAAAAGACCAGGTAAATAAGCATCCAATCAAGCTAGCAACATCTACCACTTGAGCTATCTCGCGGACTCAGAAAAGAAAGCGATGGTGACTTACAAGTTGTTGAAGACTAGCCCCTAAGCTTTCGGATTTCTTATCTTCCTCCTCTTTCGTTTTCAAACTTTCTTCATATCCCTTCTCACCTTCATTAGGAAAATGAAACCAACCTGAAATACTCAGTCGATTCTTCTTAGGCGTGTAAACTTCTTCAACTGAATGAAAACTTTGTCCAGGTTGTACCACAAAGAAAACAAATTGATTCCAACGTGGTAAGATCTTTTTAGATGGAGTATGTAAAGGTTGACTGGTCTTTGGATCAACTGGATAGAGCTCTAAGGATCCGCCATCGTTCATTTCCCATGGATTATCAGGATCGGTTAGGTAGAGGATAAATGAAACTCGGCGGGTACTGATCACATCATCGTGATTGAGCAAATCTGGACAAGGCAGAATAGCATTGGTGTTAATTTGAAATGTAGGCGCATGTTCTATCCTTTAGTCTCAAGCTCAATCAAACTCACGACAGCCTTGGCGATAGTCATTGATAGACATATCAGTCTGTTTTCCGGATAATGGACCGCATGAAGTGACAGATTGTAACAAGTTTCTGAACTCCTCAGAGTAGAGACTATCTCGAATCAACTTGACATGTTGAAGTTGATTAGTCTCTTCACCCGATAATCCATCCAAGTTAGCTAGATCTCCTGTAGTGAGCAAGTCACGATATCAGTTTTGTTTCTTCAGACCTTCTGTTTCAGGGCTAGCCGTAAGCGAAGATGGTGCGCACGAAAAATGATGCTGCACCTGTTTGAAAGATCTGAAAAGGATCAAACAAAAAACGACATAAATGTTTTTTCTTCAATGTTTTGGTTATGAATCAATTAGCCTTACTTTGTATATATCAGTCTCCTTGGGTGTGAAACATAAATTCTCTTTAATCTCTTTTCGCGCATTACGAAGAATTTGATCATTGAAGATGTCTTGTAGTACAGCATGATGGTATGGTACACTTTCTTCGTATTCTTGTTTCAAGCGTGGAGCAACCGAAGTAAGTAGGTCGGATGAACCAAAAGCAGTCGCATCTGTGGTTTGACTCAGTTTGATCCGCTTGGTATTAGGTTGAGGTTCAGAAGAAGTGCTTGAGTTATCAGGAAACTTGACGGCCATCGCGTATGACCGTAGACGAACTTGTCAGACTTGTTACTGGGGTCCAAATCGACAGTGCCCAACGATTGAAGCTATCTTTGTCAGCTTGAGAATTTCAGTTGAGGGTGCAGTTGTGGTCAGAGATCCGAAGCAAACTCGACCCGCAAGTTGCAACCCATCAGAGGTACCCGCCAACAAATCTTTTCGAAAGTATGTGTCCAGACCATTCAACTTTATCAATTACCGCTCCTTTTGCTTAGGATTTGGGTGACGAAGCCCTGGATGGATCAAAACTGTGACTGTAGATGCTTGTGATGGACATCATACCCATACTTGATCGTGTTGTCTGAAAGTAGCCTCCTCTGTAGGATTACCACTTACATGGTGTTCCCTGCACCCCGCTTAAGGTTGGGATCATGAGGCATCATCTCTCAAGCGTTGCTTCAACTTATCTGAAGTATCTATTTTGGAGGTTCCGGGTACAAGAGCTAGAGTTTGAACTTTGGTTGGTTTTGAATCTGTCATGGACATGGACTATTCTCAATGGCGTCTAAACCTTTCTGGTTTCGAAAGTTGAATGCTTTGTTCCAATCAAATTGGAAGGGCTCAAGGTACACCTGGACTCAGATTCGTAACCATTTTTTCAAAAGAAATTTCATTCTTTCGAGATTGCACCGATTGGTTTATCAACTTAATATGGGTCCAAACTTCACAACATGGAGGTAGCCAAAAAAATCTCGAGATTTCTTGAAAGCAACAAAAACGAAATCTCAAGACAGCTTAGAACTCTAACCGGTTCAACAGAAGCCTTCTCATCAGCTAGTAACTCCGAGTGTTTCCATTTGTTTCAAAACTTATGCCTGAAAGAAATATGCAAGCCTTCATTCAAAAATGCATCACTGAAATACCAATAAATTTCCTCTGATCTCATATACCGTATACGTGATGAGAATACAGACAACACTAAGAAGGCATTCGATCCACAGAGAATCTCATATTTTAGGGCACTGGAATAGTAAATAGAAATAAGATATCAAAGCCAAAATTACCCAAAGATGTTTCTAAATTGAAGAATTCACAACAAAGATGTAATACACTTCAAACTTAACGATAGACAGAACGTGATGCAAACGAAGGAAACAGGAATCCATTGAGAAGAGGTAGTCTACAAGAATACAATGGGATATTTGCTTACAAGCAGACTATGGTAAATGAGATATGATTCGACAAAATGAAGAATAGATATAAGGAAGACCTGCAACTCCCATAATAAATAACCTGAAATGACCCGAAAAAAAGATAGAGAATGAGACGAGATACAAAAAACGGGGATTTGTGAACTATGAGAATGGCTACAGAGAGTTAGAAATGAAAGTAAATGAAATGGATCCTAGATCTTTCTAAAGAATCATTTCCAAAAACTAGTAGAGCATGTTTTTTTCTTTTCTTCGCCCCTGAAGTTCTTCTTTTTTATTCTTGTATGCAGTTTAATAAGTGTTCCGATAAATTCAAGCAAATAAATATGTAAAGCAAGGATAGAGTATAGCTTGTGCAAAATCTGGACACCATTGAGCCTAGGTGCGGATGATTGATCTCGCTAATGACCAAGACGTCCAAGACAAATCAAACTGATGTCATGTTGAAAGAGCTAGAGCTAACAGGTTTGCTAGGGTTCAGCGGAATCTTAGTATGATCATTATGAACAGCGACAAGATGCCTGTGAAGATCGTGTCTTCTGGAAAAGTTCTTATGGCACTGAGGGCATTGATCTTTTTTCAAAAAGGCAGAAGCGGATCCCAAGAGATGTTAGTTGATAGAAAATTGGATTGCGATAGGAATCTGAACTTCAACTTACGAGGTCGGTATCCGATATGAGTCTTTCGATGAGTTTCCATGTTGAATGCCCTTGCGAACATTCTACCACAGTCTGGACCTGTAAGGATAAGGTTGGATATCAGCGTCTGGTTCATCATAAGATATGTTATTCGAACATTAGCTCTACTTACATGGGAAACGCTTTACATTCTCCTTGGTTGACTTTTTTGCTCCGGCACGCGCACGTACAGGTCCTCCTAGTTCAGCTTGACCCATCGGTAGAAAAGAAGAACAATGGGGTTTCGGCATCCCCCTAGCTTGATGATGACTAGCAATTTCGTGAGGATTTCCGCAAGGTTTGAATTCGCCACACATAGGTTTAAAAACTTGATGGATCACCATGTAATTCTTACTGAACGAAGGGTGATAAGGCTGCTTGGAATGATTGTTGATTTGGGCGCTTGTAGATGGAGGCGAAGATGATGACGCGTACCCTGAAATGCTATCACTATCAGGGTGAGCACCGTCGTAAGGAGCGACTGCATAGGTATTGTGTGGAACCGACTGATGTGGGGATGGAGCATATTCGGTGATATAAGCTGAACTCGGTTGTGACGAGCTGATGAGTCGAGTTAATTCCCATTGATGATATTGAAGCTGTTCGGATGTCGACTGAGCGCTAGGAATGTGACGCGCTTCTTCGGGGAAATAGCCATATAGGTCGGTGTCATGAGTGTAACATTCTAACTTAGGGTGTTGAGTCATAGTATGAGGAGGAGGAGATCTCGAACAACGTGAAGATGGAGGAGACATGTTAGACAAAGTATATTCGGCGTGCTCCGCAGACAAAGATTCTTGATGAGCCGTTGGAGGGTCAGACAAAGAGCTAATAGGGACTTTTAAATCTTGAGAAACCGAAGAATACCAATGCTCCATGGTCATAAAAAAGCTCTAATGGAATTTCCAGTAGATAAGAATATTTATGAGGTCTATAAGGATAAAATCAAGTGACACTACTGGAATTTCTAAAGGTAAGAACGAGGTTGAAAATCGTAAAAGATAACAAGATCGAACGCAGTTCTGAGGGGAAAAAACGAGGGAGCACAGTCCAGGTTTTGAAGTAAAGACGAACCGTCAGTGTATTGGGCGGTCGGGTTAAAGAGTAATTGATTAGATTTGTGAAGTCAATCTAATACGCGACCTCAGAATTATACTAAGAGCTTGAGGAGCAAAGAGGTGGTTGACGTATATATATAGGTATCGATATAGATATGCGACAAAATGTCAAATGATGCGGTAGAGTACCAGAGGTAATTTAAAAAACAAGAAGGCTATGTTCTGTGAAATATTGAACAATGTGGGCCTTTGATAATGACTAGCGAGTGTAAGTATGCAAGGTTGATCACTGAAAGCGAATATAGATAAATACCACGAGCGTATGAAGACGAAAACGGTATAAATTAACACGAAGATCAAGTGTGGTTGTTTTTCTGTGCTGATCTTGTTTGAAATGACGTGTTGTCTTGTGTTGTAAAGCCTGTGCGTCAAATATCCTATGATAACTGGAAATTGAAATAGTAAAATGAACAAATGAATGAGTTGGAATATGAAATGTGGTTCCCTGAATGCGAAAGTGGCCTCTTATCAGCATTTTGCAAATGTGACTTTGATATGATTACATCCAAGCTGTTCTTCCCTTAAACGTGCTTCAGAATCAAACATATATCTCAGTGACACAGATCTTCTAAACACAAGCTTTGATCTGACATTTCTCTATCAGCTCTTGAGAATGATTGTTCACCTATCAGCCTGTATTTACTCAAGCCTTGGACCATGCTACAATTCAGAGCAAGAGATACGAATTAGCAAAATCACCCTCCAATGAACATATTATCTAGGCGTCGGCGGTGCACACTCGCAGCCGCGTAACAAAAGTGAAACTGCGCAATAGTCTTTCATCGAGTTCAACCCGACACAAAATTCCCCATATGATTACTCTGTGGTGTTTTTGCGATGCTCATTTGTGCGTTTCAAAATATTGCGGTGCTCTTCGCTGAGGCCAAGCTGCGGTGAAGACCTCTCGCAGCCCTGGGGGAAGGTCACCTGAAGCCTCATCGCCAAACTGAACAAAAGTCCCTCGTTTTTTGGCTCTACTGGCCAGCGAGGGACTTTTGTTAAGTTTGCCTCATCGCACTTATCTCAACCTCCTTTATCTTGGCACACTTTAGATCGAAATTTAAATTGCGACTCCCTGTAGGTGGGAGTAGATATATGAATTGAACACATAAGATGATGCAGTGTACAAGACCCGCAAGGAGGAGAGCTGAGCTGATTGGCTTGCTCTTCTTCTATCTCGAGGCTTGGCCAGATGAGAAAGCGTTACATCATACACGAGTTTGTTTTTGTGTACCGCCATGAAAATACGTCTCCCGATCTCCCGAAGGGTACGTTGATTTCTCTACCTCATCTATCTTCGAGAGTGATTTGATCGATTGAAACAAGCGGGTGGCCTGATCAAGAGGCAATGTCAATTTACGATCGTTTCAGGTATATAGTCACGAACCGCATATCTTCACGCGGTGGCACAAGAATATTCAGCAGTGAAACCATCCTGTGAATATGGAAAGACGAAATGCAAGCTTGATAAACTGTAGCTGTTTGGAAGCTGTTCTGAACAAAAACAAATACCCTCAAGTCCAACTTGATATGTACATACATGATGAGCATCATCTGAGGCACAAATCAGAAATTTATGATTTTGACAAGGTTCATAAGCAAGGCAACAAGCTCGCGACTCGCACATAACCTCAGGTCATAAGGCTAGCATCGACATGATTGAGATTTTTTTTCGTTCGATTGATAAGATTTCCTTGTCGTGTTTCAATAGTGAAAGTCTCATAGAAACATTAGATATGTGAACGATTATTATAAACTTATGAGCGGTGTCCGCCAAGTGTAGGCGGTGCAAGTACCCCCCAAAGAGGCAATGAGTCAGAAAGATTGACTTTCTGCGTCCCTATAACAATCAGCCCCAATAAAGTTATACAGCACCAAGTTTTTTCCTCAGTTATGAAGTTGAATTTTGAGATTTCCAAGGAGGTTTGCTTCACGGAAGGAGAAGCACTGGAACGCAAAAGGCGACGTAAATTCTCTTCATTCATACCGAATTAGAGGCATGATGTACATGAAAGGATAATATGTCACAAGGACAAAAAGTCCACAATAAAAATAAAAATTTACTTATCGTCATGCATGTTTGAGAAGTCACGATAGGAATTAAGAGCTCCAGATGATGTTGCGAGCTGGATCGAGGGGTCCTAATCTGCCGAAAACTTGATTGACGTCATTTCAATGAGATCATTGCAGTTTGAATTATGATACGCTCGCCATCGTCCCCTCACCTCAACTTGAAAGCGGTGACATATATAAGGATATGGATCACCACTCGAGCTTCGCCCATTGACTTTTCCCATCAAGTGCAAAACAATCCTATGGGTTGAGAGCGGCCGAACTTTTGGGTTAGCTCGAGTCATTCACGGTGGCATAAATTGTAGAGATTGGAGGTTGTGGTCAGACGGACCTACACGAATTGAAAATTAATACTTTATATTTACATCTATGTGTCTGTGAATGCGACTTACTTGAGGATCCTATCGGATTCGTTAATATCTGTGCATGCTCTCCTTGTTGAGAGGGTGAAGATGATGGTTATGGGTTATCTACAAGCAACCGTTGCTATCAATGACTAAAGTGATGTGTTTTGATAGGTATCCGCGAGATATCCGATCCGTTGACTCGTGGAAGTGGAAGTCGTCTTGAGATCGATTGAACCACTTCGACTTCGACTTCCACTTCTCAGTTTCATCAAATAGAAAGTCACACCGGAGATGTTATTACTTCTTCATCTCATCTCTCTACTTTACTTCTCTGTTTCTATCCAGGCCGCAAAATCACCCAAACCAGATCGAATCTCAAAATTAATCTCACTCACCAAAGCTGGAAAAGGTGTAGCACCTTTGAATGATAAACTCTACGATGAACTAGTTTCAGGATCAAGAAATTACTCAGTAACTGTAGTCCTCACGGCTCTTGGCTCTCAATTTCAATGTGTGCCGTGCCAGTAAGTTTGCTAATCCATCGGTATTTGACTGAAAAAATTGTCTGATGAGCTCACGTGTCTTTTGATGTGATGATTAGGAAGTTCGAGGTTGAGTACAATTTGATCGCTAAACAATGGCAAAAACAGCCTGCTGCGATCCGGGACTCTCATTTCTTTGCGATGCTCGATTTCAAGGAAGGAAAGGGAACATTCCAAAAGGTTTGCTTCATCTTTCCGTTTAGGCTTTCGAGTTTTTTGATGCTGTGATTTTTGGATGATGTACTCATGATGTTTTTATCATTCATGGGATCATAGCTTGGACTGAATACAGCACCTCAGGCCCGTAACTTCTTGCCAAACGTTGGTCCCAAAGCAATCACCGATCCTAAAGCAGAAGTAGCCAGCTATGACTTCAACCGAGGGGGACAAGCAGCCCTTACAGCCGAACAATTCAGTCAATGGGCTGGTCAATCCGCCCATCTTCCCGAGTTCTTCAAGCGCCCACCTGACTATGGCAAAATCTTTGCCACCGTCTGTGTTGTACTTGCTACCCTCATCACTGCAAAAGTCGCATGGCCTATTCTTTCTCTTATCTTCGGTAGTCGATACATCTGGGCCGTCATCACTATTGTATGTGCTCACTTGATCCCCTGAAACCCTATCGAACACAAGCTTTGTTAGAACTGACAGATTTAATTCTCCTCAATTCATCAGCCATTCATCTTGTTGATGACTGGAGGACAGATGTGGAACCAGATTCGAAACCCACCGTATATGACCCGTCAACAAGGTGGTACCCCATTATACATTGCACCGGGTTACAGCAATCAGTATGGAGTAGAAACACAATTGATTGCAGCTCTATGTGAGATTTTCACGCTCCCTCACAGACAAAGCCTTACTTTTATTGATCTTCACTCTTTATGATCAGATGGTATTACGGCCTTCGCTGCCTATACATTAGCATTCACTGTCTCAAGACTAGATGATCCTGTTCGACAGCGAATTGCAATTTATGTCTGGTTAGGCGTCTTATTGACCACGTCAAGTTTTTTGATGAACATTTTCCGTATGAAAAAGTCAGTTGCTTTTCCTCCTTCTCTTTCTCCGCCCCTCTTGTTTACTGATTGACCATGTCTTCTATCTACAGTGGAGGATACCCATTCAAATTTTTGTTCTAGTAGCCAACATAGTCGTTTTCAAAAACATTCTGCAAAGATTGACCTTGACGCGGCATCATGGAATATTTGCCTGGGTGCCAAAAATACAATATTTTTGAAAATAATGGCCTGGAACTTTATCATAACTGCCCAGGCCTGTAAGGGGGTACATGGACTGAGATCGAGAATCCGGGCTTTTGAGACAAGATCAAACTGCCAAACTATTACAATCAAGTATCCTAATGATTTGTCAGATGAAATATTGCAAATCATCTCACAATGTCAAACATTTTAACATTCACATGAGTGAATGCAGAGAAGCCAAAGGGCAAATTTGGAGGCATCTTTTTTTACAACGATCTTGAACGGGGTTAAAATGTATCCAATTGTTAAATGATTGCCGGCCTGGGGACCACTATCCAGGCATTGGGTTTTGGCAGATTGATGTATCAAATAAGTCTGCCAAAAAACCATTGACTGGTAGACATTTACACTGGTTTATTGCTTTCCCTTCTATGATTGCAGGAATAGTCTTTGAAGACCATAAGATTTTGAAATCATTGGGCAAATTATACAAAGACCCATCACAAAGATGATAACTTAAGTTGAGATTATACCACGTAAATTTCATTTGTGTTCAAACACATTAATAGTCCAAACACCTATGGATCAAGGAGATGGACAGCAACAGGTAGAAAAATGTATTGGTGCAAGCACCTGTTGTCTGGTACTGCATAGGCAGAGGCTGGCAGAGGTGTGTATATACTTTCCAGGGGTTTTGTGGATAATATACATCAAGGGGTTTCAAGTTCAATTGTTTACATGTATTTCTTAAACATCTAGAGAAGTTGTGCATAACAAAACTTCATGAAACCAACAAATTTTTGATTTGGGACACCTGAATAGGTGTTCTGATTTATGACATTTATGCATATCTTGATTCAAAAGATGCAAAATAGTGATTTTGGAAGCAAAGATCAACCAAATTTCATTGTTCTTAAAAAAACCAAAAAGTAAAGCTCAAAATCACAATGGTTGACCTTGAGCCAATCAAGTCAAAGTCCTTCAGGAATACACATATGATATCCTTAAGGTGAGTACACCCAATCAATGGTTTGTAATCCCAATCAATGTTCCATGTATCCAATCTTTTATGATATTCAATTTATCATGCTTTTATTTGACAAAATTCAAGCAGGTCTTGTTTTAGACTGGGGGTGCATGTTCTGATTTTGTTATACTATGAAGTGATAATTTGTAGCGATAAATTTAGATTTTGTGATCTCACAAAATCAAAACAAAGAACATACTCAAAAATGTTTGACAACAATCCCACAGTTTCAGGAACATCTCTGCAAAAGTTTCTGCCCCTGGCATAGAGGACTTGTCTATTGAATGTACATTTTCTACTGTGATTCACAAGGCATTTGTTGACTCAAATTACTGTTAGGTTGAGATCTTATAGGTGTGAACAGAATGGTCTTGTTGGCATCTCAACATTCAATCATCACATCATCTGATTGACACTAAAGAGTAGTCCTGGGAAGTCACCAGGGCTGCACCACCCTTGTAAATTTCCAGCATCTCAATCCACTGCCATCATCAAAGGTATAAAATACTCAAGCTTGTCATTGTAGAATTTCACTCAATATTGCTCAAGGATCTGACCTAGACCCAGGGCTGCTCAGGCCAGCCCATGCTGAACCAGGGTCATTTAGACCGTGAGCTGACAAGGAGAGCTTTGGGTGCTCAGTATTGCTAGGGGGTTTGAGGGTCAAGTTTTTGAGTTTGGACCTACTGATGTGATAGGTACAGATTGATGTTTGTCAAAGGCCTTTTTCCAAGACATTATAATGCCAGAGACATTCCCCCCTTGAGTATGAACTTGGTGCAGATTGGCATGCAATAAGGTAGCAGAAATGTAACTCTTGTCAATGATTAGGAATTTTAGAGTTCAGCCGCCCCTGATCACTTGGTTGAGGTTGCCAGTGCCCGCTGAAGAGTCCATCCCATGGAATGGGACAAGTAAGAGACACTACTGTTATTGGTGATGTACCATTGGTGAGTGACGGCTTTTTATTATGAGTTATTTTGTAGAAACCTACCAACAAGAATGGTATTGATCAACCTCAAAATTGGGGTTTTGACCAGTTTTAATGCTATGTATTTGGGAATTTTGACCACTTTCAATCATGTTTTTCACTCAGATCTTTTGGTGGTCCTGGTGGATGACACAGCTTTTGGCAATGGTTCAATCTGTAAAAAAACTTTTGGGGTTTGTTACATGTATAGGGTTTGGCAGTGGCTAACCTTAACCAGATAGGTGGGCCACCTTGAGGAGGCTTTGGGCCAGAGCCTCAGGCATGATTGATAGAAGTTGGACCTCATTGTACATATTGGCCTACCACACTGCCCAAAACCATGCTCACATCGAAGTTGAATCAGTAAACCCAGCATATTCTTGGTGTTCACATTGTACAAGCACTCACAGAAAAGACAGAATACCAGTTTAGTCCACTGGCCCCAAGCACATACATACCTGTGATGACTATTAGAACAATTATGTGGTCACTACAGTTACAGTCAATTGGAAAAGGAACAAAATCATCTCCTTTTCAAAATCAATAGATGGTATGTGAGCCAGGAAGTAAAGTTGTGACAGGTGTGCAACTTATGTGCCAGATCACATAATATGCTTCACAAATGAATGGGTTGGGAGCAAGAGTAAGCATAGGGAAGCCAACATTGTTATAGCACAGTTGGTTCATTGTGCTGTGTCTGGTCACTGAAAATGTTCCTTGCCTGAGTTCAAGTCACACTTTTTGGAATGTCCCTGTATTTTTCTGCAGGTCTCTCTTGTTATCTTCAATTGTTATCATACAACAAAACAATGACAATAGCAATCCACGTGTTTGATTGATATCCTTGTTTATTCCATTCTATTGACTTACCTTGACAAAAAGAAAATGCAGATAAAAACATGTTGATATACAATCAAGACATGACCGGTTATGGTAGAGTTACAGAAGCGTTGTGTTGTTCCTAGTCTCAGATGAGAAATCCCAATCAACACTAACATTGATCAATCCCAACCGTTTTCGTTTCTTGTTTGAGTTCACTTATGTATAGTCTGTTTGCCCCCTTTCCTGACTCTCTTTCCTCATCTTTTGGGAAAGAGAGTAAGTCATTTTTCTAAATTCTCGTACTACCGTTAGCATACTAATATTGTCAACATTGTCAGACTCCTTAAAGATCATTATCTACAAGCCTTTGAGCTCAACTTGTTTCTCACATTTATTATTACCTCTGAAACTTCTAGGTACATTTCTTAACTTTGATATCCAACTATTAGTTTCTTATCTTGAGTGCTTTTCTTTATTATGTTGTTGTGTTGTGACTCTTTAGGTTAGTTCGAAAAGGTCTGCATACCTTAGAACAGGAGAAGAGTGCTCACGTATTGGCACTGATTATTAGGTTAGTTGATAGTAATATAAACATTATCTTTTGGGAAAGAGAACTCCTTAAAGATCATTATCTACGAGCCTTCGAGCTCAACTTGTTTCTCACATTTATTATTACCTCCGAAACTTTTAGGTTAGTTCGAAAAGGTCTGCATACCTTAGAACAGGAGAAGAGTGCTCATGTATTGGCACTGATTATTAGGTTAGTTTGAAAAGGTCTGCCACAGTGCCCGTTGAATGCGTCCTCGACGTCGAGGTCACAATGCTATCTACAGTTTTGCTCGCAATTGAACCGTTTTCAAACAAAATCCATGTTCAGCGCCGACTGAGGACAAGGGCTTATACAGTCAAAGATCAGCCTTTGACTTAATCTCAACACCTAATGAGTGTGACCAAGCGTTGATGCTGAGACTATGATGAACTTACACTACCTCTTCAACCTCAATGAACTGAGAGTTTTGAAATAAATGATGCTGGGTTTTGTTTTTGTGCAGAAAGCGCCAAACCCTGGTACAGCTCACGTGTATGTATGTACATACATAGTCACTAAAGATTCTCCAGGCTATTGATCACTTTTATCAAACACCACTACATACCTGCCGTTCAAATGGCTGATGAAGCTCGCTCAAAACCGGAACCTCTCTTGCACAGTCATTCACAAGATACACCTTCACTCAAACTTACTCAAAAGCATTGTTGCGACTTTTTCTCAATATACCAGTAACTTCAGGACATCTGGATGGGGAACACGAAGAAATTATTGAACTGTATATCTTCTGGAACTTTTTTGAATATTGACTATGTATCTTTGCTTGATTTAGAGGGTGGAGGTTTAGTATTAGCCGGTCATGGAATCTGTTGTATTGATGGATTTGTTAAGATGGACAAATCTGATTGAACAGCGATTCTGAAGTGATGGGACAACAAACGAGTTCGGTTTTGAAAGCAGGTGTCACTACTACCTTGAATGCAAGAGCCTCAATCTTAGCAGCAGCCAATCCACTCCATGGTCAATAAAATTCAAAAACCAGTCCAGTAGATGATATCAATTTACCAGCTGCATTACTTAGTCAATTTGATGTTTTTGATACTAGATAAACCTAAACGAGAAGATGATGAACGATTAGCCCAGCATGTGACTTATAGTATGTGAAGTTGTCTCTTTATGATTCATTGTTTTGGGGTTACTTAAATGATTAAAAGAGATATTGAAAACTGATTTTTGGTTTGATCTCTTTTTAGGCTTGTATCAAAGAATATGAAGGTCTTGATGTCTGGGCTCGCAAAAGGAATGACACTGAATTGCTGTTTTTAGATAATGGAGATGATTGAAACACAATTCAATACTTCTTAAAACATTTTTCTAAAGTTTTATTTGATATACCCAAGAAGAAAAAAACCCTTTCTGCTGAGAATTTCTTCTGGATGGCAGTTTTGTTGTACAAAGATGAGGAAGTAATGAATTTGAAGTTTTTTGTGTTGTCAGACTTTATTTTTGGGAATACTTGTTTCAATTTTTTTTGGAGAAATTTATTGGTGCTTAGTTGTCAAGGACTAAAAGATGAATCTTTCTTCTGATTGTCACTTTTTCCAACCACATAGGGCCAATCATGATATTGATGATGGTGGTGATAAAGTTGTGGAAGGATGGTACCCTTAATCTTCACGGCTGAACAATTGAGTTTACAGACAGTCTGTCAACATCATATGCATCCATTATGATTGATATTGGGCTCATTGGTGGGTCGGTGCATCTCTTTTTGCTGGTATCATTCACGTCATGGAACAGATTAGAGTTGGATTTTAGACAGGCGAGAACATGATTAGTGATGTTTATGCTCTTCACACTATAGTGATTTCAGTACGTGCCAGGATAGAATACTGTTGGATCAGGTATTGATATCAAGAGACTCGTCACGGATTGGAAGCTTCTTAGTCTCGTTCACCAGACGTAGGCATAGCAGAGATGATGGCTACATGACAAACAATGGTGTCAGTATGGATAAACACAACCATAAAACGACAATGAAGTGCACTGACCTGATAGAACAGCAAAACAAATTGCTTTGATGAAAATTCAAATTCAAACTTCAGTCGGAACTGAGTAGTTTGCCTTGGAGTCCCTGACGGTAGGTGAGCACTCAGAGAGAAGGAGCTGAACAACTTTGTGTAAGAGTCAAGTTACTATTTTTTGTCTCTGAGCAAAACCTGGCCTTTGTTCATGTTTCTCAAAGAGATGTGTTACAAACGCGAACAAAATTTGAACAAAATTACACACTAGATGTGACCTCAACGTCGAGGACCCATTCAACGGGCACTGTGTGCCTACCTTAGAACAGGAGAAGAGTGCTCACGTATTGGCACTGATTATTAGGTACATCGTGTTCTTAGCCATTTACAAAACAGAGGTAGCAAGTAGACTTCATTGCACAAACAACCAACAGGGAGTTTTAGTATCAAACTTGAATGAAGACAAACTGGCAGAATGAGATTTTATGCCTTACCTGTGACAGATCAAGGAATGATGTGATAGGTAAGAAAAGAGACCTATCACACTAACATGAGTACTGTCCGGTGATAATGAGAATCATTTGGGAGAGAAAGTCAAAAGGACCTACTCTTAAGCTTCCATCCAGTTCCACACGGTGAGGAGGGAACTGGAGCTCAAGAGGGAGAGCCGGTATATAAGACAGAATTGCACACAAGAATCAAGCAACATACATAAAGCAAAAGACTACTAGCACTCTTACTGAATAAGCGAGCTAGCACAACCAGTTGACTAGCACAAATACTTCTGGCTCAAAAAGGAAAATGATAACTAAAAGAAAGACACGGCTGCCTCCACCATTCTCTGTTCGGACCACTATTCATATCAGTCTAGCTCTGATGAACTTGACGTAATACCATATCATACTTTTTACCATAACATCAACACCTGTCACAACTTTACTCCCTGGTGCACAGACTCAATTTCATTCCTTTTGTAACTTACTGGTTTGGGTCCAGCAGAGTAAAATGCTGTCATATCTTTTCCGCAAGTACATACTTATTCAGTGGTGATGCTCACAAAGTTGAAGAAATATACTCCTCTGTGCAACAAAGGGAATGGTAAAAAAGGATTGTATGGAGTACCTGGGAATCGAACCCAGCGCCTCTCGCAACTCTCATGGAAGATGCTAAGCGAGCGCTCTACCGATGACACCGCGGGAAATGTACTGTCGCATCATGTGATACGACAGTCTGACGTGTAACAACGTGTGAAACATACAGTCCCAGCGACACATAGCTTCTGTACAGCGACAACTGCTTGAGGATTGCGACAGCAGGCGCACTAAACCAGCGGTGCTGCGACTCTTCCAATCAATTCATCATTCATCCAAGGTCATCCAAGGCCGATCCTTTTATTTTCAACTTTTACATAAATTCAACCAAACATACCGTAACTCACGCTACTCACCCTCGATGCTCATCCCACCCGATCCTTTTGGAACCGCCTTGGTCATTAATTTACAACCGGTCACGCACAAATACTTGTCCAAAACAGTACTAAGGCCAAGATCAAATGACGCACCTCCACTTCCCACTCCCAAACGACTCGAACGAGGTCTCGAACGAGCTAGAATCATGACGCGTGGCAGATACAACCGCCTCAAAGGACTTGGCAGAACCCTGAAATCCTTCAATGAGTGGGTATTTTCGTGAGATACTGATCCCTGCTGATCAATTCAAAGGACTTGAAAGGACTGAAGCTCTAGAATGTTCTAGCCTCGAAAGTTCGATCACGATCTTCTCATTTCACTTCGTCGTACATTTTTCTCGAAACTTGAAATTAAAATCCTTGCTATCAAGCATGTACATATATGCATTGCCTGAGGCATTGACTTGGTGATTGTTCAGAAGGTGTGGTGGGTCGTAGGAAAGTGGTGAATGATATCGAGAAGTTGATAAGGGGGGAGCTGTCGCAGGGTAGTGTACAATTATGTACAGCTGTCGCAGTATATGAGGCAGCTGTCGCAGCGTGAAAGCCTTCTGTCACCTGTACTGTCGTATACCCGGGTTGGCCGGCGACCAACTGTCGGACCGCGGATTGCGACAGTACATTTCCCGCGGTGTGAGCTAGAACCCCTTGTGGGAGACTTGCATGATTTTAGCCACGTATTCTTTTCCTTTGACAGTTGGTGTCAGCCCTGAGCCCCAATTACTGGACCACAGGCCAAGAGTACCACATTTGATATTATGATGATATTGTATGAACCCATGAGTACATCTCAATGCTCAGTTTCAAGAGCCACATAAACACGTAAACACATGTACATAATGTATTAAATACATAACAAACCTAACCCAAGCCTCAACTACAAGTTGAGACAAGGATCACACGCCAACCACAAGTTGACACTTCACCCGTGGCTATATAATCCCCCCTTCTTCACTTGAGTCATCCCCCATCTTTTAACACATCACAACATCAGAATAACATTATACTTGAAATCCCATTAAGAGGATCCTTGAGTATGTGATTAGTTGTGTAGTCTAAAGACTAAACTCGAGCATTATGGGTTTCATTGCTGAGTACCCCTGGTATTGATTTCTACAAGCCCTAGGAAATCATAGCCTCTAAAAATAAACTGTAAAGCAGCAAAGCTTCCTCCATTACACAGAGTCTAAAGTAGCCTTCAGGATCTTTGGTTCACCAAAGTGTAAAGCCTGCCCCTCACAGTCTCACAAGGTTAGAGTGTACTAGCTCTTTACTGCCCTTAGTCTCTTTTTCTCTTCCTCAAATCCTCTTCTTAGAGGTTACCTAGCTGTAGTCTTCACTTGGGTGTACCACATGAAGACCACACTTTACCTTTCCTATCATATCCTTAGTGAAGAGTACTCCCAACTGACGCGCACTCCTTGCAGTTGTCACATCACGTGGTGTGCTATTTGGTGAGCAGCAATATGCTACAGGGTGGCATGGGTTGTCAACTCTTGTGTGGCAACAGTAATCATTGGGAGGCAACAACAAAATTGGGGCAGCATGAATGCCAACATAAATGGCTGTGCGGCAAAATTTACAATCATGTGTGGCAACATATATACATGTGCAGCAACATGATGTATCTCATGCATAATTGAGGTTACTCAAGACTATTGCGTTTGCAGCACCTTTGTCCTCTCAAACCTAAACTCAAGGTTGTTTTTTGGCAGGAAAATGTTCTGTGAGTTTCTTAAGGTTTATGTACAATTCATTACCCACAAAAACCATTTTGAATCTAGGTTTTTGAAAAACTGGCTCAAGCTTCATAGTCCTGAGTACCATTATTGCACACTTTTGTAGTTTTGTTTCCCGGGAGACTCAGCCATCATTTTACACTTGTGTGATGAACTTTGAAACATGTGTGATTACTACATGTCTCAAAAAATGCAATTTCTCATCCACCACATCTTGTCTCAACCAGTACCAAGTAAGCATGTAGATGTGGGTCATTCACACCCAAACTTGTATCCCATTTTTTTCTCACCAAGCCTGACATATCCGACTACTCAAAAGGTTTTGGATTGAACAGTGGATTGAACAGAAACTGGATAGGCAGAATTCTATAGAACAAGAAAAATGGAAATAGAATGACTTGAGTAAAGCTGCAGGATATCAGATATAGGTTTGATATTGATGAATCAATTGACAGGTAGAAAGAACTCAAATACAATGGAATACCAAAATTTTTGATTTAAAAAGCACAAGGGTAATTATTACATGTAGCTATTGTCTATTTAACTAGTTCTTATATTTTATGACTCATATGACTACATGTGATTCTTTGTTTGCATGTAGTTATTTTGTATGTAATGAGTTTGCCAATTCACAAAGATTACCCAAAACTTACCAATTGTCCGTATAACACTCAATACCCCTTATGAACTCTTTATCATCCCTAAAAACATAAGTTGTGGCCACAGCCTGATTACCATTCAATTCACTCTCTTGTCTTTTATTTTCAAGATCATCAGGTACTACTTTCTACACTTGTAATAAGACATGCATATCTTGTTACTTGTTTGTTTCCCTACCTAATAAGCTTGCTTTGGGACCATAACACTCATAAAAGTGTGATCTGCCCATACTACTTTGATCTGAGCATAGTAGTGTGATCCACCCACAAGAGTGTGAACTTCTTACACAAGTGTGATCTGTCCACATAAGTGCAAGAGTGTGTTTGGCACAACAATTTTTTGGGTCCTGAACTTTCAAACCCCAACCAAGTGCTTGCAAATGACTGCCAGGTAGGCTAAAACCTGGCCCTGGGGCAATGTGGCCGTCCTGAGACACCAGTCGTATTATCGAGCTGAACAGGGTAGCTCCAAGGCTGTGTTGACAGGATAGGGCCAACACTCTAGGTGATCAGGCCCAGGATGGGGCTGTTTGGACTTCTCAGGTCAAGCTTATTTAAACCCAAGTGCGTACTGCTTGTTTCCCGGGAAGTCATTGGGCACAGGCAGGCGCGGACAGAGCTGGTCCATATACGGGATACAAAGTAGAGCCCGGCACGTGCCCGGCAAAATGCCCCTATTTTTTTGGCAGTAAATTAGAATTCTGGGCCCGGACTTTTGCCCAGAAAATCAAATTTTACTGCCAAAATAATTCCGGGCACAAAGCCGGGCATGTGCCCGGATTCTACTTTGTATCCCACAAGAGTTCCACCACCAGGTAGCTACATGCATATCACAGACATGAATATCATAGACATGAATATCACAGACATGAATATCATAGACATACATATGTCAGTGAGTTCATACATCAAACCTTCTGTGAAGTCTTGAGAGTCTACAAAAGTAGCATAAGTGTCAATGACAATCAAACAAGTGTGAAATGATGGCCAAGTTTCCTGGCCAAAAAAAACACTGCACAAGTGTGCAATTATGTTACTCAAACCTATTAGGCTTGAGCAGGAATTTTGGAACCCTAGTTTCAAGATGCTATTTTTTTGCAAAAAAACGCAAAAAATCAATTGTACAGAAATCTTGGAACATTCTAGAAATTTCCACAGTCCTGAGTATCCCAAATGATGCATATAATACATCATATTGTTACACATGTGCTTATCTTGATTCTTGCCACACATGTATATGTGTTGCAACAGATGTATATGAGTTGCCACACATGTTTATATGTTGCCACACATGTATTTCTATTTCTGAACATATTGGTAAATGTTGCCACAAAGGCATCTATGTTGCTGCTCCATTTTTTCTGTTGCCTCTCAGGGCTTGATGTTGCTGCCCAATCAATACTGTTGTCACCCCAGAACTGATGACACATGCCACCCTGGAGCATTTTGCCGCAAACCAGATAGTGCACCATGTGATGTGACAAGTTCTTGCGGGGCAGGATTTTTCATGTCACTTCATGCAGTGCAACAAGCTTGTTACTGCCTTACAGAAATGTACATCTCCCTCATCTTGCCATGGTGTGCATGACAATTGACCTGAGCTGTCACCGCAACTTGAACAGATCATTTGTGGCAATAAATTTTGATAAATATGCCTCCTTCAAGGACCTACAAAAGGTCACAGGCTCCAGTGAACATAGCATTGGTTATGCATGCTTTCAAATTCTAGAGTAGACATCCCAACACACATGTCAATTCCTTGATGGACTGACTGGGTTTTGGCTTGTGTGTATGTGGTGGCTCAGCTGCTAGCTTCAAGAACATAATTGCCTCAGAAGGTTTATGGCAAGTTATCCCACAGCACCAAATATTCCCAAAAAGGCTTCTGGGCAGCTAAGACTTCAGAAGTGCATCTCTCACATTTGGTAACAAACTGTTCAAAACAAAGGACATTTACGGAGAGAGAGGGGAGGATCCTATGATACATTGTTTTAATGTAGATTTAAATTTGTAAATATCATTTTATTTCTTCCTTCATAAACCCAGTCTCACCCAGCCTCAGAGGAGGACTGTCTTCAAATTCACTGTTCCTGTGTGGGGTAGCTCTTTGATGATCCCCCTAATTGCAATAACCTTTGGGGCAGAAAACACTATAGATACACAGGGACTAAGATCCATGTGTCATTGAACCACCTTGCAAATAAGCTGTAAATCAAAATGCTTTGACCACTGCATTTTGATTTTCAACACATACTCAATCATGAAGGACAAATGCCGCTTCTTGGCCTGATTCCTTCTGACTCAATGGACCCCCAAAACATGAATCACCCATGCACACCCACCTGGCCGGATCCAACTTGAGTCACCAGATCCAAGGCCAAGTTGGACACGGCAGTATCTAGGGCCGGGCCAAGACTCTCCAGGGGAGCTATCCAATCTCTGATCCTACCAAACTCTACTTACCACCTCCACACCTTTGACAAGGCTGTCACTATACTATACTATACTATACTATACTTCACTATACTCAGTATAGTATAGAGTCCAACTATACTGACTTGAACTAAACTCAGTATAGTATAGATGAACTATACTCAGATATACTATACTGTACTGTGCAGTATAGTTGGACAAGTTGATTAAAAACATGCATAACCCTTTTTCAGGTATGGTTGATGAAAAGATACTATACTGAGTATAGTTGGGTAAAGTATAGTTGCAACCATACTATACCCAGTATGGTATAGTTTAGTTTAAACTATACTATACCCAACTATACCCAAACCAGTATAGTATAGTGGCACCCTTGCCTTTGACATCAAATATGTGGTTTATGTTTGCTAGCAACCCTATTAGTACATAGTCTAACTCTGTAACCTCAATTGACTTTATCTTGGAGGTCAACATTGGAGGTTTACTTCACTTGAGCACATATCCTTTTGACCTATCAGTTTTTAGACCAAAGCTCAAGAAACACTGGATGATACATATGAATCAGTTTTTGGTCACAGGAAATCAGGTGAATTCATTCAATGTGTGCCATTCAATGAAACAGTTCACCATCACCAGCCATGGCCTCTATGATATACATTGTTGTCTATAAACAATTTGATGAGGATTGGTGCAAAGGTCACAGGTGCAAGCGCATGAAGGAAAATGCGTTACAAAAGATGACTTCTTTGATTGAGAGATAAAGTAATCAAGTATAAGACTTAAATGATTGATCAAGGTGATCAAATATGAAGTTATAAGTGATGTGTTGCTTTTTCCAAAACCTGTCTAAACCAATCACAACTGCTTTCACGCGATAGAGTCATAAAGATACTTAGATATGCTTAAAGTGAAGTTTTGAAGTATCTGAACCTTTCTAACTTCCACTTCCACCATCTTGATCATTAAAGTCTCCTTCAATTCATTCATCATGCAACTTGTTGATTATGGTTCTGATTCTGATTCAAATTCTAGTCAAAAGGATCCTATTCCATCTTCATCAACACTTCAAGCCCAACCCAATCCAACTATATCAATTCCATCAAACCTTCGTCTTCCTCCACCTAAACGTAATAAGCCTACAAAAGCTCGCATCTTGCTTGAGCCATTACTTCCTCGTACCACCGATCATGAAACCGAACCCACCAATCTGAAACGATCAGAATCCGGGAATCTAGACCGAGAAGATCTTAATGAATCAAAGAAACCGAAGCTCGAGTCTTTAGCTAAAAAGAAATCAGGCTTAGCTGCTCTTCTTCCTCCGCCTAAGAATCCTAATCCAATACCCAAAGGAAGGCTCAATATAATCAAGCCAGCAACTTCTTCATCCAAGCTTGCTGCCCCATCATCAACTCAACCCGCTCAGAATGACCAAACCTCTACACCCGAACCACCTTTGATTTTAACAGATTCTTCTCAACTATCCAATCCAAATCAGTCTTCTTCTTCTTCCCAAGCAGAGGGACTAAACCTCTTTGGTTTACCTTCCACATCCACACTATCCAAACCTCAGTCAACCACCAACTCCATCTCACCCTCGATAACGATCTCCTCAGCCCCCCAAGTAGTGGAAGAAAAACCACCACCACCAACCCTAAATGATCCATACCCAGGTTATTGGCAAAGATCAAATGGACAATGGTGTGCAAGAAGTCTGGAAGAACCAGAATGGAAAACGTTTTATGAAACACATTATCAATCCAACAACACATTAGATCAACAAACTTCATCAAAAGAAGTACCCAAAGATTTCTTTAAACAATCCAATGGCCAATTAGGAGGTCTAGGAGGAATGGAAGAATTCAATGCGGGTAAAGTGGCTCAATTAGCTTGGGAGAATAAACCTAAGATTATCGATCCAAGAGAAGAAGCGAGAAAAGAACAAGCTGAGAAAGCGGCTGGAAAACCTGCTGTACGTCCCCCTTTTTTTTGATCGTCTTTACTTCTTTTCAAGTCTCTGAAAGTTTTCTTTCATTTCTGTTGGTTTTGTTTCTTGGGGCGATCAGAAACAAATCTCATCTAGAGCTAGAGGTCGCCATCAGTTATCTTCTTTACTTACTGAAGCTCAAGCTAATCGAGCTGAATTAGAAGATCGTATCTCACGTGGTAAATTTAATCGAAAAGCAGGTGGTGCTAAATATGGTATGCATCTTTACTTCCTTTCAAGCTTGGATTCCTGAAATAAGTGACTAACTTTACCTTGCTTTTTTAGGTTTTTGATTGTATTTTTGGCGCTACGAAACGATTGTTTTGCGTATGTAAATACAAAAGCCAAGAACTCTCTTGCTATATTGTAGTACTGGATTTTGCTTTCAGTGTGTATAAGACAACGTCATTTATTCTTTGTACCATATTATGCCCACATTCAAATATGCAGCCACACTGTCTAACGTTCGCAATAGTTCAAATTATGTGGTCTGGTCTGGTACATCAAGATCAAGAATGGTTCATGGGATTACTCTGTTGTACATATCCATGACGTCAATTGAGTGATCGACTGAACATACGATTTGAATGTCAATATTTTCCTTGCAAGTTACGAGCCCAATATACAAAATTTCTTCATCATTCTAGAGTCAAGATCCATGATTCCTAACTAATCCTAATATACAGTCGGCTTTGTCATAAGTGAGACTAAACATCCAATCGCAAGAGTTTTGAAAGATGCATAGAGAAATAGAGACTGAAGAGAATGAGAAAAATATGCTGAAGTGAATTTCCAAGGATCCATAAAAGAGAGGTAATGGTAAGTGAGAAAAACAAAATGATCAAAATAACATCTTGATACCTGCACCAATAGTGGCCGTTCCAGCGATAGGATAAAGTAAATACTATTGAATAATAGAATCTGATCAGTTTTATCAGAAAAGGCAGTTGAAAGATTCATGACGCTTCAGAAAGATATCTTGAAATAACAAAACAACATACCTGAACCAAGATAAATGCACATAACAATTCCACATTGCTTTCTTGACCAAATGAGCCAGCAGCCAAAGCACTTAGAGAGATTTGATTAGTAGAAGTAACAGAACAAGAATAATAAATACAAATCATTTTTAGTAGTTCTTTATTTTCTCCTCCAAACAAACTTGTATACCTATCCAAACAAAATATCAAACTTAATCCAATGATAGGTAAAACCACTAATTTGATAAATGCTAAACCAAAGATCGCTTTGAATGGCAATGAATTTGAAGTTTCGCGTGAGATTGACATTCTAGCAAAACTTGCACCTGTGATAATTAAGGCTAATGGGATTGCTGAAGCTCCTAAGAATGCAGCTGATTCAATTAAAATTGATAAAATCGGTTTTCCATCGGGTGCTGTTGGATAATTTAAATTTGGTTTTGTAGGAATCACAAATAAATGTTTCAAGGCTGGTGTGATTGCAGTTATTAATCCTAAGCTAATTGCAATGCTGACTGGAGTGACAAGATTCTGTAAGGTGATCAGAAGTTTTTGTGAAATCGTCTTTTCCGAATCTAGCTCTACACGAAATCGGATGTTGAGACCTGGAATGTAAGTGGAAGTGCCCGAGATCAATGAGACAAGTGAAGAACAAGACATGATCTTGCGTAGCCCGTCGCCAGACAGTTTTTGGACTGAATGAGAGGATCTTCTTAAGTGAAGGCAAATGGGATGACATACTAGAAGAACTTTCTCTCGGTGTGTTGGTGTCTGGGAAGTTAGAGCTTGATAAACGTCCACCCAGTTTGGCTAGACCATCGAGGTATAGATAAATATCAGATGAACAACCCGTGATGTCTACTTGAGTAGTTGTATGAGAACAGACATGGTGATAAGGTAGAATCCTCTGATTCTTCTGGTAAAGCGATCCGACCATAGCTATGTTCAGCAGATACGATTGCAAGGCCACCGAGGTCAGGTGCTGATCCATGAGTGAGTTGAACTTCTTGATCATCCTTAATTGGTACATCGTCAAAGTCACGTTGAATCATTCTGACGGAGATCAAATACCGGTGAGTGAGATTTCTTGGTTTGTGGAAGACTCGAAGACTGACCTTATTCCCGGGCCACCAAATAAAGACAACTAGAGGCACATATATTCAAATTGTTGCTCAAGGCAATCAAGATCTCATCATTACTGATATCACATTCAAGGAAGATGACTTACATTGTTAACCAAGACGAAAAAAGATCCATAAGCAAGTCCCAAATCTTGATCCCCTACCCTTCCAAATGGGGGTTCAGCAGCCAATGAAGCAATTACGCTGAACGGTAAATTCCCTGAAAAATACCTTGTCAGTTCATGGTATGATGGCAACTTAAACAGACAAAAGTTTACCCCAATTCGACCACTAGTTCAAATATACATCACGAAGAATTTGGATTATATCTGATCAGTTGTAAAATTCGAGAATCACAAATGGACAGTGAATCAAACTGACGACTGCTGCTACGATAAACCCATTCTTGAAATGATGTGGTACTTTGACGAATAACAAAAGTAATCGAGCCAAAGCATAACTCAAAGCCTATCGTAGTTCACCTATATCAATCCTTCATATTCACTTTGATCCAATGAAAAGCTTTCAAATTGACCTGACCATATAAAACGCTCCAAATCCTAAACAAATGATCACATCTTTTGAATTATCAGTAGTAATAGAAGGTACCAGGTTTGAAAACATTAAACACTAATAAATAATCAAAAGAAACGTTGATCAGTTCTTTCATACAAGGAGAACATCAAGTCAAAAGGTTTTCCAAGAAAAAGTCACAAACTGGTAAAGCTCCATAAATTTGAATTTGAGCTGCTGCTTTAACTCCTTCAATTCCAATCCTTTTAGATCTGACTAGATGGACACCTACTAAACCTGGTATAATATTCTAAAATCGAAACACAAACAAAGCGTCAGACTAAGAAAATAAAAAATAGTAAATAGTAAAGTGATGAAGAAAAGGCTTTACCTTGATGACTGGCTTGACTGAGATCCATATCAAGGTACTTAAATTGAGATCGGGAGTCACCATCATAAATATACTCTTGATATGCGGAAATTCTTCAATTTTGTTTCGTAGCTTGGGTGAAGGTGTTGTTGGAGTGTAAGCAGTTCGATAGAATTTGGTAGTAGTACACCGTGAGACTCTATGTAGCAACACTGCGCAATCCAATTGAAAAAATGATTCGGTTTACCGTCTCATTCATCAATCAGCAGCCTGTATTCACCAAATTGACCACCAAAAGTGATCGAACTTGATTCAAAGTCGTGGTATTGAAGACAAGCAACGATCGACTCTTTTACTTTGGGCTCAAGTATTTGGCAACAGTGGCAACTCTTTGTGATCTCAATACACCTACAGGCTTTCACTCGCCTTCTGCAATCTCACTTCACATACCATATTTTTTTTGTACGATGCATACAGGGATGACGTCATCGGGGTTCTAGCTCATCGGTAGAGCGCTCGCTTAGCATCTTTCCTTGTGTGGTTGCGAGAGGCGCTGGGTTCGATTCCCAGGTACTCCAACTGGTTAATATTTTGCCTGCTTGAGGTTGATGTACGAGGTTATATGGTAAAAACCTACAATGTTCCCCTTTTGCACAATCTGGGTCAAGAATGCAATTATTACTCCTCAGTAAGGCTTGGACCCGACCCGGCCCGGCCTTCAAAAAATGGGCCAATCGGGCCCCCTGTTTTTTGGCTGCCCGGCCGGGCCCGGCCCGGTAATTTTTTTTTGCGCTATGTATGTGGTTCAGCAACGTGGAAATTGATCAAGCCAGGTCCCTCATATTGTCATCATGGTTCCTAAACGCCCCCATTCATCCAATGAACAAGTGATCACAATATCAGATTCTCCTTTAAAAGTCAAGACCCCTACAAAAAGCAAGAAAATCAAACTCGACAACTCACACAAGTTCTCATGGGTCTGGAAGCATTTCATAACTGAATACGACAAAGGGTCAAAGGTCAAGCAGAATATCTGTCAAGTCCCTCATCCATCTGAGGGAGGTAGAGTATGTGGAGCTGTGATGACCGTTGATCAATCTTGTAGCACAAGATCCATGTCCCGACATTTGAAACGCCGTCATAAAATATTTGAAGACACTGCCGCCGAAGCCGGGACTATGAGGAACTTTTTGACTGATGGCAAGATTGAGAAGGTGAGCTGATACTCAACAAGCCTCATGTTCCTTTTTTGTGTTTTCTTTCTGACTAATCCATTTTGATCCTAGCCTCTCAAGCTCACCCGCGAGAACCTAAAACAAAGACTCCTTCGCCTCACCATCATGAAGGAGCTTCCCTTTTCTTTTGTCGATTCTCCAGACCTACGAAAACTTCTTGAGTTGTGTAACCCGGCTGTGACACCACTCCTAGTCGGCTCGGATGCTCTTGGAGATGCAGTACGAGAGAACTTTTGCGAAATGAAAGGAGTTATGAAGGAAGTCTTTGCAAAGCAAATATCCGTCAGCATCACCTGTGACTGTTGGACATCCCCAAATCAAAAATCCGTCTTAGGTGCCACTGCCCACTGGATCAATGAAAAATTTGAACTTCAAGAAGTCATACTATGTCTCAAAGAGATTGATGGCGAGCATACTGGTGTAAACATCGCGGATCATCTTATTCCGGTTCTTAGAGAGTATGGGATACTTGACAAGGTTTTCTGTGTTGTTGCTGACAACGCCAGTTCAAACGGTACAATGGCTGATGCTCTTGGAGCAGTGTGTCCAAACTTCAAGCGAGATCAAAATCTCCTTGGATGTGTTGCACATGTTATTAACCTTGTTGCTCGAGATGGACTCAAGGCGTTCTCCAAAAGACTTGGTGAAGATGGACCAGTCCCACGCGACCTTGCTGTTCTTCTTGAACCAATGCAAACCTCTGATGTCAACTTGGTCCTTACTCAACTCCACAAGCTTATTGCTTGGATCTACAAATCACCTCAGCGCTTACAATCTTTCCTCAAGCAAGTTGAGGCTGACTTAGGCTATGCTCTCCACCTTGTCCGCAATGTCGACACACGATGGAACTCCGACCTCGATTGTTATCGCCGAGCATATCGTTTACGGGTATCTATCAACACGAAATGTCAAAACGATCCCGACTACAGGCAGTATGCCTTTTCAGATGATGAATGGAAGCTTATAGGGCACCTAGTCGAATTTCTTGAACCTTTTGAGATTACCACCAAGGATCTCTCAGCAAGCAAATACCCGAGCCTTGGCGATGTGATCCCAGTATACGAATGGATCATCAGGAAGTTGAACTCGGTATGCTGTGTTCTCAATTGCATTTCTTGATTGATCTTTTTTTTAAATCTCACTTTACTCACTGGATAAACTTGTACTTTTCTAGAGCTGGTGTAACTACGATGCTCAAGAGCTCCGACAAGCCATCCAACCGATGAAAACCAAGACCGAATTGTACTACGAGAGGGTCCTCAAAAAGCCAGCGTACTTGTGTGCGCTTCTGCTTGACCCACGTAGCAAGGACCAAGAGTTGACTGATGAAACTCTAGTCCTTTCCGGAATCGATGATCGTAACGATTGGAAAACACTCTTTCTGAACAAGTGTAGAAAATTTCATCAAGATAGCATATTGGTCAACCCCGAAGAACCTGTACCACTGCCTGAAGATCGCCCTCGATCCTTTGTCACCAAAAAGAAGGCTCAAGGAATCGAGGCTGAGCTTCAAACATACCTCTCAACCGAGCGAGAGAGCGAGGATTATCACCCACTCAACTATTGGAGCGACGAGGGCCATCGATTTCCCATTCTTGCCAAGATGGCAAGAATCTTTCTAGCTATCCCAGCCACCAGCACCCCATCCGAACGATCATTTTCATCTGCGGGTAGGATCATCACTGATCTTCGCGCCTCAATGCACATCTCGACTCTTGAAGCAACGGTATGCCTCAAGAGTTTTGATAAATTTACTTAATCAACTCTACTTTGTATACATACATCAGTCAAAGTTGAATTGAATATGTGCCCCAACCTCATCTTCTTGCTCTATTGAGTCCGCTCGCCCCTATTTGCCCCCTTTCCGAGCCGCTGAGCCCCCGTTTTAGTGCCACCAACCCCTCGAGCCCCTTCGGGCCGCCCGTGAGCACGGCGCCATCGGGCCACATAGCTTTTTGAAAGGGCCGTTTGAGCCCGGGCCCGCTCGGGTGGTCCTGGTGCCAGGTCCAAGCCTTACTCCTCAGTTGCATGATGAATCTCTTTTTATCAACCAGCAAAAATGCCATAACCATTGTCAATCATACAAGATGACAACAATCAGCTCACCATACCAAAAGAATAAAGTAAAGCAATCTGTTACAATATGAAGTCACTAAGATATGCAGCCACAACATGGGGGCTCTTGATGGTCCATTACTTACACATTGATCAATTCATACTCAGGGTGAGCACTGATTGCTGAATGAACTGGTGTGCAGAGTCATGTGCCCAAGACCAGGATGACAGGAAGGATTGAGAGCATCAAATCCATGTCTGATTTCTTTACCTGAGTACTATGAAACCATTGGGTGCACTATGTAATGAAGTGATGCAGATAGAAATCTACGCAACAAACTGGACAGACAGGTTGATGTGGAGTTTTGTAAGAAACTCAAAAGAAGACAAACAGGTGGAATGAAGTTCTATGCCTTACTTGCAACACAGCAGGGTAGATAAAGTGTGGTAGGGAAGAAAAAATCCAACACAACAGAATGAGTGCTGTCTGGTGAAGATAAGAACTGGATGAGGAGAAAAATTCAAAGGACCTACTCTTAATTAAGCTTTCAGTTCCACATGGTGAGGGAGGAAACTGGAGCTTGAGAGAGGAAAGTATATAAGATAGAACTGCACACAAAAATTATGCCACAAAACATAACCACTGGATCACTAGCACACATACACAATGAGCAATTGGCACATCCATCATCAAAGTCTTGCCATGATGAACTTGACCACCATAACACTACCAATTCAATTTACACCACTTTATCACAACACAATATATTGTTGTTCTATCATACCCATTGTAATCCAAAAGTGTTCAAAACCTCTGATTGAGACCCAAATTCAAACTCTGTTCTCTCATTTAGGTCTCAAGATCTTGAGGTCCTAAGGCTATATTCAATACACTTGCAATCGGTTTCTTTCTGAAAGTTGATTTTTTGACTCATAAAATGAATTATTTTCAAAAAGTTGACACTATATTTGAATTTCTCATTCAGGGGGTCATTGAGGATATAAGTATGAAGGAAGTAGAATGAGTTATAGACAATTCTGGTACCTAAATACCATTTTGATCAATTTTTCAGATGAGTCTATGGTGGAATCTATTTGAGGGTTTTGAAATTCCCTAGCAGTTTGATGCATTTTTGTGTGTCAAGTCACAACCATACAGGCACAGTGATGAGAACACACCACTGCTTGGAACTGTATACTAGTCATGATTCAATTCAAATCCCTTCAACACTCAAGTTCACATATCAAACAGCTTTTATACAATCAATTATGGTCCTCAAATTCAACATACAAGAATCCTAGCTTGGCACACACAATGTTTTTTCTGGATTGATGCAAAGTCCACAACCAGGTCCATACTTTGGAGTATTTTGAAGGAGTTTTAAACACCATTCCATTTCACCAAAAAACTGTTTGCTTGACACAGCCCAACGAGGTTTTTTCACGACTAAACTTTGAGAAGTGCTTGGAACAAAGCAGTAAGATACAGGCAATGTGGAGTACCTGGGAATCGAACCCAGCGCCTCTCGCAACCCCACAGAGGAAGATGCTAAGCGAGCGCTCTCACCACGTGCATTGTACAGCTGTCGCAGCATTTGTTACTACGCGCTGACGTATACAGTGTTCCTCGGTTTGCGACAGCTGTGAGAATATTTGCGACAGCTGTGAGTTTTTTGCGACAGCGTCACAATTTGTGCGATAGGGTGTCGCACGGGCTGTCGCATACAAGTCTTCGGCGCTTGACGCCCATCCAGCCACATCCCCTCTCTCCGCTCGTTTCTGCTCAATGGTTGATTTCGCGCCAATATCCCTATATGAGCTAAGGTACAATGGAGGATACCACTCAAATGAAAGTTTTAGGGACACAATCTGAAAATCTCCATAGCACATCTTGTAGAAGGGTACGAAATTTTGTATTTTCAAACCTGATCAGATCCACAACTATCAATAAAGTCCGTGGCCATATTGATGAAGGTCACAAAGAGTAAAAATTCTTTGGGTTTCTCAAGACACGAACCAATCAATACACGGCAGTCCGTTCAACATTGAGAAATTGAATGATATTCTTGAGTTTTTCAAGCACAAAACATCAACTGATAGCCGGTTTCTTGTGATGTTTACTTACACTATTACCTTCTCCGCTTCTTGAAGTGGTTACGGTTTTCGAGTGTCCCATAACAAACTCATACACAGTCAATTGATTGGATTTTATGATGTCAAGTAAAGTGAATCGCTGTTTCCTTTCCTCGCATTGTTCCCAAAATGTTGAGATTTTTGCTTTGGTCTTCATTTGTACTCGTTCTTATGTATGTTCAACAATAGAAATGAATGATGATCGATTAGATTTGTTTTCATATGTCAATTTCTATTGTTATCTTTAAAGTATTCCTCATTCAAAGCCATCTTCTATTTGGATTGTAGTGTTTTAAAATTGATCATAATCATTGTGATAATGATTGGTAGCACTGTTTGAATCTTTCATTCGATTTGATTCGATCATCAGATGTCCATCAAGCGTACAAAATCGGTCTCATATCTGTATTGCTCTTTTCATTTTGATGTTGTTTGATACAAAAGAAAAGCACCCGTGGAAAGACTTTTATTTGGCCTTCACGTGTATCAACTCAAATATATTGTCTTTACAACAAGATTTGGTCAAAAAAGTAGACATCGAATCAAAGGAGACTTTCAGAGGTATCACGGACAAAGGGCGAGATTGCTGAGCTTTCTTTTGCGTCTTTCCAGATGAGGAGATTTGGATAGATGTGATTCGATTGTTCTTCTTTTTTCAAACCCTGAATCAGTGGAACAATACTATTACAAGCCAATTCAATCAATTTAACATCTCTATATCAAGGTTCAGAAAATACTTTCAAAATTGACATACTTTTTGTCTCCAATATGTAGACTACGACGCGCGGGAGTCGCCTGCAAAAATTGAAAGATTGAGAAATAAGCCATATGGATTTATCAAAGATGAAAATCGATCAGAAATTCACCGCAGTCGCATTCGCTGGAGAATCAGCCGCTGGTACCTACATCGCATAAGTACAAAAGACGTGGTCAGTGAGCTCCGAGTCCTTCAACGTTAGCTGAGTAGGAGTAAATCATTTACAGAAGTGGTATCAATAGGGCTTATCTACAATATCCTTGAAAAGAAATGAGATGTGTTGTATTGAAAAGATCGAGAACAAAGTATTGAATTTGTAGTTACAAAGCTATGATTTTTTGGGGATGAGATGATTACATCTACAAGTGTTGGACTCTACCCGTTTCCAGTCTTTCAGCCCATTGGGCAACCTCTTCATGTTGAGGAATGAGACTTCAAGTCTAGGTTGAGCTGAGTGCCCAAGAGGGAGAGTAGGGACTCGGGAGAGGCATAGAATCAGCTCGCCGCGCTGTCGCACAAGTTTGTCAAAGCTGTCGCATGCGTTGTCGCATAGCTTGATCCCACTGTCGCATAGTCTATTTGACTGTCGCAAAGATTTGACAGGTGTCTCACACGCGGGAACAATGTATACGTCGGCCTGACGTAACAAATGGTGCGACACCTGTTTGCACGTGGTGTCTACCGATGAGCTAGAACCCCCGATGACGTAATCGCAGTATTCGCCCGTGTAAAGCCCGACCCGATTTCAGACACGGTACCAAGCTGTCTTGCCAAGGCTGTGGAATTAGCCCCGGTATGCCACATCATCTCATCGTTCATCACATCCATCCATGAGATTGTTAGATATAAGTTATTGGTCTTCATCGGTACAACGATTTCCAGGCAGTAGAATGTGGATCAATCAGGAGGAATTGTTAAATAGAATTTCGATCTGATTTCAATAAACCCACATCATTTATGGCGTGCTTGACTGCTGAATGTTGACTAGAGATGCAATTCCACCTTGAAGATCAGATCGATGCAGACGAAAGACTCTGACAAACTAGACTGCTGCCAAGCGTTATAAACGATACGGGTAATAACTACTGCGACGTCCTTGTCTTGAAAAAATCGATGTCATTTAACTTATACAATATAATTCCACCTCATCTCAAGTTACTTATACAAAACACCTCTTCCATGCAATCTATTGGAGCCACCTCAACATCACCTAGTACTGAGTTCATCTTCATACAAAGACCTACTGTCGCCTTCAATTTGATCTTCACTAACTTCATCCGTATACCTAATTTCCTCACTCCCATCTTCATCTTGGATATGATTATCAAGATCTTCAACATCTGCGTCTAAATCAATACCAGACATTTCATTTGAATCACTCATTCTTTCTTGACTTTCTTCTTCATTCCATCTAAACCTAATAGGACGCTCAACAGTAGTAGGAGTGGTATTAGTAGTAGGTTCTTCAAGTATTAATCCTGGTATAATTTGCATCGGACTATTTGTTCTTTCTGTTTCTGAACTTGGTTCTGATTCTGTATCCGTTTCATCTAATCTTTGTAGTTTTCCAATTGGAATAATATGATTTTTTCCAAATCCTGAAATATTCTCTAACTAAAAAATTGAAAAAAGGTTAAGAATCATCAGTCGAGAACTCAATTAGTATGCTGGATAGTTCATGAAGAAGAGTGGTTCGAACCTGGCGCCTATAAGCATTCTCTTCCTCAATCAAACTATCTCTTTCGCGTTGAAGACGCATAGACATCGTTCCATTTAAAATCCTGTCCGCCTGCGTCAATCGCGCCTTGAGGTTCGAAGAATGTGCGTTACTCATTTACAAGAGGGTTGCGAAAGTCTGATCAGGTATTAAGGCGAGTGAGGCGAAGTAGTCTAAACAGATGACCTTGAAAGTTGAAAGACAACATACAAGGCGCGAATGCTGGACTGAGTCTGTGTCAGTTTGAGCCCCGACTCGTTGCTCAAAGGGACGACCCCGATTGATTTTGCAAAACATACAGACACGTCCCTGTTTCTTTATCTTTCTTGATACCTTCTAAATACACCTCACTTCGACTAGATGGCCAATCTTTCAAGTTATACTAGTCCATAAATTTTTCCTGATCAGTTTGTAAGCAATAAAGACAAAAGCATTTTCTTAGAAAACAAAGGCCAGAGGCTGAATATGAATGACTTGAATGTTACGTTGGTGTCAAAAACGTAATTGGAATCCTGAACGGCCGGTTTGCATCCTTGCAAGAGATGTGATTGCAATTCAATGTAAAAGAAGATATAGAGTTCTTCTTGGACTGGGTTCATGTCTGCATCTTACTTCATAACATGCTGGCTCAATTAGGTGATTCTTGCAAGGGAGAGTATCAAGATGATATTTAGGAACCAATTGATGAGATGGCAGTGATGTGTCTATATATTGATGTAGAGGCAGAAAATTTTAATGCGGGTGATCTGTGATGTGAATTGGTGCATAATTATTTTGTAGCTTTGAATGATCACAAATAATTTCATTTTAACTTGTAAATACTGACAGTGTGTCTGATCAAGGTTGATGCTCCAATCAACGCACAAGCACAAACCAACACTACACAATGAGGAGGTTTGTGTGTTGTGGGTGATGTTACAGGGGCCTATGTTGTGTTGTAGTGTCTCCACAATGGTTCACAATTCCAAAATGTTGTGTTGCTCTGAACTGCAACACAACACAGTCCAACATGTCCAAAATGCAAAAATTTGCAAAATCTGAGGCTTTTGAGGACCTGGGAAGGCATCTCTGAAAACAGGTGATGTAAATTCTGGCTCACCACCCAGAGTTTCAACCCCCATGTGATCCAGAGAAGTGAGTGACATTTCAAAAACATGTCTTTCCACCACATTCAAAGTGCTGACCCTGTGGATGCAGATCTGTGGGATTGCAGCAATGCCACATAAAACCCAAGGGGTGTCAATGTGGGGTCAGCCCTGCACCTGTGGCATCACCTCTCTGCATTTAGTGTTAATTGTCAGACTTGGTAGGTTGGGCTGGGCAGCCTCTGTATTGTTAGACTCACACGGGAAACAAGATATGATTTTTCTGTGGGAAAACCCATCATATTCAACACAGCTTATGAGCCTAAATGTATTATTTTGGCATTTTATCCTGCATTATTTCTGTGTTTTGGCTCAGAAACTGCATTAAATGTGACCAGTCTTCCCACAGGAAAATGATGTCTTGTTTCCTGTGTGAGCCATCTCCTTTGTCAAATCTGGAATTCCAGGATGTGGTTGTGTGTAGTGGTACTAGGCAGGCATTCTGGGATCCAGAGCTCTTGTTTTGCTGGTCTATACTAACAAGTTTTTTGTAATTTTTTATTCACGTATCTTGATAATCTTTGTTTTGCTTTATTTATTGATCATTTTTTGTAAATATCAAAAAATGGTACAAAGCGATTTATAGTTTTATTGATTTCAAACCAACCTAAGACTAAATGCTTATGTTCACAAAAACATCCACAACTTTTGTTTTGAAAAACGTTTAAAAGTCTTTAGCTTTGAAAACCAAAAAAACAGCTTTGGATTTGATTACAAACTGGCTTGATTACATTTACTTCTGGATTAAAAACTTGCTTGCTCATTTTTTCAATACAGCTTTTTTTATGTTGAGATCTCAACCTGCTACTCTGAATCATGATTTTCTTTCACTAAAATCATGGCATTGGGTTTAAATTGGAAGAGTATAGTCTGATCAATCAAAAGCAATGTGATTGTCAGACAAATCTAGAGAAGAAATACAAACTATGACTGATCTATAAAGTGCTAGGAAACATCAATTGGATGTATGCATTAGTTTCTTCAATTGACATCCCACATTTACAGAACTTTTTCATTGGCTTTGGCTGATCTTTTCTTTATTCTTCAGCTGGTTCAGCTGCAGCAAGATTCAAATCACATGTACATTGAGCTTTGGCAACATGAGCTTCATGTTCCAAGTCCTCTGGCTTCATCTTAGCCATTCAAGCAGTTTCCAAGCCAAATACTTCTCTTTGCCAACTAACTTGCTTTTCTTGAAGTTCTTTTTATTCTTTTTTTCTTATCTTTTCATTAGAAATAGGATTTATGATTTTTAAGACTCAATCATTGTGTTTGCCACTGGCTTTGTACATCAAACATTGTCCTCATTCACAGGTGGCATGGGTTTCAATGGTAGATTTACAATGGCCTTTGAAGCCTCTGTAACCTTTTCAGTTTTTTGGGTTTTTGGTTTTGGAGTGGATCAAGAGTTTAGGTCTACTTCTTCTTTGATTTGTTCCTCCAAATCATTGAACTAGGATTGTACCTTTGCCTTAGTCTTGATGCTTTGCTGAGGAGAAGGAGGTTATTGATTGAGCTGTGTGTCAGTTGGCTCATCAATGCCTTTTTGAAAAGGCAGGTGATTCAGCATTTAAGAAGGGTTCTGTGTAATCCATGAGTTTCTGATCCTCATTTTGATCCTCAATTTTAGCTTCCTTCAAAGTAGGTTGAGCCGATTACTTTTTTATTTCAATTTTTTCATCATTTTCAGCTACCTTCAACTTGGCTTTTTGTGATTCAATTTCTTCAATGAGGCTGGCTTCCTTCACAACTGAAGCCAAGGACATGCTATTTTTTCATCTTCAGAGGATTCAATCACAATTTTGCATCACAATTTTGCAATTCAAGCTAATCTTAAAATCCACACTTTCTCTCTTCTCTGCAACCATGAAAAAACCTTCAACTCAATCCTTATGAATTAATCCCATGTCAATCTTATTCCAATAAACTTTAATGTCAGTACATTCACTCTTAATCAAATTCCAATATGTTTCAAAACACTCAATTACCATCAAGTGATAATCTGTTCGAAGAATTTGTATAGTTGCTAGTGCCAAGAAGCGTGTAATTTTGGACCGGATATCTTGAAAGTGTAATCATTTTTGTATTTCATTTTTGTGTGGTGTGGTGATATACAAAAATCAATCAATTCAGCCCATATATGCAATAAAAATCACAATCATTAGTTTGCCCATGCATCAAGCACACTCAAGAAAGTCCCAGGATGATCAACAGTTCCAACAGAGAAAGCAAGTCAAATTTGACCCACCCAAGCCTTGGCGCAATCTACCCAGCAATTTGAATCCGGCCTCTGATAGCAAATTGAGTTTATTGTCTCTCTCCAATTCTGAATCAGACTTCATCTCGTCATCTGCCTTGGACAGCAAGATTTGGTGGAATCTTTCTGAATCCAGCTTAACGTCTCTCTCTGACTCTGATTCAAACTCACTTTCCGGCTCTCACACATGTGATTTCAATAATCATTCTCATCCGGTTGTGCAAGAAGATCAAAGTGTCATTTCATCACCTGTCAAGACAGAATTTCAAATTAATGCTATTGAACAACAACACAAGGAACTCTTGGATGCCATTGCAGATGCTTCATCTTATTCCAAAGCACACACAAAGTTGATTACTATTGCTATCAAAGATTTTGACAGACTTGGACTCATACGCGAGTTCAACAACATTCAACAAAGGCTTAACCTCACCAACCCAAAGCCTTGTGCAATGCAGGCATCTTTTGAAACAGTTGCCTCCTACCGTGTTTGCCAAGAGGATCCACCGGAAGATGGAAGTGGAAAGCGCCTGGCTGCTAGAATCCGATCTGACACAGCTCACATCATCAAAGAACACTGTCTTTCAATCAATCATTGTGGACTAAAGTCTCCTCACCCTTCAATTCTAGACAATTTAGAAGTTCTCAAGTCAATCACTGACTGGATTGCAGATCGGCTGGTCAGTCAGGTGATTTTTTTTGTCTTTCATCTTCTTGTTTACTTCCGTTACTAAAGCAAACCAATCTCTCCGTTTCTGTCCCTTAAGTTTTCACCAGCTAAACTAGCCCACTTTGTAAATATCAAACTCCTCCCGAACTACAAAGAGTATCCAAACACTATATCCATCCCGACTGCCAACAAGTGGATGCACCAAATGGGTGTTCATGTTCAAGAGTATAAGAAATCTTTATACTATGATGGTCACAAACATGCAGATGTTGTCATCTATCGGAAACAATTCTTTAAAGAGATTAATGAACTATGCAAACACCAACATCGGTATGTTGGAGATATGATGGACCAGCTAGAATATGCAGAAATAAAAGATGGAGCTCAAGAAATCATTCAAATCTATCATGATGAATCAACAATTCATACAAATGAGCAATCTCAAACTGCCTGGATGACAGACAAGGATTGTGCGCTCCATACAAAAAGTATTGGCAAGTTGATACACATCTCGGATTTTGTCTGTCTTCCAACTGTTTTACTTGTCCTACAGGCAGATTCAAAGTTGGACCTTCCTTTCAAAGATGCTGTGGTTACAATATATCCTGGAGCTAAGGGGGAAGCATGGTGGGATTGCAAGCAACTCATTGACCAGATTGTCACTCAAGCCATTCCTATTTTCAGTCACAATCATCCAACATCCCAAGCTTGCTTTATCTTTGATTACTCAGCTGCTCATGAATCATTTGCCTTGGACGCCCTTCAGCTTTCAAAGATGAATTTCAAACCCGGAGGTTCAAAGCCAAAACTTTGAGACACTGTCATACCTTCTGACAACCCAAATATCCCGGCCAAGCTTTGTGGAAAGGTCCAACATATGAATTTCCCATTGGACTAGATTGACTCAACCCCTCAAAGAAGTGAAAAGGTGGACAGATTATTGAAAAGGAAAACCTTGCTGGTAAGCCAAAGGGAGTCGGGCAAGTGCTGATTGAACGTGGATTGTGGGATCATTACAATAAGATACGGGCTACAAGGGGTGAAAAAGAGATGGGATTAAAGTGTAATGAGTGCAAGAAGACTGGATGTGCCAAAGATAAGATTGGTCGAGCTGAGTGCCTACTTTGACATGCCGAAGTCCCTTCAAAAGAGGATCACTCAAATCCTCAGGATGCTTTACCCAAAGTTGACATTCCAGGTTGCTGTGCTCACAAGGTATTATCAACACAATCTGACTTCGCGACCAAGAAGCCATTGCTTCAGCAGGTGATTGAGGATGCAGGCCACATATGTAAATTTCTTCCAAAATTTCATTGTGAGCTCAATCCTATTGAGCTCCTGTGGTGTTACATCAAAACAGGTTTGTTTTTTATTGCTACTTTTGGGATTTTTTTCTAAACTCAGCTGATGATGATCAAATTAGCCTATCAAAACCATAGATTTGAATGCACAAATCTTCAAGAGGCAAAGGATTTATTCAAAAGGATCAGGAAAACCTGTCTTCTTGCAACTATCCGTCGCTTCTTTCGCCACGCTGATGGAAAGATGCTTGATCTTATGTATGTTCCTCTTGGCTCGATTTCAAAAGTTTTCTTTGCTGAATCTGACTTTTTTGATGTTCACAGAGAGGCTATGAAAGCCCAACCTGGCCCCAACCCCAAAACTCAGCTTTACAAGTCTCATCAAGTAGTTTCACTCGAATTGGAAACTGATGCAAATTCAAAAATGATTTTTTTTTCCCTTTTTTTTTGTATTTCAATCAAACATGTACATTTTCTTTCCATTTTTGGACTGCATACTTATTGTATCATCAGCAATTCATAAAATATTTACTCTTCAATTTTTATCAAGAATTACACTTTTTGGAGGCCGATTTGTAGAGCTGTAGAACCTAAGTAAAACAAGAATATGTAATATTCATGTTCTGATTGCATTTCCTGATTGCCACTGATGCAAGGATGCCAACAGTATCCTCGGCTCCCAAATCGAGTGAGTTTTGTGGCTTGGCATCGATTTTACAGAAATTATCCGCTTGGTCCGAGATTACACGCTTCTCGGGACTAGCAACTTACATCACGCTCACACCCGGCAGCCTTGTCGGGGCCCAGGGCGTGGCCAGGGCCATGGCCTAGCATGGTGTGGCCCAATGTGGCCTTCCATCCAAAGAACCTCAGATCTGCTTTTTTGGTCGCCATTCCCTGCTTAAGACCATCTTTAGGGGGACTTTGACTGAATTCCATGCCTGTTGAAGGCTATGAAGGGGTCCGTGTGTGGGCCACGGTGTGGCCTAAGCCCTGGCCCTTGCCATGTGCCCCTCCAGGGCGCCTCGTGGCTTTGTGGCACCGGGTGTGAGCGTGAACTATACAATTAAATGGAATTCAATTGTTATGCAGTACCTACCCATTGTTATGTACAACTGTTGACTAGAGTATCAAAGACATTCCAGTGATCTCCATAACTAAAAGCTTCAACCTGTTGTCTTTGTTGGATGCAGCACCCATGAGTTTCTTTTGATGAGACTCTTTGATAATCTATTCAATTACAAACCCATGATTGTTTTAATCAAATCTTGGGCCAGGATTCCAAGTGACTGGCTGTGATTGACTTAAGTGCAACACAAAGGCATGTTTCTGTGGTTTACCACTAAATTTCAAAGATGGTAAAGTAGTACTACCTTCCTCCCCAGTTGATTAAACTTTTCATTTGCTGTGTTTGATTTTTCAACCTGTTTAGACTGGCAAAGATGGGCTTGAGTCAAGTTTGTTCCATGGGCAAGGTGAAGCAGGGAAACACATTGGATTTGGTCCATGTGCACTAATTGTAATATAGTCAATTGACAAAATCAGGCAGGAGTGGTAAGGCATTCAGGAACACTCTTGGTGGTCAAGATAGATCACTTTGCCTCTGGATAGTAGATGATACCCAACAAACTTGGCTCAATCCCTTTACTGAACAACCAAATGAACATAAATTGGGTTTTTCATAAAAGATCTTATAGGAAGTTGTAATTAGCAAAGAAATCCTCCTTTTATAAAACTTATACAAACTTTTAAAAATCACAAATTCAGGCCCATAGCTACCCACAGCAAGGTATGACTTTTTGTTTCCAGAATTATCACACTCTCATTCCTATCTCAATAAATTTATTAACCTACTTAACCATTCTTGTAAACCATTTTCTTCAAAGGTATTTTTCCAAAATACTTGAGTATCTCCATCCATTCTTTATGTAAAAAATACATCTTGAACCATGAGAAAGATGGTATGTAAAAGGTTGTAAAGCTCTTGAATCCTTATGACATAGGTTGTTCATATTCAAAACAACCACCATTGAGAATTGACATTAAAGCTTATATGTAAGCTGCATCTCATGGTACTCTTGCCAAATACAAAACCCACCTGTCTCACCAAGTTCAAGGGAAAAACCGGACCTATATAAGTTTTTTTAGATTTCAACAAAACTAGAAACCCTCTTATTCTCACAACTCTTTCAATTACCTTTTACTTGTCTTATATGTCTTATTCAAATCAAATCAAATCAAATCAAACCAAACCAAATCAAAAAAATAAATAAATAAAAATCTAAAAAAAAATCTAAAAGGAAAAAAGTGTGTTCTAATTCATAAATAAATATCCAAGACTTCTTTAAACTTTGTAATGTTTAAAACCCCATTCAAGAGAGAGAGAAAAAAATACAAAAAAACCAGGACAGAGAGACAGAGAGATAGAGAGGAGATATATGTGTTTGGAGAAAAAGACATGAAAGAAGAAACCAGAATGGTAAAGAGAAGAAAAAACGAGAAATAGAGAGATGAAAGAAATACAAGTAAGCAAGCCAGCCAAAAAAAAAGAGTCATCAAGAAAAATGTAAAAAAAAAAAAAAACTTATTCAAGCAAACCCGAATCAAAAACAGGAAAAAAAACCAAAGCAAAAAAAAAAAATATGTTTTAAAAACCAAACCAAACCTTACAAGATTTTTTTCGCATCTGATCAGATTTCAAGAAAACCAAAAAAATTGAGAAAACCAAAAAAAGGTTCAAGTATGATAAGTAGTAGAAGGATTAGATAAATTCCAATCATGAAATCCTTCAGGTTGACTAGTAGATCTACTCCTAAACCCCGACCCAGAACCCGAAGTAGAGCCCAGTAAGTTTTGGTGTTCTAAATTCCTAGTCGAAAGTGGATGATGAGGATGGATAGCAGAAAGTTGATAAGAAGGATGTAAAGCAGCAGCAGCAGCAGTAGCAGAAGAAGAAGTGGAATTAAACCAAGTAGGATTCGAAGAAGAACCAGAAGTAGGATGAGCCCAAGGATCGAGAAGTAAATCGTGTTCTTGATTAAGATGGGGTAAGAGATGAGAAGGATGTGGTGAATGATTTGAAGAAGAGTTGGGATGAAACGGTTGTGCTAGGTCTCCCCATGTAGTACAGGTAGGAGGAGCCGACATAGGTGGTGGTAATAAACTGGAAGATGAATGTGAATGAGAATGAGAGGTAGGAATCGATTGAAAGCTTGGATGTGTGCTTGTACTTGATGGTAAATCGGTTAAAGTATATGAACTTAATTCAGCCAAGAAATTCGAATCTAATGGAGCAGGTGAAGATAAGTTGGGTATGAGAGGTGAAGTGGATGTTAAATGATTCTGATTGGAATTCGATTCCCAACTATGATTCAAGACTTCCGAAGGATTCTGATGATTATGATTAGGATTAGGATTAGCAGATGGTTGGACCAGATTAGATGGATATTGATTCCAATGTGGCGGTAAACTTATAGATTGACGTGGTTGAGTGGAGAAGGGAAGTGGATGATAAGTTGGATGATTGGTGTTACAGGGAGATTGTTCATCGATCGCTGATAACGAAAACCCTCGTTCTCTTGCCGGTCTTGATCTTGATACTTGAGGTGATGAAAAATAAGGTGATGGATTAAATGAACTAGGTAAATTGATACTTGGTAAAGATGAATGAGTGGGAGTAGGTGGTGTGGTATTCGTTGAACTGATCGAATTCCGATGATTTCGTTTCTTGGATTTAGTCGCTTGTCCATCTTCTGGTCGAGTATGTAATCTTAAATGTCGATTGAGTGTATCTCTATTTCCACAAAACAAAAACACAAAAAGGTTAAATTAGAAAACAAAAAAAGTCTTGAAATTTGGAAATTAAATAATGCACTGACTGTCTAGCAAAGGTTTTAAGACAAACTGTACAAGTATATGGTCTTGCAAGCGTATCTAAAGATTCAAATTCCATTCATCAATTTCAAATGATTAAGAGTTTTCAAGAAAGATGATGATCGGATCAGACTCACGAGTTCTTTCATGTCTTTGACAATGTTCTAATTTTTTAAATGTCATACCACAAAATGAACATTGAGCCGGTGGTTTGATTGGTTTAGTATGACTAGTATTGTTTGAAGAAGATGAAGAAGTAGATGGTTTTCGATCTGATTTGGAGTTGATCGGAGTTGAAGTGTGATTACTAGTAGGTTTTGATGATGAAGTGTTAATGGTTTTTGCTGTAGTTGTTTTTGTGGTTGATGAAGAAGTTGAAGAAGATGGGAATGGTAAAGTAAGTTGATTTGTTTGAATGGGTTGATGATGATTTGAAGGTGATTGAGTAGTAGTAGTGGTCATTTTGTGAGGTGTAGTAGTTGAGAATTGTGAGATTGGTATGAGATCGTTAAGATATGAAAATGATGGTGTGGTGTTGGTGGTGGTGTTGGTAGTGTTGGTAGTGATGATAGGTTGTGATTGTATGGTTTTGATTGATTTTGATTTGATTGTGATTGGTTGTTCCATGTCAATTTGAATTTCTTTTGTTGATCACTCTTTTCAAATTCAAATTCAAAAATCAAAATCAAAGAAACTCAAAACCAAAAACCAAAAAAAAAAAAAAAAAAAAAAAAAAAAAAAAAAGTGATCTAATTTTTAAGTGATCTAATTTTTTTTTTTTTTTTAGATTAGATTTCTTTAAATTCGTTTCTATTTTTTCGATTCAAATGGTTTTTTTAAACTGTGGCGTTCTAGGTTGAGTGGCGATGAAGAAAAGAAGAAAAAAGAAACTTGACTACCATCCGATTGTACAGGACTACAGTTGAATCAGACTGTGTGTAGTCTTGATTCAATCAAACAAGTTTGATTGAGAATTTAATCGAAATGATAATCAATAAGTAAATTGTGATTGTATATAACTAGGAAGGTCAAGCTGATAATCTGATTTATGGTGATGAATCATGAGAAAGATCGGATTCGGAAGTTGTATTGATTGAAGTTTTAAGTTCAAACCATTCTTCATTCTGAGTTTTTAAAATACAACTCAAATCACTAACCTGCGTAGTCGAACGAACTGTGCTCTGCTTTTATCTTTCCGATAGGCTTATCTCAAGAATTCAATACTATAAATTATATAAAGAAGATTTCATCTCAGATTAGAATAAGTTTTTGAAACAATTGATTGTATGATTTTGTACTTTACCTTGTATTTATCACAACTTCAATCAAGATCTCAACTGATTTTCTTTTTGAAATCTAAAATCAACAACAACAAAATCAATCAATCAATCAATCAATCGAGAATCATGGGTAAGAAAAAAAAGAAGTACTAATGATACAAACTTCAGAAATTCACCAAATCAATTCTTGAAAGAAAAAGATTCTTTCGTAATAAAATTTCTTTAAATCTGTTTGCTTATTAAATTACATAAATTTAATAATCAAATTGAAATCCTATCTTTTCTTGATTTCAATCAATAGATTTATCTCAAAAAAAGAAATCTTAAGCAAGTAAAAAGAACAAAAGAACAAAAGAATAAAGCTTTCTTTGATTTTCAAACTGTTTTGATTGGTTTTGATTTGATTTGATTTGGTTGAAGATGAGGATGGTAAAAGCAGCAAATAAAAGATCGAAACCGAATGATGATTTTAAAGAAAACCGATCAACACCACAACTCTTACATAAAATTTCTTTTGTTTGTTTGAGTAACTAAAGAAACCAAGAGTTAATGAATTCAGTATAGCTTTAAATTTATATACTATTTAACTTTATGTGAACTCATTAATATATTTCCATCTTGGTTACCAACCCTTCGGTTGACTTGACCACCTTTTTTCTTTTACAAAAAAAAATCTTCATCCTTTTGTATCTACAATACATTATCATTATCATTCATATATATGTATATATATATAGTCTTATCACTCGGGCGGATGAGACTTTGGAACACGAGTTTATCAATTCGTATTTCATTTCTTGAATCTTATGAATTTTCAAGCTTCTTTACTCTTTATTATACAAAAAGAAAGAACTCTAAAATAAATTTCATTATACATTCAACTACAATGTATCCACACAACTTCCTCGCTGTCGTTGTCGCTCCTTCCATCGGTGTCTCTTTCTCGCTGATTCTTGATCCATAATGGATTTTCATTTTGTACATCTTTTCAGCATTTTTCATTCTAAACTTCTCATGGTAAACCAACAAAAAAAAAACCCCGTTCACTTTGAATGATCTGCTATCACGGATCTATCAATCTACATGTTTCTTTATCATCGTGTTCATTTCCAATCAAGTTGATCAATTAATTAATTAATTTTATCATCAAGTTAACCATGAAGAAATCGTACAAAAAAAAAATTCCATATGCTTGAGTGTTAGTGATAGTCATACATAACTGATCAGAACTTCATGATCTTAATTATTCTTTTATCAAATTCTCTTACTTCCTTTGCATGATCATGACATCATTATAAAATCAAAATCATTTGATCTTTAGAGTATATACCTATGTAAATCATATACTTGATGAAATTCAGAAAAACACCGAAACCTTTACTAAAAGTAACAAACTTCAATCGGAACTATTGAGCTTTGAATTTATATTCTTTGAGATCATTGGGAAAAAAATCAATTCAAGAATTCAATCTTTAGTTTATCTTTAATTCTTTTGTAAATCGAATCCCAAAAACCTCAACCTTCCTTAGGCTTATCTATATTATATCCAAACAATCAAGTATGTATCTACACATATACAAAAATCACACACACACACGTATTAAAGCTTCAAAAACCTCTTCTTCTTCTTCTTCAATGTAATGCAATGGTGATCACTGATCAGGAGACATCATCAAACTAGATAAATCATCTATTCTTATCAAAACTCATGATATATGTAAAAGTACATCATCATCATCATCTTCATGATGAATTGATCTTCTACTCATTCAAGTTTTTAGTTTATTGAATTCTCAAGTTTTCTTTAACAAATTGGGATCTCATCATTTGATCATTAAATACTTATATATGAGAGATATACATACTCATCAATCCAATTAACAAAAAGATAAAAAACTTTGTTTTTAAAGAAAGAATCAAATCCGATTAAAAAAATCAATCAAGAACCCATTAAAAAATCAGAACTCATCTTTCACACACACGAGCATATTAATAAGAAAACAACACAGGAAAACCCCATTTCTTCAATTCAAGAAAGCCTCATCTTAGGTTTCCAATCAATCAATCCATCAATTTTCTTTTTTTGGATGGATTCATGAAATCTTCTTCATCAGATTGAGATTGATCATGATCATTAAGGAACCCATCGATTTCTTTTTCTTCTGCTTCATTCACTTCTTGAGCAATAGTAGGACTCGATTCAAGTTTCGGTTGAAAAAAGTCTTCTAAACTGGATTCCGAGAATCTAGGTACAGCTGATGATGATGATGATGAAGGTGTTGAAGTTTCAAGAAATTGATGATCACTACTTGGTGGTGATTTATGTGATTCTTCTGAAGATGAGCCTAGATTTGACGGGTTTTTGAACTTGGTTACCGGTGGTAGATCTTCATTCATTTGATGAGAACTAGTTGAAGGTAAACTATCTGGATCTTTTGAAGAGAGACCTAGATTGGGCGGATTTTTGAACTTGGGTACCGGTGGCACATCTTCATTCATTTGATGAGAACTAGGTGGTGGTGAAGTATGTGAATCTTTTGAAGATAAGCCTAGATTTGACGGATTTGAGGTTGAAACAGGTGGATCGTCTGAAGACACGCCTACATTTGACGGACGGTTGAATTTGGGCACTGGTGGTATATTTTCTCGATATTGTGAACTAGATGGTCGCGAGATACGTAAATCTTGAGAAGTCAATTTGGGTTTCGGATCCGTAAATTTCGGTACAGGTGGTATGTTTTCAACTTGATGAGATCTAGATGGTGGTGATAAATGTAAATCTTTAGAAGCTGTATCGAGTTTTGACTTTGACTTTGTGAATTGAATAAGTGCTGATGACTTTGAAATTGGTTGAGAACTAGATGGTCTTGACATTTTCGAAACTTCCTTTACATTTGAACTCGAGAATTTAGGTACAGGTGGTAATAAAATTTGCCGATTTCTAACAAGTGATAGATTCAATTCATGACTTAACCATCTGGTCATGGGTTTGATGTCCTCAACATCCCAATATTTCTCAGACATTAATCTTCCTTGATCTGATAACCAATCCTGCATTTCTTTGTTTATGAATGTTTCTTCAAGTCGGTTCTCAACTTGAATTTCTTCAAAGGTGGAATAAATTATATAAATCCAATTATGAATAAACTCTGCTTTGATGCCTTCACGTACTTTTTCATCTAAAAACATCAACATATCTTTACTTAGCTTGACTTCGATTTCAGGATCCATATGTTCTAAAATGGTGGACCAGGTTCTCATGGGCAGTAGATATACATTAACGATTTGATCAAAATTTTGACCTGTACTACTTGATATCACATCTCTTTGGACCACTTGTAAATATGATTCACTTAGATAAGTTGCGAATGGATGTACATTTTGAAATGATGGCTGTTTCAACTTGAGGGTGGATTCTAACTGCTTCAATAATAGACGACTTGCTCGATCAATCATGAGGCGTCGAAGTGTTTGTCTGATTTCTCCAGAATGGATGGGTGTGATTCGATTCCACTCTGATTGATAATCTGACGGACGTAAACCTGATAAAGCACACCTAAGAAGAATTACATCTTGTCTATATTGTTGGTATTGATTGAAAAATAGCCTTCGATGTTGACCATGATGTTCAGCCCTGAGATACTCAAGAGCGGTATGTGGTGCTTGATTGGTCCTTACAAGACCCTCATAAAAATGATGAACCTGATTCCTCAAATTGACGTTGAACAAATCTTGAGTCAGTCTACCTAAGACATCAGATTGATCGAGCGCTGTGATAAATTTAGAAATTCGAAGTTCAATGTTCGTAGGATCTAAAATTGATCGTTCATAAACGGAAAGAATGTCGATAGGAAATTGACGCAGTACCAGATTGATAATCCAATCCATTGCACCTGAAATGTAACTATCATTGAGAATCGGTTTAGGATTGGTGTTAGCCAACAAACGCCAGAATTGAGCCCAAAGTGCGACAGTTCTAATCACAGGAGTTTGAGCTGGAATTTGTCGAGGTAAGATTTCTGGTAGATTGCGTCGAATCAGGAGATGGTTGATGATAGGATTAATCACTTTTTTCAAAAATTCGGTCGGAATTCCAGCTTTATTTGCATCAGCCAATCTCATTACCTCTAGTACACTGTCCCACGACTTGAAGAACTCGACACGAAAGTGTCTAATCAAATCCCTATTGAAAGGATTTTCCATGTTGTCAATTTCAAGATCCAATCGAGCTTTAGCTTCTCGAAGTAATGGAGAATCTGCTGGTGTCAATGATTGTAACTTAGTATTGGGATCAAAACTGTTGATTGAATGGATGACTTTCGAATTGATAATATTAAGTTGCCCAGAAGGACGGGAAGATCCGATCGAAGTTGATGGCGAGTTATCTGAAGAATGTCGATTTGACGTTGTTGGCATATGATCTGATGTGTTGATGTTGAGGATCGAACATCAATGAATCAATATAAAAGACCGTCGATGCAGGATAAAGAAACAATATACCTGTGTCATGATGATAACGTAGTTGATTGTTTGAATCGGGATTTGGGATTGAGTTAGGACTTGAATAAGTGGGTGAATCTAAAGTGAGATCAAATGGAATCATTAAATCAGTTCAAGGAAAAGTCTTGTTATCAAGTCGAGTGATGAACTTAACTAGAATCACTTTGTCCCTCCTTTGTTTGATGATCAGGTTGATTATGAAGATCTTGATGACTGGGTATAAGATTGGAAGATAAATCAGGATTGGTGACTTGATGATTGATTTGATTCGTAATTTCGCCTAATTCTTCCTCGTTTGGTAATCTCATTCCCTTCACACCCAATCCACAAAACATTAAAACAAACATGAAAATCCAAAAATTAGAGCGAATCATCTTTTCCATCATTGGTTGATCCTGATCCGGTTGTTAGGTTTTACTGATCAATCAATCGAACTTTCATGTGAGATTAAAAAGATTGGAGATCTGCTTCTTAGAATTCAATCGAGATGGAATCTTATGATCAGATCTAACGAGCTTACAAGATAAATAAGTCATGAAACAAAAGCCTCATAGACTAATTTGGATGTACTCTTTAAACTTGTTTCCTGAGGAGAAACAATTAGATCTTTTTGCTTATCTTTTCTCAAATCACATCGTCGACTTCCAAACTATCAAATCTAGTTGCCGAAGTTAAAATCAAACATCAGTTTCACTATATAGTATTTGAAGTGAATAGGTTTCTTTTCTTACTTACAAATGCTTTCTTCCTGAAACGATCTATGCAGCATCCTTGAGTCCACTGGTGCTTACATCAATATTCATCTTTGAAAGATTACGAATCTATCCAAGTTGTTTCAAATCAGTGCGTTTTAAGAATTTTTCATGCATAAGATCTTGATTCCCAAAACCTACGGAGTTACAAAATAAAACGTGGTCAATTAGGATGCATTCCACCAATTTCTTCAAAATGTAAAGGGTGAAGGCACTGACGTGATTCACGATAGCCGTCAAAATTTAACCACTAGTTTATTTTGATAAGCAGAAGACCCGATCGACCAGAATTATCAAACGAGATATAGAAGGATATAGATAGCGCAAAGAAGTGGTAAACAGCTGCAAATAAATATATGATGTCACGTTCTTGAATTTTTCAAAAATAGCCGAAACTGACCCGTATATGTACATACCGAAACTGACCCGATATATATTACAAGCTTTACGGATAACCGCCCGGGGTAGCCTGGACCTCGGATACATACCGGTGTGTACCGGCCCACCTTTTTCGATCAGCAGCCTCAAAAAGACATTTAGCCCGAGAGTGCTTCGCATTCCAGGCTATTGTGCCGTGCTTTTGCACATTTTTTGTTTGCAACCAATAGAAAGGAAAATTTGAAATGACAACAATTTTGAAAGGAAAATTTGAGGATGGGCTGCGGGCTGTTGCGGGATACCAATCAATGTCATAACTTCAAGAAAGATGTGTACCACTTATTCAACTAACCCTAGATAAACATGAGGACACTCCACCCTCAATGAGTGAGGAATTGGGTATATATTCATCATGTAAGCCGGTTCCATGAAAATAACACGTTTGTCCTATTGATGGTTTTTGGTTTTGGATTAAAGGGAAACAAATGAAAAAAGGATACACTCAAACATCAATTTGACTTCAGTCAAGCGTTGGTGATATTTGAAAAAGATCAGATACATACAATAGTCGCATGAATCATTTGAAAAGAAAGACTTACGAAAAATTGAAATTAAATGAGAAAGTGATCATTGTAAATAAAGTAAGAGTCAATGGGACGTAATGGTATCCAATCCGGTTATAAGATAATATCAAGTCTTGATTTCTGACAATAAAATCCTCAGTGCTTCGCATGTTGAAGGCTCATCATCCTTCTCAAACATTTTCTTTCATTCTTTATATTTTTGTTCAACCTTCCAACTTACAATATCATCAGTCATGAAGAGAACCATAGGCGGTGTTAGCAAGGCGTCCGTTGACAATACCTTTAGCCAAAGTTCCGAATCCCATCCAGGTGAGTTGTTTATGAAGCACATTGCATGTTATCGCCATTCTGATATCTATGAGTATGTATGATGTGCAGGTTTCAGAGGAGACCATAGCGCTCGGAGTCTTCTACCAACTTGCAATACTCCTGTACTTCCTTTAGCAGGTCATCACCCTTCTCGTGTTTGGCATCCTGGCTTTGCGTACTCTAATCAACAAAATCTTACGCGGCGAACTGAATATTGGGGTCAAAACCAAATACAAGAAAGTTCTTTCCACCATACTGAAAAAGCGCCTATCGCGCTTCAATCACGACGCTTCCACAACAGTCAGCCCAGTGTCCAATGTAGTGTCCAACGTGTGGGCTGGAGTCCAAGTTTGATCAACCCCTGGCCAATCACCTCACAGGTCTCATCTCGAATGATATACCCCCAGCCTACGGAAACCAAATCTATAACCTTTGACTCTAATCCGGCTAAGCCATCTGGCCATGATACACACCAAATGCGAGGGATTTCTTTCAACCATATTGAAGAACCTATCGAGCTGCAATCCCGACGCTTCGATAACAGTCGACCCTGTGTGCAATGTGTGCGCTGGGCTCCAAGTTTGATCAACCCCTGGGCAATCAACTCACAAGTATCATCTCGATTGATATACGCTCAGCCTGCGGAAACCAAGCCTATAACCTTTAATTCTGATCCTACAAAGCCATCCACCCGCGGCGCAAACTATAACAACGCTTCTCTTGAGCAACTCTGTAGATCATGGCTACATGTAGTTCAAGGTGGGGTGGTCGAAAAAGTACCACGGAAGGCCCCATTCTGGTTCAAAATAACCGCCGACTTCAATCAGTGGATGGATATCTCCCAGAATCGTTCTTTAAATTCACTTGAATCCAAATGGTCAAAGCTCAACCAGAGTATGTCTCGATTTGCCAGTTGTATGCAAAAAGTCAAGAAGCTGAGCCTGCAGGCGAACGACAAGACATCTATTCACCTAATCGATGCCATGAAAATGTATCACGCCAATATGGGTTCTCGTTTCAAACACTGGAGGCCCTACAACCTTATCAAGGATGCTCCCGATTGGAAGAAAAACCCAGTTTATTTAGAACACTGCCGAGAGTCCAATCAATTAGACTCATTCATTCAAGACGGAGTATTTGATCAAGATTCTTCTACCAACTCAAGTTCTTCTTCTGGCGATGCCGAAGACACCGAAGACGACGAAGACAACGACGAGGAAGACGAAGACGAAGACGAAGACAACGAAGACGAAGACAAAGACGAAGACGAAGACGAAGACGAAGACAACGAAGACGAAGAAGACTTCCAAACTATGGAACGCCCTCCAAAAAGATTCAAAAAGTGTGACACGATAATAGACGAACTGACTGATCGAATTTTGGAAAACTCTACAATTGTGGCTCATTCGTTCCAACAGCTTGCGTTACAAGCAAGATTACAAACTGATACCCTTCAAAGAATGCTCCAGCATTCAATTCTGACAAGTAACACCACCAATCTTGACCCATCAGTTCGCGCATATATAGAGGCCGAGAAAGATCTAATTATTAAACACCGAGCTCGTCGATGCTCTTGAAGCCATTAGGCAGATCCTTACGGCGGGGGATCTTTGTGATTTTAAGTTGATATTGTATCAAAGGGAATGAGGAAATTTGAGATCTTCATCTTCATCTTCCTGTGTTGATTCGTGATACGGTCTTTGTTGTTGTCCTTATCTTGTTTTCTTTCTCTTATAACAAACAGCTTCTCTTTTTTTGTCTCCATATCTTTTCAGTCTCATTTGAGAAGTCATCCATCAAAAGATACGGATAATGCTTTTTAGTAGCTTATACCATCGTTTTTATCTTTTTATCTTGTTTTTTTGTACATCGTGTCTTCACCCGCCCTCCGGCCTGCTCTCTCCAATATTCTGGTGTTTAGGCTAGTTAGGTTTTCTATTTCTCCGTGTCTTTTACCGCAACCTTTGCTCCCTGATTCACTTGTTTTGTACGTTGACCTCAAATTGACCTGTAGATATGTTTCCAGTATAGCCCTTAAGATGAATTGTTCTCCTACCATTAAAAAATGTGTTTTGTAGACTTTCTGCATTGGTATTTTTTCTCTTTGCAAACTCCATAAAAACTCACAAAAAACAAAACTTCAATGAAAGAGAAATCCAATACATAATTTGAAAAAGGAATGAGACAACTATATTCGCAAAAAAACAAGATATTATAGAGAATTGATTGATTTGCTATATTCAGCAAAAATAGTCATTCTATCATTTCATTCATCTCAAATCACTTCTTGATCAAAGTAGCCATGTTCAAAAGCTGAAAGGGGGATGTCAAGGACTCACATATCATCTAATTTATCTCCCGCTGTACCTCTTAATTTAACACAATCCTTTTAAAACCAATCCGAACATATAAGCAGCCCAAAAATTCCCATAACCTTCAAAAAAGAAGTAAAGAATCTTAGCAATTCTTGATTCTTCAAAAACAAAAAGATTGTGAGAACAAAGGTGACCTTACCATATCTTCGGTTGTCTAATTTTCAGCAGCCCAAGTTTTACCATCAGTTGTAATCTTTTCTGCTAATTGTTCTTTTCCATATCTTTTTGTTATTGATATCCATCTTCATCAACTAAAAAGCAAACCGTCACACTATACAAGTGATATCTCAGAAATTTTAAAACCTGCCCGGGTTTGGAGAACAGAGTGATAGATTTGCATTTCAAACAATTTCAATCCATCAAATGAAAGAATCATATATTGAATCTCACTGTATCTATTAATGCGCGCGAGGATGATGAAGTAAATGAAAAAGGCAACATGAGGATGCCACTCAAGAATTACTGACAGTAACTTTTGTTTGAATATGATATCAAATGGTCGTTTATAAATTTATACCATAAACTCAAACAAAATTCTATTTCAAGTGAAAGAAAAAAATAAAATAATTCTTTTGAAATAATGTATATAGATTCTTTCTATGAAAAAGAAACAAATGGAAGATGAAGAAATAAAGATGACACATCTGTACACATGAGCTCATTGATAAAAATCAATAAATCCAAAAAAGAGCCTCAAGAAGTGAACATTCCATCAATCAAATGCATAAATTACAAAATGTAAATTACTCTGCATTCAATCATACATCAAATTTTCTTCTTTTTGAAGATTTCATCAAAATTTCTAAATAAGATTGATCATTAACACTCTCTTCATCATTAAGAAATCCATCAATTTCCTTTTCTTGATCTTCATCAACTTGAGCAGATTTACTAAGTCTTGATTTAAGCCTAGGTTGAAAGAAATCCTCTAAGCTAGAGTCTGAGAATTTAGGCAATGGTAATGGTGCTGATGGTGAGTTTTGAATATTTTGATGAGAATTAGTTGGTTGTGACACATGTAAACCATCTGAAATTGATCCCAGGTTCCGGTCGGTGAATTTAATTGCAGGTATTGTATCTTGGAAAAATGGATGTGGTTGAGGAGGGTGTGGGTTTTCCTGAGAATTCAACTCACGATACGGATCCAAATTTCTGGGTACAGGCATTGAGTCTTGGAAAATTGGATGTGGTTCAGGAGCTTGTGAGATTTCTTGAGGGTGCAACCCATGACTCGGATTCGAATATTCAGGCTCAGGCATCGAATTTCGAAAAAATGGATGCGGTTGAGGAGCTTGTGAGGTTTCTTGAGTATCTAATTCACGGTTCGGATCGGTGAATCCGGGTACTGGTTTTGAATTTTGAAAAATTGAATGGGGTGCAGGAGCCTGTGAGATTTGCTGAGAATCTGATTCTCGATTCGGATTTGAATATCTAGGTACAGGGCTTGAATTTTGAAAGAATGGATGTGGTTTAGGAACTTGTGAGAGTTCTTGAGGATTTGGTTCACGATTAGGATCAACAGGCATCGGATTTTCGAGAATTGAACGGGGTTTCGGAGCTTGTAAGATCTCTGGAGGATCTGATTCAAGATTCGGATTTAAGTATTTGGGTAGAGGCATTGAATCTTGGAAAAATGGATGTGGTTTAGGAACTTGTGAGATTTCGTGAGGATCTGATTCAACATCCGGAGTCGAAAGTTTAGGTACGGGGGTTGAGTTTTCGACTTGATGAGACGTAGATGGTGGTGATAAATGTTGATCTTGAGAAGCCAAATCATGATCTGAATTGGGGGATTTAGGAAGAGTTGATGATCTTGAAACTTGCTGAGAACCAGATGGTCTTAATATTTTTAATCCTTTGTTAACTTCCTTTACATTTGAAGCCGAGAATTTCGGTACAGGTGGTATAATGAAAAGTTGATGATGTCTAATAAGCAATGATCTTAACTTATTACCTAACCAATTGCTAACTAGTTTTAAATTTGCAAGTTCTAAATATACCTGAGGAATCAAACTTCCCTCACCTAATAACCAATCTTGAGTTTCTTTTTTTATAAATACTTGGTTCAATCGATTTTTCATTTCAGGTCGAAGTTCTTCAAATGTGAGATGAATTATGTAGATCCAATTGTAAATCATCTCTTCTTTGATCCCTTTACGTACTTGTACATCTAGAAATTTCAACATATCCTCTCCTAGCTCTACTTCGACTTTAGGATCCATTTGTCTTAAAATGGTTGTCCAAATTCGCAAGGGCGTTAGATACGTATCGATGATGTGATCGAACGTTGTATCTCTTTTAGGAGTAGAAGTAATATGTTTGATATATCTTGGATATAAATCATGCAAATAAGTTTTGAATGGAGATGATTGTATAAAGGTCGGTAATGTTGACTCAAGAGTGAATTTCAATTGATTGATTGATATTCTGCTGACAGTATCAATCATCAAGAGTCTAAGCTTTTGTGTCACCAGTCCAGAATAAATGGGTGAAATCACATTCCAATTAGATTGATGATCTGATCTACGTAAACCTGATACAGAATACCTGAGACTGATTTGATCTTGTCTATATTGTTTGTATTGATTGAATAATTGCAGTTTATACTTACCATCAGCTTCACTCATGATATACCTGAGAGACGTAGCTGGCACTTGGTTGTTTTTTGCAAGACCGGTGTGAAATTGACGAACTTGCCTTCTTAAATTGATGTTGAACAGATCCTGAACAAGTTTATCTAAGACATCAGGTCCATCGAGCGCATCAATGAATCTAGACATTCGAAGTCCAATGCTCGTAGGATACAGAAATGATTGATCCTTGACTGAAGCCGACTTGATTTGAGGTTTGGGAAGGATAAACTTGATGATCCAATCCATTGAAGCTGAAACATATCCATCATTGAGAATCGGTTTGGGATCAGTGTTAACCAATAAGCGCCAGAATTTTGCCCAAATTGCGATTATTCTAGTCACAGGAACCTGACCTCGGGATGCAAAATTCAAGATCTGCCTGCGGTCTCGAGCGATGAGATGATTGATAACAGGATCAATGACTTTTTTTAGAAATTCAGTTGGAATTCCAACTGATTTTACATCAGCTGATTTCATGACTTTTAATACACGAGACCATGCTTGTAAAATATTCTGGCGAATCTGATCAACAAGATCAGTATGTGCTTCTCCGGTCAACGTTTGTTTGATACTTTCAATTCCAAAATGTAACTGAGTTCGAGCTTCTCGAAGTAATTGAGAATCTATTGGTTCCAATGAATTTAGCTTGGTATTAGGATCATAAGTCTTGATTGAATTGATAATGTTTTGATTAATGAGATCAGATATGCCAGAGGAAGGAGGTGGTACGTTTGGACTTGATGGCAAATGATCTAACATGTAAAAAATTGATGAATTGATGAGTTATTCAATTGATGAATTTAAGACACCATCGATCCAGGATGAAGGAACAAGTTACCTGTTTCATGATGACGGTGGGGTATTTGATTGTTTGGATTAGAATCTAAGATTGAATCAGAACTTGAATAAGTTGGTGAACCTGAAGTCAAATCAAACGAAATCCTTATATCAGTTACGGCCAAAATTTATTATCATCTAGAATGGAGTGAGGAACTTAACTTGCCTCGATTTCGTTTATTTCTTTGATGTGATGATCAGGTTGTGGCGCTAAATTGAAAGCTGAGGTAGGATGATTGATTTGATATCCAATTTGATTCAAGATTGCTTTTGCTTGATCCTCATTTGTTAATTTCACTCCATTAACACTTAAATCACAAAATATTAAAATTGAAGTTAAAATCAAAAGATTAGGATAAATCTTCTTCTTCTCCATCCTTAGTTGATCCCGATGTGCAGCTTGATATGCTTCGAAGACTGATCTATAGAGCTTGAAGGCGAGATCAAAAAGATTGGAATATCTATAAATCTGATCAGAAATCCATCGAGGTTCAATCTTATACCAAATCACATCGAAGAATCTTACAAAGATAATGCTCTGATGATGAAACCAAAGGATCTTCACTGATCTAGATAAACCCTTTAAACAAGTACCATCGAATGTTCATACTCATCTTTTCTCCATAATTTACATCATCCCTTTCGAAACTAATCACCCCTTCCGAAACTATCAAGTCTATATGGGTACCGAATTTAAGATCAAAAATTAGTTTCATCAAGTTAGTTCGACTAATTTCACTCCTTTCCACCGGTGTTCTTTCTTAGTGTTCTTTCCTTACACAGAGGCCTAATCTTTCTTCTTGAAACAATCCATGGATCATCCTTACGTCCACTGGTGCTTACATCGCTATCCATCTTTGATCATATATATGCGTTTCAAGAAGTTTTACAGCACAAAATCTCGATTGTAAAAATCTAGATATTTGAAATAAAACAAGATTAATTCCATCTTTATCTTGTTCAAGATGTAAATAAGAAAGGAACTTACAGGATTCGAGGTAAGATTCAATTTGACTTAAATGTTTGATCTCATCTGAGTAAACAGAAACGCCGCGTGCTCGGAGCGATCAAGGGGATCAAACAAGACCAATTGTCAAGCATTTTGATTTTATAGGTTGTAGGAATTGAGGAGTGGTAAACAACATTTTACGTCAATTCGAATTTCCACTCAATTCCATCTTGCAGTGATCCGGGCTAAGCTTGATTTATAACCGGACCATTTGATTCGTCGGATACACCCAAACTACTCTGAACCCGGACCGAGTCGACCTCCGGTGTCTTCAAAGTTCAGAGACTCAGATTATGAACCCAGCACGGGAAAAAAGCATTAACCAGTCCCTCGCTGGAGCTGTGCCAGCTGGCTCAAACAAGGGACTTACAAGTAGAGTGAAATTATGTTCCCCTTTATAACCAATTTGAACGTGTCTCTACATCAACAAAGTAAATCATGTACCTTGTTCTTCTTTAAACCCTACCGCTCTTGGTTTCTCAATATCTTGTATAGTGGGTAGTGTCTAAAAGCGTGTAATGTCGGGCCGGCCAAAAAGCTGATTTATCAAAAACTCCATTGTGTGAAAAGAACTTTCTCTACTGTAAAAATTGCTACAAACAATATGTTCAATACAATTTTGGATTGCTATTGATGTGAGGATTCCAAATCTGCCCTCGGCATCAAAATTGGATCAATTTTGTGGGTTTTATAAATGTTTTTCTCAAAATACCTGATTTCACGCTTTTAGGCACTACCCACTATATACAGCCGTTTCAAGAGAGGTTGACAACTTTTTTTGGAGAAAGTTGTCTCCGCAGCGGGTAAAACCAGAGACAAAACTCAATTTACAGGTTTATTCTTTTCTGTATTCTTCCAATCAGCGGAGAGACAAAATTGGGTGAGGGACAAAACAGGACAAAACCCGGGTTTTGCACATTGGCGAGATTTTCAAAAAAAATCAATCTTTGTTGAAACAGCTGTACATATTTTATGTTGATATTTTGATTTCACAGCACTCAAATCTTGGGCACAGAGCAATCTAAAATCTTCTAAAATACTGTCATTTTTGACTTTCAGCCCTGAAGGAATCTTGCGTATACAGCTATTCACGAAATTCGTGTCATGTGCACAAAATTTTTCGAGTTGTTTGCTCGAACGCCACATGCAAATACAGCTACTACAAGGGTGTAGCAATGGTATCCGCTGCGGTGCGCTGACCTACAATATACCCGATCCGGTCATCTACAGGGCTCTGGGTTTGTTTTCCGGTGTTTGGCCATCAATTCAATCACCCACCGGAAAGACCAACGAGGATATGGGGGCGTTCAAAATTTCCTCCACGATTGGGACCCAATCTCAGCCATCAACCGGTCGCCCATACGAGGTTTGCTCGCTCGTTCATTCACCCACCGCTTCTGGCCAGGCCAAACAAAAGATGACAATTTTCATCTGGGAATCATTCGACATCGGAACCCCCAAATTTCCTCAAAAGGCCAGCTTCATGGACGATCAAAGGCCCTCCCAGCAAACCAATTTCCCTCTTATCCATCTCAAAATAAACACTCTCACACGCACCATGGGCAACACAAAGAAATCTACTGTGACAGCGTACGTCTTTTTGATGATTCTATCTATATCTTTTTCATCTCATTTCCACCTTTGGTTGATCAATCGCTCATTCGATTCTTTTCCTCCTTTTTTTCCCTCCTTCTTCAATTGATGTCTCACTCTGATCTCATTCTCAAACTCCCTCCAGCCCGTCTTATCAAATCAGGCGAATCGACAACCTGATTCGAACGTCACCTCGCCCTGTTCGCACTCGCTACCAAGCTCTCATGGGCCAAGCTATGGGTAGAGCCCCGTTAGTCATTTAGTGATATTGACCTATGATGTCTCATTACTAACGTTCATCTTTGGTTTTTGTAGATTGTCAAACCCTGCGTTCACCCCGCTCTTCACCAGTGGTTCAACCTTGTCCCCACCTCTCGAGGCTCCCCATATCCCTAGAGATTCAACATTTATCCCGCCGCCTGGAATCCCATTCCACCCTTTTGCTAATAGAACCCCGTTGACAAGCGAATGTGCCAAGTTTTGTCCACCCAGCCTGACCGCTACCTGCTCACAATCATCTGTCACGTCGAATCCCCACATAAATCCCTTCATCTTCGAAGCTTCGAAACACACCTCAGCGTCTTCTTCAACCGCCTGTACCCCTATGACAACTGCCGCCGACTTGATCAACCGTGGTTCTCCCCATAAACGGCCTGCGCCCATCGATACTACTGAAGATACTGCTGAAGACAATGACGATGATGGTATGTGCCCTCTTGAACCTCCACCGCAATCGATCACATGCTGACTGTGTGCATGTTGTAGATCTGCCTAGTGACATTTTTGATGACCGATTTGCGGCAGCTGTAGCACCCCAAACCCAACCCTCCCAATCTTCCTCGCCGCCTGAACCTATCGCTTCACAACCTGTCCCTGACCCTGATGATCGAACCTTCCAAGTGTTCTTTAACTATTGGCAACCTAAGTGTCCTGAACCCGAAGTGCTAACCGCCAATAAGCGTAAGAAGACCCCTGGCGGTACTTGTCCTAGCAACCGCAAGTCAACTGTTCCTAAATACGAGAACTACAACCCCAAGGTCCCCACAAAAATCACCTTGCGAAACCCCACCATCAGCTTCTGTGTATTCCGGCTCAATTTGTTCCAGGCCTGCGACAAAAAACTCCCCGGCATCTCGAAAGCGCTCAGCAAGGCATGGTATGCTAAGACTCTCGATATACAGGGTTTTATAAATGGTCATCGTCAACATAAGGGTAACAACAAGATGGCAATTGACGATCAAGATTCACTCACCAAATTCTTAGTAGCCGCCAAGAGTGTGGCAGCTACTAATGCCATGGGCTTTCGAATCCACCACGAGAACCCCAAACTGACTGCCAGCGCGGCCCTAGCCTTGGAGAACGAGCTTAAACAAGCCGGTCCTAAGGATGATTCCGATGAATCTGATGGTGAGGTATTGGTAGCGTCGGAGGGTGTAAGTGAAATTTATCTATCTTTCTCTAACTTTGGTCTTAATCCGTCGGTATTGATCTTAACCTTGAACTGACCTGTGGTTTTATCAGTCTGCAATCTTAAGCGCAGGTGAACGAAATCTACGCACTCTCATGAAAAGATTTGAAAAAGACTTCAAGGCCGGCGAGAATGTGACCACTGTGACCAATCCAAAGGATCCAAGCAAAGTACTGCTGCTCAATACTGCACGCATACGAACATGGGCGAACGATTGGGTAAGTCTTGATGTTTCTGTTTCATTTCTCGGTCAGTCGTTAAATTGATGATATCTGTTTTTCACACATCCCACAGGCTGATGGGGTATGTGGTGTTGACGAGGTCAACCCCCCTATGAACCGTCCTGGATTTCGCTGGATCAACGTCCGCGACTATGAGCAAGAAAAAACCGCTCTCCTCGGTTTGAAAGGACCTAGTCCGTCTGGCAACACCGCAACCGCTACGCTCCGCTCAGGTTTTCGACCTATTTTGGGAGCGGAGCGCAGTGCTGCGCTCAATCTCACTACGCACAATATCGCTCTTTTTTATTTTTTTTCTTACTTTGGTGTGCGTAGTGCAACACCAGTGTGCGGCGCTCATCACTACAAAAGACCTGAAAAGTCTAAAAAAACCATAAAAAAGAGACTCGAGCCCTGGCTCTGAGCGGAGCGATATGCTTCGCTCAGGACTTTCCTCTCCTCGGAGCGCGGTGCGCAGCCTCCGCTCTGGGTAGCGGAGGTTTGAGCGGATGCCAAAACCGCTCCGCTCACGCTCCGCTCGCGCTCATTCGAGCGGAGCGGTTGCGGTATTGCGTCTGGGACCTCGCCTGCGTCCGGAAGTGTGGTGCATCATAACTATTATGGTGCACCATTTCCTACTCCTGGAACCTTACCGTTACCTCAAGATAACCCAGCCCAATTGCTTCGACTTTCCCCCCCGCCTGAGATTCCGGCCTTTGAAAACTTCTTAATCTTTGCTGGTATCTCTCTGGAGATGAAGAAGACTCGCAACTCTCTAGCTAACACTGCCAGCATTAAAGAGGTTCCCAGATGGGAATATGGGTCATAGGAATCAGACAGCCTTTGTGACTACCAATATCACAATGGCGGTCTGATCCCTACAACCCATATTCCCATCTGGGAACCTCTTTAATGCTGGCAGTGTAACGAGGGTATCAACGATTTCGGCCGTCTATTGGACCGCTCAACCTACACCATGGATCGTTTTTACAGCATGGGTATGCCCTTTGCTCACGCTGAAGATCTTTTTAAGGCTGTACCCAAGTATAATCATCATTTAAAATCTCTTTGAATTTGAGGTCAAAATTTCCCTTCTTCAAGGTTGTGAAAGTCATTCAATCACGTTATATCCCCAAAAACTAGCTTTCCAAAATCAATTTGTTTTCCAAAATCAATTTGTTTCTTTCCTTTTGCGTGATGTGTCAGTTTGTTTATGAAACTTCAGAGTGCTGTTCATGAAAAAATGTCATCATCATAGATGACTTGCCCTCCTAAACCACAGTGCCAACTTGCCCTCCTAAACCACAGTGCCATAGTCGTAAAAAAATTGATCCAATTGATCGATACCTCTTTGCACGATGGTTGTTCTTGAAATCTCTCATCATCATCATAGATGACTTGCCCTCCTTATCCCCGTGTCATAGTGCTAAAAAAAGATTGATCCAATTGATCGATCGTTCTTTGCACTGGACAAAGAACAATCAGGGTCAATCTCATGAACCACCTCTAGATCCCGCCTATGGATCACAGAACTCAACTCATCTCACAGGTGCTACATATTGTTCCACTGATTTTTTTTGGGTTTCTCGCTTTGACTGAAGTCTTTTTTTGAATCAGTATTTAACATAGTGGCACCAAGAGAAGCAATGACAGAAACATGTTTTTTCATCAAAGGAAATATGATTGAGCATTTGAAATGATTTGTAACAAGGGGCACCAGGGAGGGAGACATCAGGTAAGGTAGCACAAGCAAAATTACACAATCACGCAACCTGAAGACCAATCTACCCCTAAAACCAACTATATCCAATAGCCACATACTGTGTATAACTTATGCATGAGAGCACCCGAGAAAAGGTCCCATGTCCTGTCCATGATCAAGTCGATTTTATTTCCAGCGGCGGTTTCGACAAGGCTTTGCGTACGTCGAAAGTGTGATTTCAGAACACTAAACGCCTTCTCAATGGGATTGAGATCAGGCGAGTAGGGTGGGAGATACATGATACGTATTCCTCTTTCTGCGGCCAGATCAGCGATACGTCCGCCGTGATGGATCCGACAGTTGTCCATCACTAAGACCGAATTGGCTTGAGGATACGAATTCATTACCGGAAACTAATCCAAGAGACATGTCAGTTTCCGCGCCAAGGAGTGATATCACAGGTCAAAAAATGACTAACCAGTCGATGTTTGAGGAACCCTTCAAAGTCTCTTCGAAGGTAGCTGCCTTCTTGGCAGTCTAGAGCTAAAACCCCACCCCTGAAGATTGCTGGTAGGAGCGAGAATTGTTTCCCACCACGAGACCTGGGAATACGTCTTGTACGTTCACCTTTTCTGGCCCGGGCAAACTGTCTGCCAAGATACCTTTCCTGAATTGAGCACTCGTCTGAAATTGAGAATAATTAAAAAGTCAGCGACTCTGTCACAATTAAAGGAAACAACTTGACTTGCCCAAAAAAACCAGCATGTTAGGGGTCAAACCTCCTACCGCATGTAAATACCTAGCCCGCTTGGTGGCACTCTGGTTAGGGTGCACAGTCCGAGCTTTCTTGCAAGTCAGGTGGAGGCGATTCTTGAGATCATTTGCAATTGTATTTAAAGAAACCCAAGTGGCAGTCCTTCGATAAACTGTGTGGCGATACTCGTCCAAGTAGAGGGCAGGATTCCCGTCGAGAAGCTCCAACATGAAATCACGATCCTCGTCAGTCAAGCAAGTGTTTCGTCCCAGTGCTGCATAATCTTCAGGGTTTCGAACAATAGCATGGGTTCTTCGATATAAAGCGTGCCATCTAGAGACCGTACGGGAACTGACTGGCGACTTCAACAGATGTCGGACTTGATCAATGGTTTTGCCTTCGCGGAGGTACTGAATCGCCAATACCTTGATACCGACGTCGTATTTGCCGGGCCGCACTCGCATCTCTAGAATGGGATATGGAATTAACATGTCAGAAGGGGATGTTTCCTTGGGAAGAAGGAGGAGTGACGAACCTGGGGCGACAAGAGTGAGGGATGTGGAAATCGAGAAAAAAATTGATGGGGTGAAGATCGAGTAGTGGGTCAGGTGGTGAAAAAATTTGATATCGGTGGTCAGGTTTACCAAGATCCGGCTGAGAACTCGGGGTATGAGAACTCGGGGTACGAGAACTCGTGGGTCTTGGTCAACCTATTCCACAGGCTACTACAGCTACAGCTGTGCTGCGGAATCCTGTATTTGCATGTGGCGTTCGAGCAAACAACTCAAAAAATTTTGTGCACATGACACGAATTTCGTGAATAGCTGTATATTTAGTCACACTCAAGTCACACAAAAATTGCAAAGTGCCACTCTTCAGAGTAGGCTTGAGCATTCAATTCTGACGAGAACACTGCCAATCTTGCAACTCTTTCACATACGATTGAACCTAATAGATATCTGTGGTGTCATGGGTATATAAGCTCATGGCATGACAGCTTGGCCTCTTGAAAAAATTATCACAAATGTGCTCTCACAACTTCATAAGAGCATTCTCAACTTGCCCTATCTCCATATAGTTGACGTACCAATGTTTCATGAACTAACATTCCATAAAATATACCAAAGTACAGTCAATTTCCCCTATCCTTGTTGCGGGACCCAGTTAGAGCTCTTGGGTGAAAATAATTGTATCAGCAAGGGAAGTAGCACCACCATTGAAGATGCCTTGGATTGTCAAATATGGTCCTTGGATGGCAATAGCCTCATATATAGTGGCTGAGTGATTGATCTAAGTATTTTATTGGGGCTAAAGAAGGCCTTGGACTATTCTCTTGGACAGGGTGTCTAATGGAATCTATATCTGAGGATACCTCTGATTTTCAAATACAAGTTCTCTAAACTTTGTGAAACTGTCCAAGTACTGTAGCCAAAAAGAATTCACATCATTGGGTTGTGTGTTGAAAATTGAAATCCCATGAAAAAATACATAATTCCAATAGTAAAGCAAAAATTCCAATGAGACTGCAAAGATACTGATCAATGCCAAGCAAGTTGATTTCAAAACTGTCCGAGTATGCAGAACAGAGTAGTGGAATTCCATTTACAATGGCTTCAAATCCATTGAATGAAATAAACTTATTTTGACTTCCACTGCACCATCAAGATGCACAATAATGATAAAGTAATTCAAAAAAGTAATATGGTAATGATGCCAAAGAGTTACAAAGAAAGGGTACCTTTCCATGGAATCCAATATCAAGTAACCTTTCATAATAATTGCATAGATGAAGTATTCTTTTGGAAGCCAAAAATGAACACAGTAATGCCAAAAACAATGAAAAATGTAGAGAAAAATGCATTTTTGATTGTTTTGCCTATCTCATGCAATTTTGCTGCACTTGGAAGATATATTTCATCCGTGCAGTCTAAATGCTGAAAACTCAAACAAACTGGAATTGCGAGTAAAAAAAATTCTAATTTAAATCGCATCGATTTTTTTCTAATAAAAATGACAAACGGAAGATAAAGATATCAACATTTGAAACTCATAAACAAAATATATATGAAATAAATTCTTGTTATAAAAAGCATCCAAAGTTTTTTAGAACAATAAACCAAATAAATATAGTGGAGAGTTTTCGGAAAGGCAATTAAAAATTTACCATCTTCCCATATGAACCTATCCAAAAAAAATCCACCATCATAAAAAAACTTAGGAAATGAAGATTGCGTCAATTAAATTAAAAACTATAAATTACTTTTTGCTCATTCATGCAATTTCGCCCTCTTAGAAGGCTTCATTAAATTTTCTAAATGAGATCGATCATAATCATACCCAAAATCATGATCATTAAGAAACCCATCAATTTCTTTTTCTTGATCTTTATCAACTTGAAAAGATGTTATAGGTCTTGATTTGAGTGTAGGTTCAAAAAACTGTTCTAGACTTGATTCTGAGAATCGAGGTACTGGGGACAAGGGTGATGGGGTGTTTCGAATCACTTGAAGAGAATCACTTGGTTGCGAGATATGTAGATCTTCTGAACTCGATCCTAGATTGCTGAATGCAGGTCCTGGTCTTGAATTTTGAAAGAATGGATGTCGTGCAGGAGCTTGGGGTATTCCTTGAGGATCTGATTCACGACTCGGGTTCGAATTTTTAGGTACAGGCATTGAAGTTTCAAAGAATGAGTGTTTTTTAGGAGCTGGTGAGATCTCCTGAGAATTCAATTCAAGATTCGGATTCGAATTTTTGGGTACAGGCATTGAAGTTTCAAAGAATGAGTGTTTTTTAGGAGCGGGTGAGATCTCTTGAGAATTCAATTCAAGATTCGGATTCGAATTTTTAGGTACAGGGGTTAAATGTTCAACTTGAAGAGATGTAGATGGTGTTGATAAATGTTGATCTTTAGAAACCAATTCAAGGGTTGAATCTGGAGATGCAGGAAGAGGTGGTGATTTTGAAACTTTTTGAAAACTAGATTTTGATGAGATATCTTTAAAACCTTTTTTTGCATCTGAAGCCGAGAATTTAGGCACAGGTGGTATATTCAAAATTTCATGATTTCTGGAAAACGATGATTTCACTTCATTACCTAACCAGTTGCTAACCAGCTTTAACTTTGCAACATCTAGGTATGCCTGAGGAATCAAACTTCCTTTACCTGATGTCCAATCTTGAACCTGTTTTTTTATAAATACTTGATGCAATAGATTTCTGTTTTCAAGTCCAAGTTCTTCAAATGTGAGATGGATTACATAAATCCAATTATAAATGATTTCTTCTTTGATCCCTTTACGTACTTGTAGATCTAGGAACCTCAACATATCTTGCCCTAGGTTTACTTCGACTTTAGGATCCATTTGTCTTAAAATGGTTGTCCAAATTCTCAAAGGCATTAAATATGTATGAATGATGCGATCCAAAGTTATACTTGTTTTGCCAGTCGAAGTAACATATTCGATAAATTCTGGATATGATTTATGCAAATAAGTTTTAAATGGAGAGTATTGTTTGAAAGCTGGTGATCTAGACTCAAGAGTAGATCTCAATTGATTGATTATCATCCTGCTGAAATGATCAATCATCAACAGTCTAAGTTTTTCTGGTAAGTGCCTAGAACGACCGAGCGAAATTCGATCTGAACCGGATTGATGATCTGATCGACGTAAACCTGATGCAGCACACCTAAGACTAATTTGATCTTGTCTGAATTGTTTGTATTGATTGAATAAATGGTCTCTATACTGATCATCAGCTTCACGCATGATGTAATCGAGGGAGCTAGGTGATACTTCCTTGTATTTTATAAGAACGTTGTAAAACTGACGAGCGTGACTTTGTAAGTTGATGTCGAACAGATCTTGAACCAATTTATCCAAGACATCAGGTCCATCGGGTCTAACAATAAATCTAGCAACCCTAAGATCAATGTTTGTAGGGTCTCGAGATGATTCATGCATGACTGAATCAGGGTCGAGAGGAAGTTTATGAAGGATAAGATTAATAATCCAATCCATTGAAGCTGTAACATATTCATCATGCAGAATCGGTTTAGGATCAGTGTTTACCAATGAGCGCCAGAATTTTGCCCATATTGCCACAATCCTAGTCACAGGAGCTTCACCTTGATATCTAAAAGTCAAGATCTGATTGTGGTCTCGGAGAATGAGACGATTGATGACAGGTTCCATGACTTTTTTCAAAAATTCAGTTGGAATTCCAACTTCATTGACATCAGCCGATTTCATGACGTGTAATATATAAGACCAACTTTTCAAGGTATTACGGCGAATCTGATCAATAAAATCAGTATGCTCCGGTCCGTTCAAGGTTTGTTTGATACTTTGATATGCAAGATGTAATCGAGTTCGAGCTTTTCGAAGTAATTTAGAATCTACTGGCTCCAATGAATCTAACTTGGTATTGGGATCATAAGTTTTGATTGAATGATACACTTCTTGATTAATGAGATCCGACATTGGAGCGGAAGGAGAAGGTATGTTTGAAGTTGATGGCAACTGTTTTGAAGAATGAAGATTTGACGTTGATGGCGATTGATCGGGAGAATGTTGATTGGACATTGATGACAATTGATTTGGAGTATTTTGATTGGGCGTGGGTGGTAAATGATCTGCTATGATGTTTTGTAGAATTGATGAAATATACAATTGATTAATACAAACCATCAATCAAAGGCCAAGAAATGATTTACCTGTTTCATGATGATGATGGGGTGATTGATTATTTGGATTAGAATCTGAGATTAAATTAGAGCTTGACGAAGCTCTTGAATCTGAAGTCCAATCAAAGCAAATTATTATCAGTCAAAGGGAAAAACTTGTTATCATCATCTAGAGTAAAGTGATCACTTAACTTGCCTCGAGTTCGTCTGTTTCTTTGATTTGACGATCAGGTTTTCGCGCTAAATTGAAAGCTGAATTACGATATTTGATTTGAGATTCAATTTGAGTCAAGATTCCTTCTACTTCATCCTCATTTGTCAATTTCCCTCCATTAACACTTAAATCACAAAATACCAAGATTAAAGTTAAAATGACAAGATTGAAATAAATATTCTGCTTCTCCATCATTAGTTGATCCTGATCTGCAGCTTGATAGGTTTTGATGATTGATCTGTCCAACTTGAAGGCGAGATCAAAAAGGTTAAGAGGTCCTTAAAACAGAAACCCATCGAGGTTCGATTTTATACCAAATCACATTGAAGAACCTTGCGAAAATAATATCTCATCATCAAACGAACGAGTCATGACTAATTTAGATAAACCCTTTAAACATGTTTCATTTTAGACAAAAACCATTTGATGTTTTTTCCTCCATATAATTCACGTCGCCCACTTCGCACTATATGAGTGCCGAATTTGAAATCAAAAATCCGTTTCACCAAGTTGGTTCGACTGATTTCATTTTCTTTTCTACCGGTGTCCTTTCCGTACCCATACGCCTATTGTTTCTTCCTGAAACAATGTGCCAATCACCCTTACGCCCACTGGTCCGCGCAACCCTATCCGTCTTTGATCAAACCGTCATTTGTCAAGTTGGTTTCAAATAAATGTGTTTCAAGACGTTTTCCAGCCTACATAAGATCTTGATTCTAAAAATCTACAGAATAAAAAAACACGACTCATTTCCCATCTGTTTTCTCCGGTCTAATATGGAAAATGAACAAAGAACTCACATGATTCAAAGTAAGTACCAATTTGACTCAAATGAGTTTGATCTCAAATAGGTTTACTTGAATAAACATAAAACCCGCTTGGGTCGGCACCTGTTGCAAATTGGTGGGAGTGAGCAAGGTGATCGTTCGATCAGAAAAAGAAATCGCAAACTATTTTATAGGTTATAAGAGTTGAAAGAGATTGAAAGTGGTCAATGGCTATGTACGACATATCCATGATGTCATCTTTAACCCAACTCGATCCGAGCCATGCTAAATGCGCCGGATACCTCCGGATACCCTTGCCAAGCTATCCGGGACCCGGACTATCCCGGATACCGGTGTATGATCACACTTCAGAAGTTCAGAGGCTCTGGACAGTACATCCTGTATAACTCCTCCCTATTGAGCCCGGAAAAACTTGAACCGACAGCCCAAAATCTCTCAATTGGGTTCATCGACGATGTGGTTCATGTTGTGGCATCCAAATCCCTTGAAGAGAACCATCGGAGCCTCTGCCAACTAGCCGAAAGTTCACTGAACTGGGCCTCCGCTCATGGAGCGATCTTCGATAAGAAAAAGGCTCAACTCATCCACTTCACCAACAAGCGTATTAAGGAGCTACCAAACTTCCAGTTCGGTGAGGTAACACTTCAACCAAATCAAGTGGTGAAATGGTTGGGAGTATGGTTTGACACAAAGCTGCTTTTCAATCATCATCTCAAACAAGTCAAAAAGGTAGGCGAATTTACAATTCACCAACTTCAAAGACTGAATAAGTGTTACTCAGGTCTCTCGCCAAGAGAGACTCGAAAACTGATCATGGCCATCCTCCTTCCGAGAATACTCTATGGCAGCGTAGTATGGCTGACGGGTAAAACTTCAACCAAGGCTTCTAAAATACTGACACAGTTGCAGAACTCAGCTATTAGGATCATCTTAGGAGCCTTTAAAGGCACCTCGACTAATATGCTCAATCATGATGCATACCTCACTCCCTTTACCACCATAGCAGCAAAACGACATCACAATTTCCTTCTCAAAAGACTAACAGCGCCAGATAATCATCCGACGCATACTTTCATCAGTCATGAATTGAAGACAAAGGTGGCCAAACACAAAGGCCCGGTTCAGGACGTCTTAGACTTTCCCAGTTTTCAAACACTGGCAAAAGAAGATTTAGAAACAATTTTTGCTCATTCCCTAGTGCCGTGGACAACTAACCTAGGGCGGCTGTTCAATCTGGACAAATCGAAAGATGAAGCCAAAGATTTAGTTCCTAAACAAGTCGAAGAAGAAGAAAACCAAAACTCACTGATCATCTTCACTGATGGATCGGTAAGTAAAGAGGGTGGAGGAGCCGCAGCAGTCACTAAATCAACAAGCAAGCCTTTGTCCATCAAGTTCGAAGAGCATTTTTCAAATCATGAAGCAGAACTCCTGGGGATAGTACAAGCCACGTTGTTAGCTAATGAACTTTTTCGAAGCCAGGTACCGCCGCTGAAAGATCTGGTGATTTTCAGTGATAATCAGGGAGTCCTACGCTTAATCCACGATGCCCCACAACAGTGCTCAGGACAATACCTGGTAATTGAAATACGAGCTAACTTAAGACAATTGCCTACAAACACCAATATACAATTCTATTGGACACCAGGACATGCTGACATAGAACTAAACGAGAAAGCTGACGAGGTTGCTAAGAAAGCAGCAGAGAACAACACAGACGCCACTTCAATCCCTTCAAGCTTAGGCAGCATCAAGCGAAGAACCAATGATCAGTTCAACATTAAACATATGACCCTAGTTCCAGGGAAAAACAACTTCAGAACCAAAGCAAAAGATATCTCAAAAGGCTTGTTATGCATGGAAAAAGGTGGGGCCGCGGCGATCTTCCAGCTGTGGGCTAAACACAGTCCCTTGAATGATCATTTATTCAAACGAAAAATCTTGGATTCACCTCTCTGTCCAAATTGTAGACTAAAGGAGACCACTGAGCATTTTCTCTTATACTGTGACAGATATAAAAGAGCTCGAAAGACCCTCAGATCTTGGCTGAAGAAAGAAGAGGTCAAAGTGAACTGGAATAGCGCCAATAGATTATTGGACACTTCTAAGGCTTTTCCCTACATAGCTGATTTTATTCTCCAAACTAATCGCTTTGTTCATCTTCACTCATACACACAGGACAATCAACCTAAGAGGGCAGCCACGAAGCAGAAAATCGGATGACATAGGTTTTTAGAATTTCTTCAAATCTCCCAAAAATGAAAAAAAAACACGTTTTCAAGATTTATGTTCAATCCCGCTATGGGTTCGGAGTCCTCCAAGTGTCGTCTTGGATCCATAGGGCTCCGAGACATATCTCAATCACCAGTCAAAAGACACTACTATGCTACCTATACGTAACGAAACTTGTTCAATCCCTCAATGGGTTCGTAAGCCTCCAAGTACCGTCTTGGGCCCACAGGCTTTCGAGACATTTTTCACCCAGTCTTAGTGGACTCTAAAACACCAGCTCTTACGTATCCGATTATGCTCAATCCTTTTAAGGTTCGTCAACCTCCAAGCGACGTCTTGGGCTCATAGGTTGGGGAGGCATCAATCGAGGGTTTCTTTTCTAGCTCTTAAAATCAACTTGGACAGTTCCTCTAATACAAGGAGTACACAAGCAGATTTTCGAGTCTAATGACTCTTCATCCAATTTCTAAAAGAAAGGATGGTAGAGGCCCATCGAGGTGGGCTAATTACCCAGAGATGGTTTTAAAAAAAAACGTTGTTGAAAAAAAAAAAAAGGGTTAAATAGCAACACCCTTTGATTCAAAAAGATTTCTCTAAAAACCAAAAAAGTCAATGTTTTTCTTGTTCTCGATTAGATGGCTGTTTCTTAAAGGCGTACTAGTCCTCAATTCCTGTATTGTTCAGATAGTGTTATATGCAATTAAGCCGAAAAGCACTATAAAAAAAAAAAAAAAACAGCTCTGGACTGTGTTGGTTCAGCAAAAAACAACACGTTGTAAATTGAAGAGGTTTAGTGTTTGAAAAGACCTACAAAATACAAATGAAGAATAATTCTTTTTCTCTGACCACACATATAGCAAACGATACCATGATGTACATTTAATTTGAAAAATCAATATCCAATTCAAACATTAGCGGTACACAAACATCTCAACCAGACCTAATAAAACCCATGGCAACCCGATTGATTTTTGGATTTTTTAGCGCTAAAAACTCAAAATCAATCGGGTTGGCACGGGTTTTTTGGATGGGTTTTTAAGGTTGGGTTGAGATGTTTGTGTACCCCTATTGGATTTATACTAAATTATTTGTAGCTTGGGTGGGTGGGAGGTATGTTGTAGATGATCCAAACTCATTTACTGATAGATTTCTTGACTTAGAAAGACTTGCAGGGTCATGATATGAATGAAGAATGAAAAAAATAGTCTCATAATTTTTTGTCTTAGAGAAATTGAGAAAATTGCAAAATGAGATTTCACATCCTATATACATCCAACTCTTGGTCATGACATCATGATCCATTACATGAACTCTGATATAATGAGTCATGGTGGACTTTATCCAAGTCGAGTGAATGCGGTGGAATCACCCCGGTTAATGACTGTACATTCTCCAAGAACCCTCTCCCGACCCAGTCCCATTGATCAGTAGTAATACGTGTCTCCTATCCTAGCCGTTATGTGTGCTTGCTTGTTATTCAAAACAAATTCGCTCATAACGTTCTTTTCCTTACTTATTCATCTTTTTTCTGCACATTAGCTTGGAATTAACTTGTATATATCACCATGACCAATCCATCACTATAGAAGACCATTACCACTAAATCCTTCATTACGCTTTCCTTACCAAAAGAAAAAAAACGTTTCCCAAATTTGATCCATCTCTTGAACCTAGTACCATTTAAATCTTTCTTTACACAAGTTCAAAGTAGAAAAAAACTCTTTCAGAACAAAAAACTTCTATTTATATTGAGAAAGAAATCCAATTTGAATTTGAAAGACAAAACCAAAACCAAAAAAAATCAATATCCAAATCTAGATCGAAAAAATCCTACAAGTTCAACAAATCATGATTCAACTTTTCTTTATTTTGAAAACAACAACAACTCAACAACAACAACAACCAATTGACAACAACAACAACAACAACAACAACAACAACAACAACAACAACAACAACAACAATCAACCAACAACCAACAATCAAGAACGATGATAACAAATCACAAGTATATGTAAAAGAAAAACGTAAAGATCCTAATCCAATATAGATGTACAAACCAACCAAACAAATCCTTTGCCTCATTCACTAGAAATCGAAAAAAAACACCAATTGATTAATCTTACGTATTTTGATTGATGTTACGTATTTAAGATGAATTTCAACCAGTTTGGTTTGAAAGAAATCAAATCACAAACTTACCCATAATCTAATTTAACCCCAGCTTGACCCCGTAACATGATCCTTCTCCATTCCAAAACCAATCTAAACATATAAGCAGCCTACGAAAAAAAAAGTAAAATATCAAACCAATTTGTAAATCTTTTGCTTCTTGTTCATTAAGAAATTCTTCCAAAAAAAAAGAGAATGAAAACAACAAAACCAATTTGAGGGTTTTTTTTGGGCGGCTTACCATATCTTCTCTTCTCCAATGTTCAGCTGCCCATCTTTTACCATCCGTTGCAATCTTTTCTGCTAAGTCATCGTGTCCTTTTTTGATCTCTTTTAAATTTGGATCTTGATTTTCATCACCTAAAAAGAAAACCATAACATCATACAAACTATAAAAAAGACCCCAAAATCAAAATCAACAAGAAAAATCAATTTTTCAATCTTAGGTGTCATTCAATCTAATCTTATAAAAAGAAAAAGAACTGAACTCTGAATAATCTACTTTAATAGGAACATAACTAAGGAAAAAAAAACATGAGATTTGAGTTGTTTTCTTCATGAGTTTGGATTGACGTTTAAAGATAGTTTGAAATATGATCAGATGAACTCAATACTTAACTGTACCCAAGGTTGAACTCTATCTGCATACCATTCTGGAAAGATAGTGGATTTAAGAACTAATGATTTAGTTGACATTAACCTATGAAACCGACCTGACCAACCATTCTATATAAAAATACAGCGCCCATTCAAATCAGATCAGTTAAAGTTTTTCATAAGATTTAGAAAGAAAACAGAAACAAATTACACCATCTAAATCGATTAAATATTTATACTAAATCACCCGAGAAACATCAAATTTCAGTCAAGATCCAATTTAAATTTCAAGGTTTCGATGAGATTTCCTAAATAGGATTATAAACCAATCACTCAACTTGATAAGATTCATCTAATCCCATCGTATGAGCAAACTGAATATGAGATCTCATATAATCACACGTTTCCGGATCACACTGAACCGGACCACCACTAAAGCTAGTATCCATGAACCGATCATTTAACCTTTTAAGTTCTCGATCCAACACATTCACTTCTTTGGTCTTGGAATCTTCGACTAAAACTTTTAATCGATCTGGTTGGTTCGTGATCTTGTTTTCATGACTTATGAAATGTAATCGTGATCGTTGTGATGATTTCCAATCGATGCCTTTCATAAATTCGGCACCGGTTGTAGATCCTCTCCAGAGTAGTTTGTTGAGTTTTTTGGAATTCCAACTTGGATCGTCACCTATGTATGTATCACTGAATTGTTCTAGTGGAGTCACTAAAACATCATTTTGAGTTCTGATGATCGAAAAATCAAAGCCAAAATCAAAATCAATATTTTGGAAAAGTTCACAATTCTTATCAAGAAGTTAGGGGGTAAGATCAGTTTGGAAAAAAAACTTACGTAGTTTTTGCAAATGTAAAGAGCGGAACGAGTTCAATATTATCTGTACCTGGTGCACTTGTAAAACCATGTAATGATTTCGATTCAGGATGTTGACAAAGATCCATGGCAGCCGGATGATCAAAGATAAATGATTTCTGTAATTTAAGTAAATCTTCTTCTTCTGATGTGATTTGATGAGTTTCATTATGATAGAGTGATGAACTTGTTGAACATGCGTTTGCCCAATTACTTAGTTTCGGATCGTTTGGTTTAATATAATCTGATGGTGAAAGATCTGATCCAAAAAAAACCAAATCAGTAAGTAAATCAATGTAGATGTTTGGGAATTGGGAATCTTTCACTTACATTCACCTGCATCTGCTAAATCCAACATTTTCTGTTTACGAGAATAGGTCATTTGAACAGCCGGTTGATCATGTTTTGTAAATGTAAGATTATAAACTGATTGATGTTCATCCAAAGGTAACAAATCCACAAACAAATTAATCAAATTAGCCAAATCAGTAGCTCTAACCAAATGAGCTTCAGGACCTGAGATGGTAACGTTTTGATTTGATTTGATTGGAATCGATAAAGTAAACGTTTCAGGTCTTTCATTTGACATGACCCAAGATCTATGATTCAAATCATTCGGTTCGATGGCTAAGAAAGGTTTTAAATCTTTTTCGATTTGATCATATTCATCTTTCAAAATCACATTAGATTTAATAACATATTCCCACCATTTTTCAAATCCATAAGGTGGTGATCTTTTATATCTTCTCTTATATTCGGTTATACATTCTGCTAAGCTTTTTGAATTTCGTTGTAATTTTTCATTCCATTCTTTTTGTGATCTTTCGATTAAGGATAGGATTGGATGTGATTTGAATTTAGATTGGTTTGGTAAAAGATAATAACCATTTTGATGATAGGTTGGATTGATGATCGAGCTTGAAGTGTTAGTGTTAGTGGTGGTGGTGGCTGTTGTTGATGTTGAGTTTGAATTTGAGTTTGTTTGATTGATTAATAGATGATCTTCTAATTGATTGAAATCGTTTGAATTCCAAGTTGACCATTTGAATCGATTAGGTATTATAGATGATTTGATTGAGTTTGAATGGTTTGATAGATAATTAGTTAATGAACTTCTGTTTGATGAATCTAAGATGATGATTGTATAAAAGATTGAGAATAAGATGAAGACAAAGATTAGATAGAGAATCGATTTAAATCGAATTGGTGAGATCATAGTATTGCTAGTTGATTGGTTAGTTTGATTTGATTTGTTCTGATGTCTTCTGATATCTTCTGAATCGGTTTCATTTGGCTGCAATTCTTTTGTTTCTTCAAATGGAAATTCGAATTTACTCTCTTTGACTTCAAACTTTATCACTTACAACTTCATCGATAGACTTGATATCAAACACCTCGCTCAATTCTTTTCCATCCCTTCGAATCTCGTGGTTCGTGTTAAAGATGGTCTACAACTATCAACCTTCAACCAATCGGCCCCTTCAGTATCTCGCGACAAGCCTTCCTGCTTCCGACCCTCCATCCATCAACTTACTATGGAAAACATCTTTCGGCTTCCTCACAAAAGAATTGCCAGTAATGGTCTAACTCAACTATGTTCCTCGATGCTGAGACAGCTGTCATTCAAGCAAGTTGAATCCGCATGGGTAATTCATCCTTTTCCGTGACCTCACCAAAGAACTTACAACATACATATTACCACGCTTCATGGGGATACACTTTTCCAAGGTGAAAAATGATTGACATTAATGCACAAAATGATTAATAATGCAGAATTAATGCAGAAAAATGCAGAACTAATGCAGAATTGATGCATTTTTAATCATTTTGTGAAATAAATGTTGTAATCATTTTTCACCTCGGAAAAATTCATTATATTTGCAGTGATACGCGCTGACCCCTTTTCAAATGTACAGGTGGAACCATCAAGATTCCTTGGTTGCTCACTGAGCTACATAATTTGCTATTTCGTGATTTTCACCTGTAGCTGATCACCTGTAGCTCTGCTAAGTTGTGGACTTGTCCATGAACTACAGAGCTGCATGCAAGCTACATGTGAAAATGTGAAAATAAAAAACAACCAAGGAAATTTGATCATCCAAGCTGTACATTTTGAAGAGAGTGGCAGTGCAGACATCGGTGAAGCGCAGTAAAAAAATCCTTGGTGTGCTCATGCATAAGAGAGAACCAAGAATTCCCCTGCAAAGGAATCCTCAGGCCTCAGGCCAAAACCATGAGATTAGATGTAAGTACATACCTCATGCTGAGACTTGCAAATTCAACTTGCTTGAATGACAGCTGTCTCAGCATCAAGGGACTTGGTTAAGTTAGAGTAATGGTGTACTGCCCAAAACATATGATGGCCAGATTCCTATATGTATGCATTGAACAGCACTTTCTTTTGCCCCCATCAAAACCTGTCCAATATTCCAGACTGGACACACACTGGAAATGGCTCACTTATTTGGCTGCTTTTATGATATTGATGGCTGTAAGACAGTCTAAAATTTTTCTGCTTACTTCCATTACCAATGTGAGTCAAGCTTTTGTAGCTTGATTGTTGTACCATACTGAGCTATAATTTTAAATCCAGATTGTAAGAAGACTTACAGCCCCAGATACTATGTAAACAAACAAAAAAGACACCTGTGAGTCTACACAAGCTCTTAAGGCCAACATGATTAGATATTTGAAGCTCATAAGCACTACTTCATGACAGATCACTTAGCCCATCACTTTGATATGTCTCTAGTTCTGCAGCAGTGAGTGGCCAAGGTTTTGATTGAACATGTATTCAATCTGATGCCTTATTTCTAAATTTTGAAACGGATTCCACAGCTCATCAATCTTCAGTATAGTCAGCTTCTACAATGACACACATATTGCTCCTTGCCCTTTTCCTTTATCATCTCCTACTCAGAATCTTTCTCTGGCTCTATCTGCAGCTGTATGTAAAGATGAAATATATCTCCACACTTTGTTACTTCACTTCTCTGCCCACTCTCATAAACTTGTGGTTCCTGCAGATGGACTCAATGCTACTCAATATGATGAAGCAAAAAAGCCCATACACTGTATGTCAGAGCAAATGGTTTCAGCCACAAGAACCATTCATGTGGAAGATGCACCTCTATTACTCACTGCAAGCTGTCAGATGAATACCCAGGTATGTAAGGATGTTTATTTTTGAATGATGTTTCATTAAACTCTGAACTGATTAAATTGGGTCAATTCGCTTTGTGTGGTGACCCATGCTATAGTTACTGACAATGGCACCCTTGGACATTGGTGCTGAAGTGCTTCTCATGCTCAACTTGAACATATCACAATGGAGGCAGTTGATTCTCCTGCAAATGACACATACCTTAGCTCACTTGACAATTTCCGCTCACACTGTTGTAGCACACACTGCCAGCTCTTGCAGAAGCAATGTGAGGCTCAACTCTGCACAAAACCATCAGTTCAAGGGACAAAAATTGGTTGATTTACTCATTGAAGTAGCTAAGGATTTCTATCAAGAGGGTAACTTCCAGCTTCACCTGATGCTCAATCACCCCAAATCAGATCTAAAATTTGATTGAATGGTTCATCAAAATAGAGCTTCAAGACTATGATGATATTCAATGTGCAAAGGAAGCTGTCAGGTATGACAAAAAGGGGTGTGAGGGTGTGTTTTTAAGCAAAGGCTCTGCTCCCAAGCAGCTATCAAGAGCAAAGATGCACAATGACCAGATCATTGCAGGGGCTTGTGGTGTTGCATTGGAGAGTCAGACCATGTTTCATTCTGAATCACCAAGTGCTTTAAGAGTATGTCATAAGTTTTTCTCTCAGAATAGACCTATACTATATTTACAATTGTTTTGGGGTTCAATGGCTTTTCCTCATGGACATATTCACAAATATTAAAATACCTCATTTGATCTTCTATGACAATGCATGCAATCTCTTGAAACACATGTATAAATCTGAGAATAGTAAACAGAAGAGATTTTGAGAGTCTGTTGCTGCAGTTGATGTATTTTACTTCAAATCACACAATCAATCCAAGTGTTTCTTTAGGAAATGGACAGAACCAAACTTACATCCACAATTAAAGGATCAAGGAAGTAAGATCTTCAATTCATTTGCTGAAGAGTTGACTAACATCTGGTATGGGGTTTTGCTTCCATGTGCAGGAACATGACAGAAGTGCAGTATAATTTTTTCCTTGATGAGATGATTAAGGTACATGACATTTGGCTGTCTGAAAATCTAGAGAGACAGCAGCACATTGGTCATTTGGGGGATATGCTTTCTTGATCATCAGTGCAAAAAAATCTGACATCAAACTTTTGCAAAACAATCTAACATCAAATTTTTCAAACAATCCTGTGACCAGTTGATATTAAATTTTTTACTTTAGAAAACAATTATAAAACCAAGCATCATAACACATTCACCTAGGCTCTCAAAAAGCCTATCTTGTTAAAGGTATGATCATCTGCATCAAAAAGAAGGTGCTTATCAAAACTTAAAGTAGCAAGATATTGAACTTGCTGACTGACTGACTGGATTTGATTGGATTAAAAGAGATAATGATCAGTTTTTGGAAGATCATATTGATTGAAAGCCCATATTAAGGACATCTAAAGGATCTGGACATTAAAACAAGTACTAATCAGAGATTAAGATAATGTGGGATAGAATTGTGGGAAATAAAATTATATATGGACTAATAAGCTGCCACCTCTACATCAGAGCTTCTAGCCAATGTTTCATTGTGTCACATTCCCTTTCTACCAAAAGTTGATCCTTAATCCCCACATTGCTTTTCTTTCCCCACCTCATTTGTACAACAATACTTCTTCTTAATCTCCCTAGCTTGCTTCCACTCTTCAGCATAAGTCTTGTGCGCATATTTCAACATGATCAGAGGTGTATCTTTGATGGCCTCACTCAAGTTCATAGCACCCACAATAAAAATATTGACTTGGTAGGCAGTGAACTGTTTGTATTGGTAAGTCTTACCACAATTTGAATCCCAAGCTTGAGATATATGTTTAGTTGTAAATATGTTTCAATACCATTTAAATGCTTGTGAAATTGGCACCTTGATATCAGGCCATTTGCACAACAGCTGAAAGTAAAATCATATTAGCAAGCAGAAATTTCAAACATTCCTTTGGTTTTGTTTTGATTTTGTCATTTGGGTTGCAATGGTTGCTAGAACTCACAGATATAAAATCTGATTCAATTGGAGGACTGTACAGGTCAGAGGGTGTTTAGCAAGCTGGGGATTTGGGAGGGGAAAGAGACCATTGCAGTGTTGGATTATGATGTTATTGTGACGGCCAAGTCTTTGCCAATTTGGGTAAAATACTTAAAGACAAGTAGTGAGATACAAGGAGTCAAGATTGTCAGTTGGTAGCCAGGGGATTCTGTATTTTCTCTTCTTCGAATCTTATTGTTTTCATATATACCTGACTCTCTCGTTCCTTATCAATTATAATAGGATTCAACAATCCAATTAAGAGGGTGAGTCACATTCCTTTATCTCCATTGTATCTTTTGCTAATCTTGACTCAACATGCTATCAATCAGTTCAACTTTATTGTTCAATCTATTCTTTTCTTTCTATTAATATTTGGGTCAGTGGGTGTGTGCTCCTGTTTGTCTTAGTCTCAGCGGTCTCTTGTCAACACGGGACTGAGAACATTGTTCTACCTGTTTAAAGGTCATTTAAAGTCCATTTATTACATGCAGAGGGACAGGTGGTGTTTGTTGATTTTGAGACCCAGTGGTCTGAAGTTGAGTTGGACATCTCTTTGCTGGTGATATAGTCCATGAAAATGGCATTTGAGAGAGATTCATACCAATCTTCCGTTGATTATGTATCTTCATTTACCGCACTTAGTCAAACAAGAAGTTTACAAGGTACTTCAGGATATGCCTTGAGAGGAACCACCATAACACAGGTGGTTCCAACGTCCATGACACCTTGCAACAAGGCGTGACATGTGGCCAGTGAAATCTCAGCTCCAGCATCTGGAGCAGATGTTGCGCCACCACTTGAGATTTTACTCAGCCAACAAATCTCACACAAATTGTCATCAGCAAGATTGTTCTTAAGATCCCATTTAGTGATCCAACTTTTGTGCACCACCCCCCCACCCAATGTGCACATGAACAACCCACCCACCAACCCAGGAGGACACGGATCAAAGGCATGCTTGGTGTCAGTGAACCGAGACCTTTGGGCCGGGGCCTTCACCCCGCCGTACCTGCCCTCTTGACTAAGGCAAAGAGAGGCAATACAATGGGTTGTTCAAACCCACACAAACCATCACGAGACGTTGAGACCTGAAGAGGTCTCAGGACGTCTAAGACTCACACCAAACTTACTCAGCAAGTTAGGGAATGGACAGTATCAGATGAAGGAATCCAGACCTGAAGAGTACATATATAAGTGGTCAGTGTGTGCATGCAAGAGCTATATGACAAGGTCAAAATCACTTCACTATGCACAGCTATATGACGGGTCCTCAGTAGTGATGTGGTGCACCACTATTTTAAAGAACCAATACACATCACTATTTGCAGACACCCGCTATGGATTGTATGTAGTGGTGTGTATCGGTCACTAACACTCACTGTGATATTGTATCACTAGCACTATAATAGTGCACATCTAAAATATAAATACGTCGAACTGACTCGCATGAAGGACCGTTCAGTATGGTTTGTTTGTTCTCTTGGGTCCGGTTCTTTTTGCCCCACGTCTCTTTTCATTTTTGCTTTTCAAATGTTTACACGCTTTGCCCACTTTTCATGCTTTTAATCTGTTTGTTCTTGTCTGCACCTTTTGTGGCTGCTTTTATTTCTCTGTTTGTCTTGCTTCGCCTCCTGATCCTTTTGTGGATGCTTTTTCTCATAAGTTGCCGTTCTATTGCCTTATAATCATAGTACTCTATTGCCCCTCATTTCCTTGGTCGTGTCCTCCCTTCAATGGTCCATTGAAACTTCTTCCCTTGGTTGCCGCAAAGTGTCCTCAGTTCCAAGATGCAGCTTTTCTGACTCGCCACATCTGCTTTCAGTCTTACATTACAACCTTCTCCCATGGCTGCTCCAAATGTCGTCAGTTTCAATAACAACTTTTATTGGATTGTCACATATATAAATGGCCTCTGAATCACAGTTCATTCCTCATTCTTCACCCACTCCGTGTGTCCAAAAATATCCTGCATCAACACTCAATATCCACATCACAGATCCATCCCCACTTGCATAAACATTTCTCTGCACTCCTTTGTTGTTTTGACAATTTTTGATACCTGTACAACCACTTTCTTTGTTCTTGTACATATAAAGATGTAGATCCATTCAAATCAATAGTAATCAATTTGAAAAATCTATATCATCAAGAATCAAAGAGAATTCAAACTTGAAGCTTGAACTTATGAATACATATATGAATTGAAATAAGTATCCTCTGATAATTTCTCTATCAATTTGATTTGGGTTGCATTGATTTTAATTGTTCACATCAATTGCTTTAACTGACACGATCCTTTCATTGTTTTGTTTATTGTGTCTCATCCAACACTGAAAGTTTTTCTGTCTTCTTCAACTAACCAGTTTGCTTTTACTTTGAATTGTCAATTGTACAAAGATTTGATGGTTTTCTCCAGTTCCTTCACCATGTAGATAAGCTTGATCGAGAGATATAATTGATAATGATGAAAACACATACATGACTTGTATTTTTCTCAATATATCTATCTGGACAAGCTATTAAATGAAAAGCAGACCAAAATCTGGGTCATGTTGTTCGAATCATATCACAATCAGAATCTATTCAAGTTATGTATGAGTGAAACAGAAACATCACAGGATTGAATATCATTTGGGTGCACATAAGTCAATTTTAGATCTTGAGTGTTTGTCACTTGATGATTATGAGGAGAGGCAAGTTTTGAAGTTCTTATTTTTTTGGAAAAGGGTATGAATGTAGTGAACTGTATTTTTCAGTTGGTCAACCAAAGGGATTGGAACCTGAAGGGTTCCCAAACTCTTCACTGACTCAAAAAACAATCTAAGAAAACACTCTTGTGTGTGCACGTCTATGTGCCACTCGGAAATGGACATGGTGCATATTAATATGGCCAGTTGGATCATTGAATGCCTTGTTGGATAAATATAAGAGTTCCCCTGTTGCGGGCATACCCGCATGTTCTCTAGTGTTTTTGAAATACAAACAAAGAAATTTATCAAAAGGCATGTAGTGAAGTACGTAGAACATATGTGCAAAGAACCATTAATTTTAAAGAGAGTTGTAAAGCAAGGGGAAAGGAGTGAGATGAGAAAAGAATAAGATAAAATAGCCAAGCTACATATTGAAGAAAGTTTTGAGCTTGAAGAATCAGATAAGTTGAATGAGGAATAAGTGTATAGAAATAACAAAGAAAAAAGATGTAGAAAGATGGAAGGATCACTTTGTTGTTTACATATCCACAATCAACGCAAAGGCCTCACAAAACTCTCTGGGAACATTACGACCTGCCTTCATCCATTCAGGAAATGAAGTAAGTTTTTCAATGGTTGCACTTTCCAATGTTGTTTGACCAGGCCCACAGACATCTGCTGCTCCAAAAATAACCTCTGACACAAACAGGTGGTCTCAGAACAGCACAAAGATGACAGTACACTATGGGGGCCACTATATGTGTGGCCACGCTGCCAAAAATTCTGAGTGTAGTGAACATACCACTACCAAAATTTTGGCCTTTTGTATAGGGTGGTGCATCAACCACTATCACAAAAACTGACTTTTCAGAGTATAGTGCCACAGCACTTTCACAACACTACCACTATCCATTGTGTAGTGATTTTGACCTTGTATATGAGTGTCAAAATACAAACCCATTGCTTGGATGATGCATTCCAATCCATCACCATTGACTCTTGCATTATGACCCTCAAATGAAAACAGCATACCCTATTCAAGTGCAAAGAAAGACCAGTGGCTTGAAGATAGCAAAATAAAACTGCTTTCACCAGCCTAATCATGATGATCAATCACATAGTCAGAAAATAGTTATGAAATTTAAAATACAAATACACAACATAGAAATAAAGATCTAAGTTTGAAACATTGCTCACCTTGGTGCAGAACTCAATCATGAGTCTTCACATCTGTTTCCTTTGGCCAATTGAATGTGTATATATGGCAGCCTATCAATGTCCTTTCTGTGATACTCAGCCAACTGCAACTGCAACCATTTGGCAGTCAGAGCTGACTGTAACTAGGAAGGTTGGTGTGGAGTCATAGGAGCAGGTATAGGGGTATTTGTTGATATTGGATTGTTGGATTCAAGTCCCTTAGATTAAATCACAGGTTGGGATTGGTGAGAAGTGACTAATTACCAAAACGATTGACCTTGACTTTGAGAAATGTTACAACACTTGAGATGGAAGAACATAGATGCTGTCAGATTGTGGAATAATCAAAAATGATGATATAAAAAAGAGAAAATTACTGATATGCATAGTTGATAAGTACAAGTAGACACAGAAAAGATACAACACCCTTGGGGCCAAAAGATCACTACAGGGTGACATATACTTTCTGCCATACAAAGTTGCCTGGTGTGTTTAACCAAATTGACTATTGAATTCTCACACAGCTTTGGCTTGCTAGAGGCAACAGTCCTTGTGTCTGCATTGATATCTGGAATAGAGACAATTACAGCCAAACTTTGGGGAAGGGAAGCAAGCTAAAACTCTGGATTTTTGTCTTGGATTTTCCATACAAGATTTTCAAGGCCAAGGGTTTGTATGTAGCCTTTGTTGTCTAAATGCCTCTGAGATTTATTACACTGTAAAACACACAAATCATCAGTAACACAATGATGAGAATGATGAGTGAATAAAATTTGACAGACTGAACTTCCATGCAATGCTTGTAGCCTTTAATGTGTGTGTGGGGGTTGATACTGTAGCTTTGCCCATCCGCAAAATGGACACAGAGGACAACTTAAGTCACCAAGTTCTCCAACAATTGGTAGAGGAAGTGATTTGTAAGGAGTTGGTGGTGAGTAGTGATGTGTAGTCTTTGCACGTAGTGTTCCATAGAGGTTTGGTGGTGGTTTCAAGAGTGTGAGACCTCAAAAAACAGGTGTCAAAAAAGTAAAGGTAAAAGATTGGTGATGTCCAAGCAGGTCTCCATGTACCCTAATGCTTGGGTTTATACTGACGACTGTGGTCCTAGAGTCTCAGAGAAATCAAGTGTGGCTTGAACTTTGAAGGACCTGCAGGTGGCTTGTAGTATTTAACTATGCTGTACCTCTGGGACAACTTCTGTATAGGCTATTATGTATGTGTAGATTTTTGGCCGGACACTTTTGCTCATTTACAATGATCCTTGAATGCTCCCTTCTTTGCCTCTCTTGAAAAGTTTCCAAAAAAATCATTCAACTCATTTGAGCATACATAGCTTGCTTTTGGTTGTGGACAGCATCACTAGGGGTTGGGAAAATTTTCGACCAACCGGTTTCCAAAAGCACTTCAATTGCAGTTCAAATATTTAGGAATGCTTTTGAGATTGCTCAAAAGCAATACCAAAGCTACTCACCACTAACCAACATTGTGATCCGTCTTTTTGCTTTGCAAAAATATAGACCGGTACAAAGTGCTTCTTCAGAAGTCCAAAGCTTCACCCATTCAAAAGATTTGTGCCACTGGGCTTGTAGTACAAGCCATGCAAACACCATTTTCGCACCTTTTACAGATCTCCTAACCCTTCTCTTCAGGCAAAAGCTTGCCTGGGTATCGCCTGAACACTCTTGGCTCTGAGCTCAGATCCGTAACAGATGTGTGAAACCCATAAAACTTGTTCTCCACCATCTTTGACTGCTGTTGCTAGGCTTCTCAGAGGCCCAAAACTGGTTGGTCAGAATATTTCCCAACTCCTACTGAGGCCTGAAGAGTGTAGCATCATCTACGCCGCGGGACAATGTCATACATACCCACTTTCTTGCATGGGTTCCATAATTCAGTGGTAGAATGCCTGCTTTACATGTTGATGCGCAGTATGTCGAGGGTTTGATCCCCTCTGGGATCATGGTGTCTATATCTTTTTTTCTTCAGTCAGACTTATAGCCCTTTGCATCATTGATGACTTTGAACAAAAAAGTACCTTGAGTTTTCACCAAAAAAACCTTGAGTTTTTTCAAAAGACTACTGAGCTTTTGAAGAAGTCAATGAGTTTTTCTTTGAAAAACTCAGTAGGTTTTTGAAGTGAACTCAGTCACTTTTTGAAAAAACTCAAGGTTTTTTTTGTTGAAAACTTGAGGTTGTTTTTTCTCCAAAGTCATCAATCATACAAAGGGCTGTATGTGAATGCCATGATGAATGAAGGGGAAAGTATCATGTGTGCGTTTTGATTAAAATATGGTACTCAAAGCTGCATATATGCATGTACAGCCGTCCCCAAAAAGGTTGCTTTTTTGAATTTCCTTTTTTGGGCAGTTGAGGGCTGTTAGGGTTTTACTTTACCTATTATTGCCCGTAAGAAATTGACAATACACATACAATCATACCACAATGCCAGCCAATCCACCAATTGTATTGTTTCCCTAGCTCCTCATTCTCTCGATCAAATTGTGATATTGGCTTGTTCTCCAGGTTGGTTTTTGCTCTCAAATGTCCCAGGTCACCTGTTGTACGTTCTGATTCTTTTGTTCTTTTTTTTGTCTATAGGCTTCCTCACCAACCACAATGGGGCTTTGTTAAAGTATAGTGTAATCTTTGTTATGTTTTTCTTATCTTAACATAATTGATCTTGACTATTAAGTCTATTATTTCATATCTCATTTTTACTTTTGTTATTAATTATGTAGCCATGTTTCATGTGTTACGATTATGTACTGTCTGTCATCATTATTAACCTAATTACCATTAAGAAGTCTAATGATAAACCTCAAAGAGCAGCAAAGCTGAGTCTCCCTTCTGCATCCAAGATATTCTTATCATTCTTGGGTGTGAAGGTGAGTTAAACTCAGATTCGTGGGAACTTTGATTGTTCATAGGTTCTGTTCTGAACTCAATCATTCCCTGCTCTGACAGGTATGTAGTTAAATTTGTTTTCTTATTATTTCATATCTTTGTTTTCTTTTTATTTGATGTGATGCAAATAAAACTGATCAAAGATATTCTAATCATTCTTGGGTGTGAAGGTGAGTTAAACTCAGATTCATGGGAACTTTGATTGTTCATAGGTTCTGTTCTGAACTCAAACATTCCCTAGTCTGACAGTTTCAACAGGTTTGTCTTGTACTTGCCCAATATCAAACTCATTGTCATCCGCAAGCATCTCCGTGGACAGACACTAGGCAAAATCAATCAGAATCTTACACTGAAAGTCTTCAAAGACTCACTTGTTTGATGGCTAGCTTTATTCAACCATACTCGGCAAGTCATTTCAGATCCAGGGTTCTATGATCCTTGTGGCCAGGCAACTGTCTTATTGACGAGCACCACAGGTTTATTGAGAACACCATTGATACTGAACCAACTATCTACCTTGAAAAGCTTGCACACCAACTTTCAATTGAGAGAAGTATAGGCGTCTCCATCACTACTTTAGCTTGTGAGGTACGTGATCATATTGGTCTAACCTTGAAGGTGGCAAAAACTGTCCACCCAAATCAAGACCCAGAAGAAGTAGGCAGGTATCTGTATGAAGTTGGATCACTTGATCCATCGTGCTTGGCCGTTGTAGTACTTATAGCACAACAAGGGCTATACAGTGCTTTGAAAGAGGATAATCTGAAGATATAATAGATCTAAAGAAGGTGTCTGAGACTGCTCTTTCTGAGAATCTTTAACAAACTGGACTTTGTTGTTAAAGTCTCCTGATAACAGAGAAATATAACCAGGTCTTTGATAATAAGAGAAAAGTATCTTGATAAAAAGCACCAGAGAAATAAGCTCAACACATTTAAAGTGTTATTCCAGTCGAGTCAAAATGTTGAAAAATAAGCTCAATATCTTTTTGATATTATTCCAGAATGACAGTGTCATATAAAGCACATAAAACAAATTTCTCTTCTGATGAAGGGCTGATTTGAGTGACCTAGTACTGCTCTAATAAGTTTATAATGATAAAAATGATTAATGCTATGTAAGAGATGAAGAAGAAAGGAAACATAATTTCGCACAAAAGACACAAGTTTATGAACACATCAATACAAATTGTTAAAGTGGTAAACAGCTCTTAAAAAATCCTCTTTACCATCTAAAAAACCAAAAGATGACTAAAATGCTGGTAAACAGCTTTGATCCAATCATTCAACCACTCTCTACATTCCTAAATTTCGCCATCAGTACCTCATCAACCCTTTATGATCATTATTATGATGTAATGTGATCTTCTATTCATCATCTGATAAGATTTATTACTAATTTGACCAGTAAAACATGACTAATCTCTATTCTTATGATCAAATGCTGTGTATATGCTGTGTATATGCTGTGTTATGAATGTTCTAGAATGAATATTGATTTGATCTTATGATGATTCAGCATTTCAATGATGTAATTGCTTGTTATTAATGATTTGTGATCTTGTTGATGTGTAATCAAATCCTTTGATTCCTTATAACTTTTGTCATACACCTCTGTTACTAATGATTTAAAGATTGTACATTATGAATTTGATGATTCTGCGTCGAATGAGCTATTACTTATCATGTTCTGACGTCATTTGACACATGTAATCAGCTGAAAACCTCCATTTTCGACGATTTTCACCTATTTTCTTCACTTTTCACACCTTTTACTAAGCCTTTCTTGCCTTCTGTAACATTACACAGTAATCTCCAACCGTGAAAATCCCTAAAAACACCCTTGGCAACTTTATTCATTACTAATACTACTGTTACATATGTAAAACTACCTGTAAACCCTTGTTTACCAATTTCAACTTTTTCCCATTTCCTTAATAACTTCTATTTTCTCTTATCAACCACCAAGATTAAAGTTGTTGCTGACTAAAACAATGCTCCTCTTTCGTATTCCAACCCTACTAAACCCATAAACCTAATATTACTACCCTAAAAACCATTTCCAACCTGTATACCTCTATTTTCGAGTTTTTCTTATGTTTTTTTCTTTCTTTCTTTTTGTAATCTGTTTGTTAATAGTTTATACTTATCTTGATAAGTTTGTTTGAATGATAAAATGATGTAAATATTAAACTATATGTAATATAATTGATGTAATTCAAAATTCGATTTTTTTTGATTTTTTTGATTGGTCTCATATTTTGATTACCACACCGTCATTGGTAAGTTTTCTTCCCTTTTGTTCTTCAACTCTGAGCTGACTTGGGTTTGAACAGATGAAAGTGCTGTGGCAGCTTGCAGACTTTACCAACAGAAAGCTTGTGCACCAAGAGGCTAACATACATGACACCTACCTCGTACTCTTCAATCAAGAAAGTACTTGTTACTCCCTGCCATCTGTTTGAGTGGCTGTCTTGGGATGATCATTCAGGAAGGTTCAAATCATCACATTATCTCTATCTTTGATAATAATCTGATATATCTTGTCTTCCATACCAGCTTCCTAAGACAAATCCTTACCCCACTGAAAACAGTGTCTTTGTTTTGGACAATGCACCGGTTCATCATGGTGGCAATGTTCAAGAACTGTGTTATCAACTTGGTGTACAATTACTTTACTTACCCACATATGGCCCTGAGTTCAATCCAATTGAGAAATATTTTGATATCATTAAGGCTCACCTTTGAAGGAGTGGCAAACTTCAAGAACACATGACAATGGAAAAGGAAGCAGAGGTCATCAATTGTCATGCTGAGAACACACTGACATCCAAGCTTGTCCGTTCTCTTTACCATGGAGTATATCTTTGAAAAGTAAGTTCATTCAATATGAGATCTGATCATATTTCATAGACTGATTGTACATCAAATGAATTTCCTTTGATTGATGAAACAATTCTTTAATTGACTCATACACCACACTCTATGTTACCAGTGCTCATGAAGGCACAATGGTACCCGTATAGTTCCATAAATTTTAGAAGATGAATGTTGGGCATGTGGACCCGGTACAAAAAAGAATTTGGTACCGGGAGGAAACACAATTTCCCAGTGAAAGATTTGAAATAAGAAAAACCAAAATTTCTTCTTCCTCAACATTACGCTACACATTTCATATGAAAACTTACCCTCCTCTTAGTAGTAAGAATCAACATTGGGGAACAATCTTCTTTGTTTAATTTTTCTTTATAACATCATTAGATTATAAATACCCAAGAATAAGAAATTATTATCTTCCAATTAGATTATCAACAAACATAGAAGAATTATATAAAGAAGAAATCTCCCCTTTTTACTTTCCCTTTTTCATTTTATAAAATTCCCTTTTCTACCTTCCATCATATCTTGTTTCAAGGACTTAAGTCATAACCTCCTATATAATGTTGGCTCAGAATTCACAGATGATGTCGGTAATCAAACCGTAAATCCAAAAGAAGTATCCACTGGACAAGCGTCAACTCCCCAAGAACCTTCTCAACCTAAAACATGTACTAGAGCTGGAGCAAAAGCAAAGAAAGGAGAATTGTCAGTTGAAAATAGTGAAGAAAATTTGGGAGGAAACAAAAGTATTAAGAAAGGTGGTAAAGAGAAAGAAGGGGAAGATGAATGTGAAGACAACAATTCAAAAGAAAAAGATAATGGAGTGAATGAAGATACCAAACAAATCACAAACACCAAAAATAATCAAGGTGGAGGAAGTGCTAATCAAACTGAAGGACATGTTGGAGTTAATTGAAAGGTCAAAAAGAAGTCATCATGATAAACAAAGAAGAAATAGAAGATATAGGCATACTATCAGGTAGAGGTTAGTGGAATTTCAACTTTGGTTTGTTTTATTTATTTCAATCATACTTCTTTGGAATTTTAGATCCAAAGATTCCCCAATCCAGAAAAAGGGTTTTGAACAATTGCTTTCCTAGTCCCCTTTTAATCATCTACATACCTATTGGATCTTTCTATCAATTGGACTGCATCTGTTTCTTTGTTAATAAGTAATGATTAAGAATCTTACTTTGAAATCAGGGGATATCCTAAATAATAAAATTGTGTTAAAAAAGACCAACCAAAACCAAAACCAAAGGGAATGATCAGCTTGTGTTATAATGATATACCAAAGGAAAGGAAAAAAAAGAGCTTGTGTTGAAAGATGTGCTCAAAAAAGGGCAAAACAAGTAAACTTACCAAAAGTGTTCTGTCTGTTTGTGTTGATGTGGTGATAACAGGGAGAGTGATTGAAAGCATGCCCAAACCAGATCTCATTGAAATATCTCATCAAAAATGGTTACATAATATTCAAAAAACTTTAGAACAAGGGATGATTCCACAATATTGGGTAGTCCGTGAAGAATACAAAAAATGGTGTACTAAAAATAAGACTCCGGTCGGAGAAGTATTGTTAGGTGATTTTGATCTTAAAGCAGAGATTACACCAACCACAAGTGTTGTCACAGAAAAATCTAAAGAATTAGCAAAAATAAAACCAGAATTCAACACTACTATGGAAGAAGGAGAAGATTTAGGACATAACATGACCGGTCTATCAGACTATTTTCACAATTTAAGGATTGACAAGAATATGCACATACCAGTCTCAATTTTTTGCCCAAAGTGGATTCTCCAAGACAGTTCATATATGAGAACAAAAAGAATTAAATCAACTACCTGTTAATCTGATACTTTAATTTAAAATGGTTATCCGGGATTGAATGAATTTAGATTAAGTTTTGCGGAATGGACTGTACGTTACAATTTAATGTTGAAATATCAAGATAGATATGATAAATTAGAAAGTCAGAAAAATTCTCCTATAGTTCCAACATTGTTAGTGCATAAAGAAAATGTCTTACAAATCAAGATTGATTGTGATGGGAAATGGACCCCAGCAATGAGGTATGATCTTTCCCATCAAAGGAATATATGGGAGAATTGTTCGGCAAGCGGAGCTATGGCAGATGTAGGAAAATTGAACAAGAGACTAGCTGAGCAATCTGAACAAGATGCAAAGAATTAACGGTGATTACGAGTAAGAAACAATACCTGATGTTCCAAAAGATGATATTAAAAACTCCAGATCTGACATGTGTTCCTCTTTTGTCTTTGTTATCAAAAGTTACATGGACAATACATTTGTCTTTGGTGCTCCAATGCAGAACACCAACCCACTAGATGGTTCCTTTAACCCTACTTGGGATACAACTGGAACAACTATTGATAACCACACCAACATATTGACAGGTAGAGGAGTCGGAATATGGGGAAATCAAGATACTCATAACGCACCAATACCAGGTTCCAGTAGTGGGACACATAGACAACCAAGACCGTATTTAGGAACCAAATTTGACCCTTTATATCACAAAAAGAAAAAGCAAGCACGAAATCATCCGTATCAGCATGCAGATAATCAGCCAAATAATCAACATCATGTGAATCATTATCATAGTCAACCTAAGTTTCACCAACCAACTTTTCATCAACCAAACTTTCACCAACCAAACAATTTCCACTCTGATCCAAACAGAGGATCTGGTAATAATAGAAGAGGTTGTGGAAGAGGAGGTTTTATTCCAGGAAATGGAGGTGGTCCAGCCATCGGACAAGGCGGTTTCAATAGGTTAGCAATTGAACCGACTGCCAGTCCCAAAATAAGTACTCCTGGTAGTCAAAATAATCAGTAAGTTGAAAAAAAGAAACTTTATACAAAACTATTTGAAAAAAATCCTTTCTTTCTATTTTTGTGTTTGTGAGATGAGAGAAACGATGACAATACCTTAAAATGTCACTTTTGCACTGAATTATGTTGTCCAAATTTTTGTTTGCTCCTCTAATTTCCTAATAATCTTGTTGTGTTTGACATGATGTTGGTGACGTTTGTAATCAGGCAAATGAATTGTTTTTCTGTTTGATGGATGATAGAAACAATGAGGTGACAGTAAATGAAATACAAGTGTCTAAATTGTTGAAGAGTTTGTCAAATGCACAACTAGAACCACAGGATATACATAAAGTGAATGATCCCAATCAGTTAAGAAATTTGCCAAGAGAAGCAAAGAATGACATGAATCTAGGTGAATGGACAGTGTTGTTCGAAGAATGCAACTTATTTGAAAAATGGAATAAGACCTGGATAGGACTTACAGAAGTTTTTAGTCAAGGTATTCCTAAGCACATGATTAAGAGTATGAAATGGTGTACACCAACTAATCATAAATCAGCTTTGGCAGTAAAAGATATGATTATGAAGAATTTATTTAAAGAACATAGGCAAGGGAAAATTCTAGGCCCATTTACTCACAAAGAAGTATTCAGGTGTTGGGAATTTTTTTTAGATCTAATCCTATGGGCAGTGTGGTTAATAATGATGGTTCTTTGTGTATGATCAATGACTTGTTGTATCCGAGAAACAAAGAAAACACAGAGAAAAAAAGAAGGACACAAAGATGAAGAGAGTGATTCAGAAGACAAAGATGAAAATCACTTGGACGGTGCAAAGGCAATTATGAAGAACTTACATTATGAAAAATTAGAAAAACAAATTCCATCGGTTAATTCCTTTGTAAATAAAAATGATGCCAAGACAACATGGGATGATTTTAAGTTGGTCAAAAATCATTTCAAGACATTATTAGGAGTAACTTTAATGTTAGAAATTGTGGATTGGCAAAAGGCGTATAGACAAGGATGTACTCAACCGACTCAATGGAAATACTTAACAATAAAAGACTTCCAAAACCACATTTGGATAGACACTTGGATTGTGTTTGGGGGCATTGCTGGATGTGGAACTTTTGGTTGGATGGCAGACGCCTGGAAAGAAATTTTAAAGTCAATATTGAATATCAGAGAGGTTTTTGGATGGGTTGCTGATTGCATGTTTGAGAAATGTGAAGGAGAAGACGTAAGAATGGAAAACATACTACAAATTACCAAAAACGTAGGTGTACAATCAAATCACAAAAAAACTTGAACTGGGCAGTTGAACAAAAATATTTAGGGTTTATATGGAATGGAAAAAAAGAGCAGTAAGATCACCTCAAGAGAAACTAGAAGAGAGAATATAGAAAATAGAAGAATTGCTTTCCCCAAACCAGAAATGTAATAAAAAGGAGATTGAAAAGATTACTGGACAACTAAGCCATATGAAATCTATTTTACCAGACTTGAAATCTTATTTATGGAGTATGTACCGGTTTGACAAAGGATGGTATAATCATAGTGCTGTGAGGGAAATTCCAAAAGGTGCACAATTTGAACTTAATTATGCAATGGGTTAAGGCGTTGAAAAAATTTGATCAAAGGAGGATTGAACCGGATACCATCCCAGAAGAGATATAGTAGTTTGGAGACGCTGGCACCGGATATGGAATTGGGATACTGGTCGGTGACAGGTGGACATGTTTCCCTTAACTGTGTAATATAATTAGGCTAGCACTGTATTACTCATACTGTATCCAGTGATCAACATGGTATTATGATACATATTTTGCTGAATTTGCATCCAACCAATTGTCACTAACATTGAAGGGTGCTGTCTTGGGCAATACTTGAGCCAGAAATACCTCCAGAAGCCTTTGCAAATCAATCAAAGATTAGCTCTTCTAACAAGTGCGGCGCCTGCCACTCAATTTGGCTAGTTGAATTGTAATTGTTGCAGCCCAAACAAACCATTGATATGACGGATCTTTTTGCATAGCACATGAGGCCGCAACCTATACATTAATTCTATGGTGCATGTGGTCTGAAAAACTGCAATACAAGCACAGTGCAGCATGCAACATCTGCGTTGCTGGCGCAGGGTTGGTAGATATATTGTGTATTGCTGTTCTTTATAAATTTCAATGGAAACCACATTGATCCCATTGGCTTAAAACAATTGTTTCTTCCATTAAGACAAAGTTTTAAGTATTCTGAGCTATTTATTTGCTCTGTGTGATTCATTTCTAAGGAAAATCTGGTTTATAATATCATGAAAGAAAAAAATGGGTTTTGCTAATCCAATATGAGACCAAATTAGAATGATTTTATATGGGGTTTTAAAAAACCTTATACTGTTCAAGGAACATAAAAGTGTTGAATAATAAGTGTTGAGTAAGAGTTCAAGGCCTATCCAGGGTAGAAATATTCTGAACAAGGCAATAAGGATCAATATATGTATGTTGGCTTGTGTTTTTCTCTTAACTTATGGAAGATTGTATTCATCTGATTCTTTAATGCAGTGGAGATCTAAATCATTATCAAGACCAAGCACATTGATAATCATGATTCCAGAGGCCTTATATTGTACAGTAACAAGGATTGAACTGAGTTTACTTGGTAGCAGTTGAACTACTTATTTTTTCTTTTCAAATCTCAGTCAATTTGACACTGTCTTGCATCATTCATTTAAATCATGAATACTTTGGATTCAAGTTGTGCTTTCCCAAAATCTTGTGAAAGTATGCTTGATTTCTTGGCATTGATATGTAATTAAATGAGGATTTTTATTTCAATGGTTAATGATTCTCTAAAGAGTTAAACATTACTAGGTATCAAATTTCACACTGAGAAAGATCTGTGAGTTTGGGTAACTATAGTTTCTTCCCACTACCATCATTTGTTTTTGAGACATAGTATTTCATGTCAGTTGTACATAACCAAACCTATGTTGCTTCTAGCAGTTTTTAAAAATACAGGAGATGGGATCCTTACGTTTTACCTCCAGTTTTGGTACCAGTACCAGTACCAGTGACATTACCAGTACCACTGCCAGTACTGGTGCCATTACCAGTACTGGTGCCATTACCAGTACCAGTAGTAGTGGTGGTATTGGTAGAAGTGGTGTTTGCAGATGCTGAGGGACCATTTGGATCAGTTGTCAATGGTGCATCCTCCACAAAGACTCTTGAATGAAAGACTGATTCTCTCTCTTTGATGGGTGGCTGTAGAATAAGATTCATGGAAGATGACATGATTAGTTTATCACTCACATCAAATACCTTTGTCAAGACAAGTTCAGTAGTCATAAACTCACTTGGATGCCAAAGAAAGGTACATTGTTTCTATCCTCGAGCTTTTCTGTTCCATTTGCAATAGGACTGTAATAATGTCAAACAGTTGACTGGTGAAGAAAACATTTGTTGATCATATATTTCACTCACAATTTGATGAGCTGTACATGTAGTTCACAATTTCCATAACTTGCTTTTGCCTTATCATCATTCTTGTGAGCTTCTCCCACTTTTTTCAGTGGTTCTTGGTCTTTTGATGAATGAACTTGAAGACTGCTGTTGTAGATATATCAAGAAAACAAATAATGCTCAGCATAATGTAATACTAATGGTATTTCAGTCTCTTTGTGACAAAATCACTTACTTGCTTGTGAACTGAGAAGATCAATATATAGAGATTTATCAAGAGCCAAAACATCAACATGAGTTCCATTATGATCCTGGGTAACTGAACACAGTTTCAAGTCAGAAGTGCTTACATCTACTTCAATTGCAAAGTTTACAATACTTGTATCACTGGCTGGGATCGTTGCAAAGGTTTTCCTCGCGAAATCTCTGACTCTGAAATTATTAGCCTTTTCATCCGGTGTAAACTTATCGATCCTAGTGCCTTCGAACTCTGTCCCCCAAATGATATCGTAGATTGAACTCCCTTCAAAAGTGAACCCAGGAGCGTTTGATAAATGTCAGCATATTGAGATTTCACGATGGATTATCATTACATGTTGCACACTCACCCAGCTAGATTTTTGACAAAAATCGTGGAAATTGCGGTACCATCGAGATTCACATGATTAGCTTGTCTGGATGCCAAGTTCAATGTAGTCACTCACCTTGGGGTCCTCAAGGCTGGCGAGGATGTACTGGTGAGATGCATTGATCGGGTGCTTGTTATCAAGTTTCACACTCTTTTGATATCATGATGAAATAAAATATGGAGTAAGTATGAAGTCGACTTGCTTCGTCATGAGAAGTGAGAAATTTGGCATGCTTACATGATGATAAATCTTCTTCCCAGTTTCGACTGTCTTGGGTTCATACTTTGGTAATACTTCTGCACGCCTGAAAACAAGATTTGTTTCACCAATCAGCTTGATATGTTCGTAAATATGAGAGGCTTTGTAAAAACGTTCTGAAACCCAAAGAATTAACGTACCTGAAACCAAATTGTTTTTTACCGCCACCAGGGAGGAACACACAAGCATCCGAAATCGAAAGTTCAAGCTCAGTAGGTTTAGGTGCCGTACCCTTGAGATATTCGAAGACTTCGGTGATTTTCTTTTCACAAAAAAATAAGAATTTGGTCTTCTTGGGAAGATCTTCAACTTTATCATCAGCTTTGAATCTGAAATCTACAACAACATTTCCGCCCTGAGTTGTAGGCAAAAAAGTGGTGGCACAAAAGGCAGTCAGAATTAAAGCTGATGCATGCATCGTGTAGTTTTTTGTGAGCTTGTGTGTGTCAAAAGGAAGATGATTTTATGGATTGTAGAGTACGCAGGGGTCAACAATACATACGAAAATATTGAAGAAATATCACCTTTCTTGATCTGATCGCGAGAAATCTGAAGGCATATCAGCCGTCGGTCGCGAGCGTCCTCAGATTAGGTCTTGGTGGTCCAGGTGTGGTAATCGGGGAGCCTATGACAACCGGCGGGGGTAGACAACCTTAGACAACTCGGCATATCTATATATATCCATGTTCACCCCAGACATAAAGAGCGCTATGATGATCAAGAGCGCCAAAGAAATTTGAGCAAGTGACGCCCGGTGATTTCAATGAAGAGCATGTCGTTAATCATCACTTCGGCTTGTGGGGGCGCTACATTATGTGCTATGTACTTTGGTCAACGCAACACTAAAACCGATCATATACAGGGTATCACACTTCTCGGATTGCAAGACCATCGTGATCCATTACACTGACACGGCAACCGAGGCCTGCCATGGGTCGTTCTTGAGTCAGGATCGAGGGTTTCTGGACTCGGACGCCATTACCCGAGGTCAAGATGAAGAGAAAAATAGAAGATTTGAAGCAATGACTTCACCGGTCCATCATAGTATAGTATGATCTCGCGCACCCTTTGGATGCTCAGCATTCCTGAACTCACTCCGTGGGGACCTCGGGGTCTATACACTGCAATCGTTTCACCTGTGGGCACGGTCATACACCGTCAGCTTTCGACTCCCTGAGGATTTGTGGCAGTCATCCTGATGGGGGCGCTACTAAGTACATGGTCACCCACCTGAGGTGACCTGTAAATGGCTGTAAGGTAAGAGAAACGTCCAAAATGATTCTACCTTTGTGATGATGCTAATCATCGAGTAGACAAGGCTCCTGACTGCGAAATTTTTCGTCTATATGGTGGCTCAGATTGATTGCTCGATTTTCTGAAGCCTTCCTTTGGATAGATTGAAATCGCATTTAGCATAGTCATCTTTTTGGTCATGTTTTATAAGCAAACTACAACAACTGGTATATGGTATACAACATTCTGTATGCTCTCATATCGATCCATGAGCAGCCAGGCTTCACTGCTTAGGCTTAACGCCCGTCAATTGGTTAGCATTCATCACCGGTTGATTGGAAACATAGGTTTGAGGTGATTGATATGGTTCTGGGACAACTCCTAGTGGGCCATTGGGACTTTGAGTAACTCCTGGAGGCGTTTGAGGAATTCCGTTCGCGGTTTCTGGTCGTGGAGTGTTGTCTTGCATAAGACTGGAGTCGCCGCTTGGTCTACCAATTTGACCAAAAGGAATTCTTTGCCCTCCAGAATGGCCTACAAGCTCATTTGATGGATTCATAGGGATTGCGCTGTTATATAAACCATTGATGTTACTGTTGAGTCCTTGGTATTCCATTGGTGCCATGTTTCGCTGGTATGCAGGTTGACCTACGGGTACGAGTGAGATACAGACCAACACATTGAGACGATTGGTGCGATGAATTCAATAGGCCAATGAAAAAAGTACATACTCAAGGGACCGTAAGAAGGCATCATAGGCATCTTTGGGTCATACGGCGAAGCCTCAGCCGGGAGACCTGCTGTATTTGCCATTCGCTGACTCTGCGGAGCGTTGGGTAGGCCAGTAACTGGTTCCTGTGATCCCGCTACACCGGCGGGTTTTGTCATTGTTTCTTCACAATCGTCTCCCCACTGCATTATTTCGTGGCCGGAAAAAAGGACATATGTCAGTGAGGGCTGAAATTACATTCACCGAAGTTTTTTACTGCGAGTTTGTAGATGGATGGGTAACTCACGCCCCACCAGAGAGGATGACCCCATGACCCGTCAGAGGAAGATCGACTGCGACAGCCCTGGATGGAGAGACAGAAGAGGGCATTTCGAAGGTTTGAGCATTTTCAGTTGCATGTTTTTAGGAGAATGTCGTTTGAAAGCAGGTTATTCATGAAAAATGAACTGACAGGTTTGTTACTTTGCTCGTCTGAGGGTGGCCCCGTAGCTACTCTCTGTATCTGGGAGCCTTGAGGTTTCTGATCCCCCGAGGTGTCGACAGAGCGGATTGGAAATCCACCTCCGCCCAAGCCAACTGTAGAACTAGCAAGTACGTACCCAGCCGGCGGTCTTGCAAGTCCTACTTGACCCCCAAGTTGCCCAAACTGCTGACCACCAAACTGGCCACCAAGACCGCCAAGACCACCTAGTTGACCAAACTGTTGAACACCTAATTGATTGAAACCACCTAATTGATTGAAACCACCTAATTGATTGAAACCACCTAATTGATTGAAACCACCTAATTGATTGAAACCTCCCAATTGATTGAAACCACCTAATTGATTGAAACCACCTAATTGATTAAAACCACCTAATTGATTGAAACCACCTAATTGATTGAAGCCGCCGAATTGACCAAGCTGTTGACCACCGCGTAGACGCCCACCGCGCCCACCACCAAGTATGCCATATTGACCACCAAAACCACCAAAACCACCAAGACCACCAAGACCACCGTAGCCAAACTGTTGACCTCTTAGCAAATTTGCATATTGCAATTGAAGACGACGCGCTTCACGTTGTTGACGATAAAAGTTGCCGTATGGACCGTATGCACCGTACGCCTTCAAAGAGACGTGTTTGTTCAGTACGTGATAGAAGGACAAGAGTGAGTTTGAAACAACCCACATTTCCGAACTGTTGACCCCCAAATTGGCCTATACCTCCAAATTGTCCAAATGGAGAGAACTGGTTGAAACCTTGTCCGAATTGATTTCCGAACTGTTGGCCGCCAAATTGACCTATGGTTCCAAATTGACCGACAGGAGAGAACTGATTAAAGCCGCCAAGTTGTCCGTATGGATTTCCGAATCCCGAAAGTCCTACAGAGGCGAATTGACCGTTGGCCAGTCCAATTCCTGCGATTGCGACTAGAACAAACCTCAAAAATGCCGACGTGCCCATTTGATAGCGCTAAGAAGATCGTATAGGATAAATAAGAAACTGTGTTGATGATCTGGATGAGGGTTATGGTACACTCAAATATTGATTAAACTGGTATGACGATAAATTAGATTATAAGGATAAGTGACGCAAACAAAAGACTAAAACACAAACAACGTCGATTCTAAGATACAGATGCTAAGATGATTCACAGCAAATATCAGTGCAGCAGTCAACAGTGTCTTGAGCGTTGTGAGATGGCGTCCGGCGACCTACACTGGTGTTAGGGAAAAGATGACGATCGAAAGAACCCGACTGGCGGGAGAAACTTCGATGGGGAAGATGAAAATAACTGAAGAAAAATGAAACTTAAATTATATATGGTGATGAGAAGACGCGAAACACGAGGCCAAAAGGGGGGAGACGCAATGGTGCATAGAGGCAAAGTATATGCACTTTTGGTCATTTTATTGAGAGCAGCTGGTTGCGTGAACCGATTTGGATCGCTGAGGAATGCCATGCGCAATAATTGCCACTATAACCAGATCTCAACATGGCTATTTGACCGGAAACCGAATGACGTAGCCAGTCGAAACTTTCATTTTGGGAGGTCATCGCAACCTCTCGCTTGAAAGTGCACCGGTCATGAAACTCTGGCAAAACCATAACAATCGCTACGGGTTGACCATGACACCATCGACTCGAGTGTCCATGTATTGGGTCTCATACCACCGTCCGCTTCCCCTGATCAAGTGACAGACAGCCGCGTCGGTTCGGATTGCAATCAGTACAATGAGCCTGCAACAACCAATACATACCTTGCCTTGAGTCTTGACCCACATTCACCTGGCTGTGTGAGTCTGACGTAGGGCAAGCTGAATATGGGTCGCATATCTTTTTTTGACCGCTAGTTTTATACTTACTCCTAGTGTGAGTAAGCGTGAAAAACCATCGTAGAACAATCATGAAAGGTTTTCTGCTACTTGGCCAGATTCAACACTTTGTTGAACTGCGCGTCCCTGAGTTGGTTGATCCGAATGAATCGCAAATGCTGGCTTCGGATCATTCACGGCACGGAAGCAAACGGAAGCCAATGATTATTGATAAGTATGTATTGATACTGTCATATTCAAAAAGCTTGTCCAAGTTTTCCCGCGAGAGTCGAGCAATTTGGCTTAGCGGCTTCAATTCTCAGGCTTCTCTCTTCGATGCACCTCCGGACTTCCTATACAGCTATCTAGAGCAGTGTACGAAGTGACCCTGTACCACTGCTCTAGACAGTGAAGAGGTCTATCGCCGATTATCGCCACTATCGCCGCTATCGCCGATTATTTGGCCTCAAAATCAACAAAAAACAACCAAGTCCCTCAATCGCACATACCCCCGGTACCGGCCATACGTCCGATTCGGGCTACTCGCCAGGTGACCCACCCCGACTTTGTCTACACCAAGGCTTGTGGCTTTCGATCAACTTTTGACTTGTTCCACTCAAAACTTCGAAGCGACCGATGGTTCTCAAGTTTAATCATATCAACCATCAACAACCAATCACATCCCTATCAAAAATCAACACTCAACAATTGAAGATCAATCCTTTCATTAGACCAACAAGTGTTTTCACCTCTGACCGGATTCAGAGCCCTGATAACCTTGGGACCTTTGAGTAAGACAACCGGATTTGTACCTCACTGGTCTGGCCGAACGAAGGATTGTGATATCAACTGTTCTGAACACCTCATCAACCTCATCTATCAACATCGAAAATCTATCCAAATACCGCCCTTTGCATCAAGATGCCCAGACTTCCCAGAGATCAAAAATTCTTCCCCAGTATAAAGCCAAAGCGACATCGAGACACCGAACCTGACCGTCATCATATCCCCCACGATCGAGCCGTTAATCTCCTGCAGAACCTCGGAATTGGACCAGCTCGACCAGTTGAACCACCAGCTGAACTGGATAGACACGATGAACACGAAGACGATTGGAACAATCAACCCGATGTCAACTATGACCCTCAAGATGACCCACCTGTCCCTACCCTTGATGGCGCGGCCGAACGACTAGCTGAGGCTGCAAGAGCGCAACACTATGCTCAAAAACGGCTCAACTTCGAAAAACAATGGGTTGCTCTTGCAGCTCCTGTCACCGCTGTATACCTTGAGCGTCAGCATGCAACCCAGAATTGGACAACTAGCATGTCATACCTAGCCAACCAGCCCGAATGCCGCTGTAATAACCAAACCACCCGGCTGATCGACCTCATTGACATGTATGGTAAGTGGTGACAGCTTTCATTTTTTATTCTTACACTTATCATCTATAATTCTGTTTTACTAGGTCGATTAAGCAGTTACCAATTCACGTTTTGCAAGTGTTGTCCAGATGTCATCCGCCTTCTCTATGCAGGATACTTCGCAAGCTCACCTTCCCAACCACACACAGCCTTCTCGATTCCTCTCATTCAATTCCATAACCGACTTTGGCAGACCTCGGCACTTTCAACAAGTTCCTTTATTGACGCTCTTGGAGGTTTCCTGGACGATCGATCAGCTTCACCCCTCTATGGCCAGCTTCGTAATGGAACAATTTGCAAGCGGGAACTTAGAAAACCTATAACCCATTCAATTGATCTTTACCGGCGAATATTATATCATCAAGAACTACTTTACATAGAAGGACTCGAGCTCAGTTTACTAGAAGTATATGCCGACAAGTGTTCTCGCTGCTTTGGACCCAGAGAAGGTGAAGTAAAAGTATCACCAGATGAACCTGATGTCATCATATGCGCCGATGGCAACTTTCAACACCGTCATTACTCTTATGCCAGCAAAGACAACCCAGCCGAGCACGAATATCCCTCATCCTTCCTTTTACCCTTGCAGATCACAAAGGTGGCCGACTTGTGTAAGAATACTGCTGCACTAGCCAGCGATATCAAGGTTTGTCGCTCACATGATTCCACAGATCTTGAATACTGCATCGGCTGATCTTTTGTTATCTACCTTGTCTCATTCTGCAGACTGCTTGCTCAGACTCTCACACAGCAGCAAATGACACCCGAAGCAGCGCCACCTGGAGGAAATCGTGTGATGATAATGGACTTTTTGCGTTTGCATGTCGACACGACCTCATGCTCAAGATGGCAAACCTCCATGAGGAATCTGAGAAGTGAGTAATTTATTTCCACCTCGAATTTTGATTTCCACATCTAACTCAGTCGATCTCAATGTGTAGATTGCATTATCCAGTCAGCATACTGGGATACTTTCTAGAACAACTCCCCAATATCAAGTTTGGCGTTCTCTACGACATTGGGTGTCACCTTGATGCACACATCAAGAAGGTAAGAATTTCTGCCACTTGATTGTTTATTTTGTTTCTTCCGATTTATCAACTCACCTTTTTTATTACTGAATCAGAGGGGTCTCTTACCCAATTTTCAGACTCGATTGATGTTTGGGACAGCTGTGTTCCATGCATACGTCCACGAATGGGCATGCCAAATAGTTTACAATCCTCGATACAACAAGTACTGGGGTCTATCCGACGGTGAAGGTCTGGAGCGACTGTGGTCGTTCCTATCAGCCCTAGTAGCAGTGCTTCGGACATCAACCCGGTTACATCGATTTTGGGCGTTACACTGGCGCTGCAACTTTTACAACGAGAATCTAAAATCAACCAGTGGTAAGTCTCTTCTTTTTTAGTTTCAAATCCCTCTTAGTACTAATTCTTTGGGAATGTTACAGGGAAATGGCTCCTCAGCAAGTTGAACAACGCCAACCAGGTCAAGAAGGAAGCAAGCGAAGGACTATTGAATCTGTACACGCAACGCAACCCCTACGATCCTGACCGACAGTTTTATTCAGCTGATTTTCTCAGGGAGCAATGGATATTGGAAAGGAACGCACAAGCCAGCAAGAAGCATGCAGAAGAGCAACAAAAACTTGAACTGGGACGATTGCTATGTCTAGAACAAGAGATTCAGAAGCTCTGGTATGCCGGTCTATAATCTATATAAGATACTGATGACTGATACTCACAATGATTGATTTAAAATTTGCAGGAATAGCCCTGTTCCTACTGCTGAGTATGAAATATCACGGGCACAAAGGTTGAATGAACTCCAGGAAAAAATCACGACACAGCGAAGAAAGGTTGGAGCAGCAGATGTGCTTGCATTGCTAACTAGTAAGTGTATATTTAAAATCAAATGACATGATAATTGTGACTGAAACTCGTTCTCAGGGCCTGAGCACGATGGCCTTCTAATGGTTTGGTACTGCATGCGAGATGTCCGATCTAGGTTGATTGCAATATTCAAGGAAAAGTTGCCCCTTAACCAATCTCAAGCTCATGGTCGAGATTCAAACTTAGGTAAGTACATGCTTCATCTCAAAATTATCCGTAGGAACAGTACTAACTAGAAATACAGGTGTTTCTGGCAGGACTGCTGTTCTTGCCTCAATACGAAAGCATGCTGCCGCTCTCGGCAAGGCCGTTGATCGCTACCAAGAACGCCTCAACACTTTTCGTCAAAAATTCCCTAATCGCCTTGCGTATCCTCCTGATATTGAGTACGCAACGCTGTTCCAGATTGCGCCGGATGATCCTTTTTGGAGTGAAGGTCTCTTCACCAATCACAATGAACCATGGGCAATCGATCCCTCGACTCAATACGGAATGCGACAGCTTTCTTACCTTGAACGATCCGAAGAGGAACTGCGTAGAATTGGGTGGGAAGTACGACGTGAAATGCGATGGATCATCAACACTCGTACCCGAATCTCTCATCTTCTTCAATGTCTTCTCCATGGTATGTTGGAGCCCGGCTTACCTGACGTCGAAGCCATTCAACCCCTTCTCAACCATCCCACCCTAAGTCATATTGACCCTCAGTCTCGCAAAATTTCGGCAATAAATCTCCTTCACACTCGATTGATACGACTTTTGCACCATATGCGGAAGTCATCTAACAAATTTCAACAGGTGTTTCGAGGTACAGTAGCTCAAGCTGGTGATAATGGTCTTTCACAGGATTGGGGAGGACTTGGTAGGTTTGTGTCAAGTATTGGTGAACAAGGAATGTCGATGATTCCTGGATGTCTCTCATTGGCAGACAGATTGTGGCCAGTAGAACAACCAATAGAACAACGAGTAGAACTACCAGTAGACCAACCAGTAGCAGAAGATAGGAATGTTGTTGGAAATGAAGTCAATTTGGTTATTATTGAGGACGAAGAGGAAGATAAGGATGCAGATGAAGAGGAAGAGATTGTCAAACAAACAGTATTGAGTGCAACTGAGAAAGCAGTGTCTTCAGCACTTGATAGGTTAGCATTGTATGATGATATGGAAGATGTTGAGTATTAAAAAATGTACTTAGTTATTCTCTATTCAAAAACCTTGAGATATTTGTATGACATGCCTGAATGAGAATCAATTGAAGTGTTCAATAAGAATCCATTGAAGTGAAACAGAATCTCATGTAGACTTTTATGCTTGATTCAGAATGCATCAATGTTAAAAAAACCCATGAAAAACTCATGACATGAAAATGTATAGTGTTCTAAAATTGATAGTTTCATTGGTTTATGCATTACAGTTGCTTTAACCTGGCTTCTTGGAAGTTGCAGTAGAAGAAGATGTTACAATGAATCATGTTTAATCTTTTGAACAGTGGGAGACACCAATAAACAACCAAGTTTATTGGTGAAAATGGACCTGAGGTGCAGGAGCGGTGCGGGAGTCGTGATTGGTGAAGTGTTATGTGGATATATTGATCCATGTACACGTGATTAGTGGTGTGTGGTGGTACCATCAGAAAGCCCTGACCTTGGCGGAGAGTTTGAGTCTACCACGGACCATTTTGGATGTAACTTGAAAAAGTTATTACAGATTGCATCCATGCGCGTCACTGAGGTGCGCGGGGAAGACATGAGGGGCTCTGGAGTTTTCCACACACATCATGAGTGTGATTGGGTTGTAAATTCAGAAAGCCCCAGCCAATGCGCAGAAATTGAGCCCTTACTGGAGTTTTTTTATTGAGAAATGAAAAAGTTATCAACATTTCCATAGTTGCAAGTCATCACGCAGAAATAGCACAAATTTGAGAGACATATGGGGCTCTGGAGTTTGCCCACAGACAATTATGAGGTGGTGATTGTAATGTATATTCAGAAGGCCCTAGCCATGCGCAAAAATGAGCCCTACTGAAGGTTTTGGACAAAACTGAGAAAGTTATAAAAAATCTCATGATTTTGATCAACATGGTGACACAAAGTTGTAATGTGAGATGACTTACACAAGTCATCATTTTGAGTC
>NW_006768768.1:922867-966795 GCF_000204055.1 Melampsora larici-populina 98AG31
AACTGATTATGACAACCTCGACTTCACGCAAGGCACGAATCTTGGCTTCAACAACCAGGTCTTTCATCCAACCACCAACTCCTCCTTTCACTCAGTCGGTTCTGCCATATCAAAGCTCCCACTCTCAGTACCAGCAGACTTCACACCAATCGTATCAGCAGCCTTCGCACCAATCTCAGTACCAGCACACTTCCCAAGTGGGTGCAAACTTTGGCCCTGGTAGTCAAACTACATACTGGAGTCCAGGGCCTCGTCAAGAACCTTTAGGCCAACTGCCACGTCCAACTTCATTAAATGCTGGACGTGGTGAACACACAAGCTCCGGACGTGGTGGACACGCGAATTCTTCTCTTCGGGCAAGAGGTCGCGGCCGTGGGCAAGGCCCAACTCGAACTCAACTAACTCGAATTCAGCAAACCCCCACTTCTACCGCAACTACTCCAACTGAGCCACCTCTATCAATGAAACAAATCCTCGACCAATTCCTCCCCAAATCGATTGTTACAATGCTTCCAGACAGCGCCAAGACATTCACTCCAATTGTCGCCAATCAGCTTGAAGAAGTAATGAAGAAAGTTGTTGCAAAAGAAATCTTGGCTGCTGAACTGCGTGTTGTGGCGGCAAAGAATTGTAAAAAGTCATTCTCGCAAGCCGATGGTTCTTTTTTTATGGCTCTTGAAAATGACCTCGACATAATCAGAGTGATCTATTGTCTTGTCAGACGTGTTTCGCCAGAAAGGGCTTCAAGGCATATGTAAGTCTCATTTTCAAAAGCTTCACTTTTGATTACATCTGACTGCTTGAATCCCTTTAAAGTGGCGAATTCAAGGCCATGCGAGATGCGACTCTCTGGAACGGTTTTCAAGCAAGCCCTGAAGGGCAGGAAGTATATCGCACTCGTAGGTTATGCTCGCTTTGTCAACTTGTGGGATTCTTCTGATCTCACATTCAAACTCATCCCACGTAGACCGTGGAATTAAGGGCAAAGCAAACAGTGTACTCTCCGACTTATGGAACGAGAAGACTCTCGATGAAAAGCTGACCTACCAACAATATGTTCGCAAATCCAAAAACCTCACATCGGTTTTGTTGGGAGCCGAAGGAGACGACTTGAACCAAACCACTGGAGACTCATCCGACTCTGTCGAACCAAAATCAACTGGTGAGAATGGCTGGGTAGGTTCAGGTAGATCGCTCGCAAGCGCTCAACAGACTGCCGAATTGTGGCTCGCCGAAACCGAGGTGGAGGTATGTAAAGTCTCTCTACAACCTACCTTTCAATCCAGCCGCTTACCAGTTTTATCTATAAACGAAGGCAAAGAGGATTGCTTCTCTGACCAACAGCAACATAGTGATACTTTGTGTATCATCACATCTGGGACCAAATGCGTTCCAGATGTTTGCTGGCTCTCCGAGGGGTCGATCCTGGCTAAAACTGAATCAGGAAAGGTACGGCTCTGCTTATTGCAACTGTGAGTTTCAGAGCTTCTGCACCGGGGTTGCAGTTGCCAAGCTCGACACGCCTGGCGTCAAGGCAAAGAAATCGATTGCTTACCCCAAACAAGACCAAGCTCGTGCAGCATTGAAGGGACTTCTTAGTAAGTGCCTCATCTCTTTATTATGTAACTCTAATCAATTCCAGTTTCACTGAAATCAGGACATCCCCATCGAAAACAGAAAAAACTTTTCCAACCAAAAACTACGCCTGGCCATGGATCAATTGCGAGGCTCGACTGCTCCACTGGGGTGCTAAAATTGTGCTACATCCAGAAGCTCAAACTGAGTTGGGTTTCGTCACTCAATTGAGCAAGAATCTCAATGACGAACAAGGTGACTGTATCTCTACCGATATCACCAAAGGTTTGTTCGAGTTGGCTCAGGTTCCAAAGGATTCTTCGGGTCTGAAGAAACGGGCCCCAAAACGGAAGCGTGAACAAGAATCAGCGAGCGAAGAGGGTGATGAAGATGAGACCGATGAAGAGGAAAATGAAGATATCAATGAATAGTTTTCATCATGACTTTCGCATATTTTTCAATCTCTTTTGTCTTCCTTTTTAACTCTAATTTCTTCCTTTTTTATGTTTTCATCTACTTCATCTTGTTATGTCTTCATTCGTGGTTACTACCACTTCGTTTCTTACTTTCTTTTTTCTTCTTTTTTACGTTATCATCTTCTTTACATTATCTTTGTTTTGATGTTTTCATCGTTCGTTCTTGTTCGTTTTTTAATGTCTTTTGTCTTCCTTTTTTCATCTTTACTTTCTTTTTGTTTCTTAATTTCATTTTATTTTTACTAATCCTTAGTTTCTCCAGAATGCAGCTGCATTGTTCAATTCCAAACTGATATTTTGCCATTGAATCATTGAGTTAAGATACCAAGATAAAGCCAAAGTGGGACACGATAAAACCAAAGTGAGATACAAAAATAAAGACACTGAAATAAAAAATACAATTCCTTTTAATTCAATCACTGCTAACATAGATATTGAGAGGACAAGCAGAGAAATAAAGTGAAAGGTGTGACTGAAAACTCCTTCATCATTCTGAACAACATATCGAGATATAAAATAATCGATCTACTGCCTCCTTCATAAATAACCTAACAAACTACTACAACTACAAACTACAACAGATATTCAGGATGTTGAAGCTATTCAACATCACTAAAAGTAAACTTTGAGTCAGTGAGTCAATAGTGTATTAGTCTCAACAAATGAAAAGACCACAGGCTTACTCATCAAATATGTCACACTCTTGAAGGTCTCTAGTGAGCACTTCAGCTTCGCCAAGATCCTTTAATACCTTGAGCATTGATTCCTTGCTCCATTTGAAACCCTCGAGGTCAAGTTTTTCCAAAGTCTTTACAATTCGATCGGAAACAGATGGAGATTGCTCGTAGGGTTGTGTTTTGACCGTGATCAAGTTTTGCCACTTTGGAATGAAGTTTGACAATCCTGATGATTGTGACGATGTTGATGGAAGTTGAGATGGGGTTTGAGGTGGCGGTATTGATTGAGATTGAGATGGTGGTGGTGATCGGGGTGGGGAGGCCTCATCAGGTCCTTCGGTTTGCGAACCTCTTTCGACTCTCTTGACTCGGACCTCAGGCGTGTCAGGGATGTCACAATCGTGCTGGTACTCGAGGACAATCATCATGAGGTGAGTGATTGATAAGATGTGGTTTGAATCGATGAGGTGGTGGAAGTCGAGAAGTGGTGATCGCAGAGGTTGAAGTTTGGGTTGCCCGGTCCGGACATCTGGGTAGCATGTACAGGTGGTCATATACTGTTTGATGGTACCGAGTCTACCGGGGGTTATATGAAAATCGAGGGACTTGGTCGTTTTTTGTTGATTTTGAGGCCAAATAATCGGCGATAGCGGCGATAGTGGCGATAATCGGCGATAGACTTCTTCACTGTCTAGAGCAGTGGTACAGGGACACTTCGTACACTGCTCTAGATAGCTGTATAGGAAGTCCGGAGGTGCTTCGATGAAAAGAATCTCAATTAACATGAACTCCACACTGGATACATATCAGGGGTTGGGCGGAAAACCGACCAACCAGTTTTGCGCCTTTCAGAAGGGAGTCGAAGCAAGTCGAAGATGGCCGGAAACGACAGTGTGCAGGTTTCACAGACCTGTTGCTCTGCCAGGTCACTCAAAGTCAGTGTTTGGGTCTGAAGACAGGCCTTTTCAACTGAGCTGAGCTCCGAAAGAGCCTGGGTGGAACCTGGGTCTGCTTTGTGAAAGGTGGAAAGACGTTGTTTCTGTGGCTTGAGTGGCACAAAGTGCTTTTGGTTTTTGAATTGTTTGGGCTTTGGAATGAGCAAGAACACCGCTCACCCGTCAACTTTTGGTGATTCTTTTGCAAAGCAAAGCGAACGACAAGTTTTTTTGTTGGCTTTGATATTGTTTTAGCAATTGTTCCTGAGCATTCCTAAAAAATTGAATTGCAACTCAATGGCACTCAGAAACTGGTTGGTCGGTTCTTTGCCCAACCCCTGTCATCTCAATATGGATTAGCTCCCCAGGTTCACCAATAAGTCCAAGAACTGATTCTTGTCAAACTAGAATTGAGCAAAAAAACAGTCCAGCTTCAATATCTATTGTGACAATGGGAAGAAGGATAGATGCTTCCATCAAGTCAAGCTACTTACAGAAATTGATAAACTTGCATTAGGTGGCTTATCAAGTCCAAAAGATAGGGAGCACTCACTTTTGCAAAAAAAAGTTGTGAAAATTGGGTGCAACTTATACATCAAGGTGAGAAAATTTCTCATTCTGTATGTGCATCCAATTTGACAATGAATTACGGGATGCTCTGAATAGACACGCCCGCTATTTGGCTAGGGGCGCGAGAGGGCGCAGGAGGCGCAAAGAAAAACAATAAAATCACATCCACTTGATATACATGAATATGTACTACTTGTACAAGAATGAGATTTACAAACACCATTTGCAACTGATATTGGTTCATCAGCATCAACTTCAACTTGACATTGCAAAGTTTCACAAGGGTTACAATTTGGGTTATTGCAGACACTATGCTTTGGGTGAAACATTGACCGTCCAGACAGTGTTTTACATTCAGTTATAGTGAATATTTGTTTGAATGCTTTCAATCCAGTGATTAGGGGTTTGAATCCAGCCCTTTGGTGCCGAGATTTTGGTTCTTTGGTCAAGATATTGCTGTTGTATAAGTAAAAAGGCATTTTTTATACACTGGAGTACGTGGGGAGCTCTGACCCTCAAATGTGAGAGAAAGGCCGTGCCCACCCGTGGTCCAAAGGTGACAAAATCGCACTGCGTCCACCACATGAGCACTGATGCACATCATGGTGTGAAGCCTGGTTTTGTTTTTGACCAAGTTTGGAATTTGAGAATACAGAGAGTACAGAACCTGTCACTGCCAGCATCAAAGAGGTTTCCTGATGTGAACATGGGTCCTAGGGGCCACATTCCCCCTCTGTTACTGATCACCAGTTTCATGAATATTTCCCAAGGAGCCATTGTGATACAGTTGACGCACCCTATAAGCATAATTGTAATCTAAAAATTTGTCAACCTTATATTGTGCTACACATCAATTTGAAATAAGCATAAAGGCATAGTTTGCATTTGAGCTAACCTTTAGGGGGTGTTCACTTAAGCAATTCTGGTTGATAAATCACATTTGGCAAAATTTAAAGTGCCTATTTGGTGGTGCATGTTTCATTTTTGCATTAAAACATTTGTGTATATTCAATAATCACTTGAAGCAGAACAGGTGAAATCAAATGATTGACTGGAATTGAACAGTCAATCAAAACTCAACAACCAATCCAAATTCAACACTCTCCTCCACCTTTCTACGCAACTCATCTTTTAAGAGTGGTTTGTTTTTGTGTCTTTTGAAGTTCAACAATTGATTGAGATGGGACAATTGGTTGATTGATGAATCAATTGAAATTGACCAATCAATTGAACTGCACAATTGACTGAAAATTGAACAATCAATGACTTGTTTCTACCATCAAAATTGGTTTTGGATGCTTTCATCTGCACTGTCACATCACAAAAAACAACTTTTTACACAAAAGGAATCAGAATACAATTCAGTTCTGGATTCATATTTGAAAAACACAAGATCCATTTGAGGTGATGGTTGGTGAGACAAAGGCCAAAGGAAAGGCAGGCAGGAGCTAGAAGTAGAAGTGAAGATTGGCGGGTGGTTGTTGAGTAATATGGTGTAGTGCCAAAGGAGTTGATCAAGTCAATGCAAAGTGACAAGGAAGTCAAGAAGGACCTGTTTATTATGAACATACAGAGGCACAGATGTTTCTGGTGGCTCCAGAAAGAAGTCCAGATGAGTCCAGATGCTCAAAAACATGTTGGAGGTGTCCCAGAAGTTTCTGGATGTTGCTTCTAGACACTTCTGGGACACCAAACGAATCTTTTGAAGACCCCTAATGTATTACATGTGATTTTCTTATCCAGATGAGCAGATAGCGCAGCAGACCTGTATGTGGCTATTGGTTAAGGATTTACTCAGATGAGCATATGCTTCATGGCTCAGATGTGTGGTGTAAGGTGATTTTGTGACCCATTCTACTCCCAATGATGTTCCCAGCCTAGGGCTTGTTCCCACAAAGGAACCTATCCAGTACTGAAAGTGAATACACTTTCTGGTTGGTCTTGGTTGCTTTGGCAACAACATTTTTTAAAAAACAAATTCTCAAAATGGGTGTATATGGAAAATTACACAACACTGTGTTTGATGGAAAGGCTTGGTAACTCAGACTGGATAATAACTGAGATAGCCATGGTGATAAACAAGCAAAAGATCACAATTTTATCTTTTGCCATTTGGTAAACAAGGTAATCCAGTTCAATATTCAACAAAATCTCACTCTCAACCACCCTCACCTCATCCCCTTTACCCACTTTTATTTCCTAAGTTCCACTGTACTTTTTCATGAACCTTGCAAACCTTTGAACGTAATAAATTAAATTGATTCCAAATTCAATCAATGGAAATATGGTTTATTGTGAGGTTAAATTTGGCTAGGGCACTGCCAACATAGATGCCTCAGGTTGAGAAATCCAAGGCATCATCAGAGGCAAATCCTCGGACAGACCTTGTCCAAGGTTTCTATCTGAGGTATTCTCTTGCTGTTATAACTCGATATCATTATGCTTATATACAGTTATGCTAGTAGTGGGAGTTGTACCTTTTTCACCTATTAGAGTCTGCACGTTGTACTCTTCTCTCCTCATACTGCAATCTCATTATCACACCTGGGGTATCATTCATCGTATTCACTGCATCTTGGTTCATAACATATTGCAGTATCTATCACACCGCAGTCGATACCAGGAATTGAATAACCCCGGATTAGGATACAGTCGAATCAGATTAACTCAGATTAGAACTTTAAATTAGTTGAAAAGAAAGAATAAGCACATCTGCAAGAACGAAGAAGAAGGTTGAAAATCGGAAGAACAAGGTTGCATTAGTCAACTGAAGATCTTAGTAAAAACGGCAATCTTCTCAGTATCAGACAAACAAGGTTCGGAATCTTCAATAAGTCTCGCATCCATACTCGATCAGCTTACAAAGCTGAGCACTAGACTAGACAAAGAAGTAGAATGCCGCCGAAAAACACAGGAACTCTTGGACAATGAATCAGCCCAACGACAAGCCACCCAGGATCAATTAAACAACCTCGTGCAACAGCTCAATGCTGGGAATCAATCCCAAGCAGCACCCCCGGTACAACCAACTGCCGCAGTACCACCACCTGTTCAAACTACGACAGCCAAAACGGTGACGACAGCCGATCTCAGATCACTCGTGAGTAGTTCAAGGAACCCAAAGATTGGCACTCCGGACAAATTTGACGGTACCAAGGGAGACAAAGCCGAGGCTTTTGTCAACCAAGTCGGCCTGTACATATTAGCCAACCCAAACTTGTTCCCTGACGATACAACCAAGATTGTGTTTACCTTATCATACTTGACGGGTGAAGCTAATCAATGGGCAGCCCCGATCTACCGTCCATTATTACATGGCGACGAAGAAGAAAAACTCACGTTCAAGGATTTCGGTCACGCCTTCAAAGCCACGTATTTTGACTCTGACCGACAGAACCGCGCTCAACGTGAACTTCAAGCGCTGCAGCAAACCGGTTCTGTTGCCGACTACACCACCAAGTTCATGTCCCTCTCCGCACGTACTGGTTGGGGCGACTCAGAACACATGAGCCATTACCGTATTGGATTGAAACAAGAAATTCAAGTTAATATGATCATGAAAACATTTGACTCACTTCCAGACATCTCCGCCTTCGCACTAGCTATCGATAACGAAATCCATCCGGGCATTAACCGTACGGCAGGTCGAGCTACAGTACCAACCACCGCCAGAGACCCAGACGCCATGGACCTATCGACAGCGAGAGTGGAGTATTCCCGACCAGGTGTTTCAAAGGAGGAAATGGCAAGAAGGATGGAGAAAGGCTTATGTTTTAAATGTGGGAAAGGAAGACACAGAGCTGCTGATTGTGGAAGAAAGGATTCAAGAGGAAACTGGTTGAGAAGTGGAGGAGGTTCAAATGCAAGAATTTCAGAATTAGAGTTAGAATTAGAAGTGTTACGTAGTAAGGAGAAGGGGAGAGCTGACGAGTCGAAAAAGGGAGAGGCTCGGGATTGAAGGATGTGCCCTTTCCGAGCGTTGAGGATGAAGTTGTTGGTTTAGGAGCTATTACATGTTTGAAACGAAATGCAAACGATCCGCGTTTCTTTGTTTCTTTGCCCCTGTCCCAACTCCATCCTCGTGCCACAACCACCACCCATGCTCTATGTCTGCTCAACTGTGGAGCGACACATGAAGCCATCAGTGATGTGTTCATAAATGAACATAACTTGATCACGACCCCTTTGGACAACCCTCGCACTGTTAGTGCTTTCGACGGTCAGGTGAAAGCTTTAACTGAGGAGTGTCACTTATTTATTGACGAAGAAGACTTCAAGACACCTTTCATAGTTACTAAACTGAAGGACTCATACAACACTTTACTCGGTATGCCATGGTTCCGACGACATGGCCACAAAATCAACTGGACACGAGGCATATTAGACTCAAGTCAAGGCCCAATCAACATCGCGACCGTAAGTACGGTTTCGTCACCGCCGCAACAACCCTTGGAGGATCCCACAAGGGAAGCTAGGAACAGTGACAAGGGGGTATGTATCGATGATACAATAATACCCCCGCGATGTGAGTACAATCCCCAATTCTCAAACAACATTATTGAAACAGCTGGCGAGTGTAAACATCTCTTAGAACAGCTTATTACGACCACCAATAACGTTACACAAGAATCCAAAAATAATCTCGAGACGACAATTGAAGATGACCACATTGCAGCTGAGTCATCAGCATCCTCTGATCCGAAAACAACCTCCATGGCCCAGGATTTGGGGGACGCTAGGAAACTTGAGGAGGGGGTCAGTGTCATGTACACGTCAGTACCCCCGCGATGTGAGTCAAATAATGCCTTATCACCCCATCGTCTCGAAATGGCTGGCAAGCAAGATTTTTCCCTACAGAAAAGTGTAACAGGATTAAGCACGGCTACAGCTTCATGGTAAACCGCTGCGAGGATAGCAGTAAAGGAGAAAGGTGACGAACCCAAGAAAACAGTCGAACAATTGGTACCAACACGTTATCACAAGTACCTGAACATATTTTGGAAGTGCAAGGCACAGTCTTTACCACCCCGAAGGAAGTACGACTTCCGTGTCGAGCTGACACCTGGAGCCAACATCGCAACCGCACCGCTCAAAAGTGCGGGAGCGAAGCGGGTTGTGCATCCGCTCATATCCTCGCTATGCAGGGCGGAGCCTGCGCACCGCGCAGCGAGGGTCCGAAACCCCAGAGCGGAGTGAACCACTCCCCAACGGGCCGGGGCTTGGGCTGCCCCGCTATATAGCGGAGCCTACCTAGTATGCACCCGGGTCCCAGGTAAGCCCTTTGACCAACATTCTCCAACCTTCTTGTATAGATCTATCGCGATATCAATCTCACTACCTCAAGATGGCAACTGGCGGTTGGACATCCCTTCGAACTATTGACCAAGTCCTGTAATATACAACCCCCTGGACAACCTTTCGGCACTGGCCAGCTTGTGGTTCCCGTTTTTGAGATATAAGGTACGCCTATAGGTTTTTCTCTTATCGTTGTTCAAGATAAGATTGATTATTAACCCAATCCTTGTCATAACGTTTGATCGATCGTTGAAATCAACAACATCCTTGTCAATAACTCCCATCACTATGCCCCCCTCCAAAAGCATCTCACAAAGCTCGACCTCGACTCCAAATACACTCCAGGTCCCAGGTAGGTCCTCTGGTAGAAGTCTCCGACCTGCCAGCCCATCTCGCACCCAACCTGGTTTCATCGCAACTCCCAAAGACTTGCGTGTCACTTAAGCTGTATCATCCAGCCCTGGTGATGGATCTCCAGGACCCCTCGTCCATCGACCTGCATCACCCCGACCTCCAGCTCCGACCAGCAAAAAGAACGCTGCTCCACAGGCCAAGCAAGCTCCGAAAGGAAAAGTAAGTTGTTTTGATCGTATGATGATCAAACTGAAGCATTGAACTTACATCCATCTGTATGTGTCACCTAGAATCGCTCTTCGACCAGCAAACGGGCTAGATCCATATCGGTCTCTGGCACTTCATCGGCAGGAGCTTCTCCTTCGCGCAAGAGACCCAGAAAGGATGTAAGTCAATTTCTACTAAACATCTTAATGTTAATCATAATGTATCAATCACAATCTTTTCTAATCCATCTTCAACCTTCATTCTCATTCATTTCCAATCCACCTTCTACCTCTATCACCTGTATATTTCTTCTTATCCAATCGTTTCATTTCAAACTCTTGTTTAGGTCTATGAGGTCCCAGCCGATGTTGACATGGATCAAGATTCGGACATTGAGATCGTTGAGACCAAAGGCTATATGAAATCTAGGAGTGAAGACGTGAAGGATCTGAAATCCTATTTTTATCCTCCTAAAGTGTGTATCTTTCTTTTTTCACTCGGGTGATTTGTTTATGTGTTACATGGCTAACATTCATAATAATACCTTTACCATCGGAACTTGTAGGGTCTCGCATACAAGTGTCGATGGTGCAACAATACGTATTCCGCTGGGTTAACTTTGTATTATGGCTTATGGGGGCACCACGATGGCAAACAGAATCGGCCGGAGTGCAAGATGCGTCACAAAGCGATTGCTGCAGGCATCGTTCTTCCGCCATCTTACACCGAGAAACTCGAAGCTGAAAGGAAGGCCACGAAGGGAAATCTCAAAACGTACTTTGCTGGCCCTAAGTTCTCAGCCGACCTCGTCAATATGATCTTGGTCATGTGGCTGGTTCGCCATGCCCTTCCATGGGCTCGTTTCGAAGATCCATGTCTTCGCGCCGCTTTTCACACTGTCAATCGGGGTGCTATGCTTCGATCCAGAACCTGGGCCGCAAAGCAATCCCTCATCTTATTTTTGGGATTGCACGACCAGGCTATCAACACAGTGAAGGTAAGTATCTCTAGCTTTATCAAGTTGACTCGTACATTTTGCTGATATATTTATTTAAATGAAAATTGACCTAGGAAAACAAGGGTAAGTTTTGCTTGGTGCACGATGTTTGGACTACAAAGGGCAACCGCTATGCCTTCATTGGAGCCACCGCGAATTTCATTGACAACGACTGGAATTACCGTTCAACACACCTTACCCTTAAAATGGTGGCTTGGCGGCATTTCGGTGCCCTTCTAGCTAGGCCAATTGGACGCTTTCTCATTCGTCACGGGCTTCATAAAAAGATATGTACTCGATTTTAATTATTGCAAACTTTTATTGTCCTGACTTCTTTTTTTAATCTTTCTTACATGCTTGCTCAGGTTACCGACAGTGGCGGAAACAACGGACCTATGGCTTCTGAGATCCAGACGATGTTTGCTTGTGCCGAAGAACCGGCCACGTGGAGTCAATCTTTGCATCACGTGAAGTGCTATGCCCATAAGCTCAACCTCACGGTTGGGCATGGGCTCAAGTTACTGGGGCAGAAGGTTAGTGTAGCTAAACCTGGTATACCTCATGGTCAGCCACTTCCTATCCCAGCGCTCGAGGCCAACGATGGCGAGGATGAGGTCCAAATTGACGACCCAGAATCAGAAGACGAGGACGACGCTGGTCTACCTGAAACACCCGATGGAGTTGATGACCAGGATACTAATGAGGGATTGGAAATCTCTGGTAATGCTTGTGAAAAGGACGACTTGGTGGCCATGGCTCTCTCAAAGGTGAGTATTCTTTCTCTCTCTCTATATCTTTGTCTTTGACATATTTGGTATTTTTGCTAACTAAGCTTGATTTTTTACTGTTTAGGTTGATACTGTGAGTGGCCAGATAGCCAGCAGTGCAGCCAGACGAAGCGACTTCCAGTCACGTTCGACTCGGATGGGTTATCAAGGCCGTATGCTCAAACGGCCTTGCAAAACCCGCTGGAACAGTCACTACGAGAGTCGCAAAGTGGCTTGTGAGGCACAAGAGGTAAGGCACACTATAATCTGAAGATTAAATCAAACTAACACTAACATTGTTTTGTTCTTTTAGGTAATCAACTCTATGCTTGCCGCTGATTGTAAAGCTTGTTTTTTTAAGGGGGTCACCATCTCTTCTGCCGAATGGCATGCAGTGGAATTGGTCAACAAGGTTCTCAAGGTGTGTTTTTCTCTCTTTGTTTCATCAAGACTGTCTATTCAACTTATGTTCATCTTTTGTAGACTTTTGTTGATGCCACGTCGCGAGTCGAAGGCAACGGACCAACCGGCTGTATACTCTTACAGGAATACAAACACGTCATCACTGAGCTCAACAGCCATCGAGCCGATGCCACCGAATTCAAAAGCCTTGTGGCTGCGATAGATGAGATGATTGTATGGCTAGGCAAGTACCAAGAAGAGGCATTGCAAACCGATAGTATCCTTCTTGCCACTATCCTTAACCCTCGGTTCCGCGGGAAATTCTTCACTGTACATTATCCCGATTTCGAGCATGCTGCCAATTCAGCAATCAATTTGGCTTTTGACTGTATCTTACTGGAAACTGAACATTGTGACGCATCCCCATCAGCTGATGAGGGGAATGCTCCCAATGAGGAACCCGATGACTTCGATATCTTTTGCTCTTCGAACAATCCAACCGACACATCAACATCTACCTCAGAACTCCAGGAGTATCTTCAAGGCAAACACAAAATCAAAAAGGACCAAACACCTCTGGATTGGTGGAAGGTTCGTTCCAATTTAATATAATATCATTCATTTTTGAGCCTTGCTGACAACTCACTTTCTTTCATAGGAGCATGAACACCAATTTCCAAACCTTGCGCAACTGGCACGCGATTACCTTTCTATATCAGCTACCTCGTGTGCTTGTGAGCGCACCTTCACCGCTGCGGCCGACATATGTACTCCATCACGCCCGAATATGCTTCCAAAGACGATGGAGCGTCTCGTGGGTTCTCAGTCTTGGTTGAAGGAAGGGATTGTCCCTGGTGGCGATTTTGAAGAGGCCGCACAAGCTCTTCAACACTATATTGATAGCTTGGTAAAAATCAAGAAGGTTTAATTATCATTTTCATTTTCTATCAATAGCTCCTGTTCTTTCTTATTACAAGCTTCTGCTTCTATTTGTTATTTCTTTTCTGTTGCTTGTTCCTTTCATCACAAAAATTTTGTTTGTGAATTGTTTCGTTTTCAATTTTTTTAACTCGTGAATGGATTTTTTGGCTTGAATGAGGTGTGTGCGGCGCTTTATAGCGTTGTGCGGCACTATATAGCGGCTCAGAGCGGTGCGCCGCTATATAGCGGTGTTCGTAGTGGTTACACAACTACAAACTCCCAAGTGAGAAAAAAAAAAAATAGCGGTTGAGTGCGTAGTGCTTTAGAGCGTTACTGGCGCTCTGCGCCTGAAATAGCCCGAATTCCTGTGCGTAGCGTAGCGGTTGCGTTGTTGCTGGAGCAACACCACAGGCAGGGAAGATCATACCCCTGTCACCGGCCGAAAATGAAGTATTAAGCAAGATGATCGAAGAGGGCCTATCCAGTGGAACCATACGACGGACTACATCACCTTGGGCTGCACCAGTCCTTTTCACCGGCAAAAAAGATGGGAATTTAAGACCCTGTTTTGATTACCGACGTCTCAATGCGTTGACGGTCAAAAATAGGTACCCACTACCACTGACAATGGACCTTGTCGACGGTCTTCTTGATTCCGAGAGGTATACCAAGCTCGATTTGAGGAATGCCTACGGGAATATCCGTGTAGCTGAGGAGGATGAGGACAAGTTGGCCTTCATATGCCGTGAAGGGCAGTTCGCACCCTTGACAATGCCCTTCGGCCCTACCGGCGCCCCAGGCTGTTTTCAATATTTTATACAGGATATACTCTTAGGGCGCATTGGCAAAGACACCGCTGCTTTCTTAGATGATATAATGATTCATACTAAGAGCGGTGTAGACCACAAGCAAGCGGTTGAACAGATTCTCCAGATATTGGAAGGACACTCCCTATGGCTAAAGCCTGAGAAGTGTGAATTCTCAAAACCCAAAGTAGAGTACCTGGGCTTGATCATCTCGAAGAACAGAATTAGAATGGATCCCGCAAAAGTCAAGGCTGTAACTGACTGGCCAGCACCTAAGAACACTACGGAAGTTCTCAGATTCATCGGCTTCTCAAATTTTTACCGACAGTTTATCAGTCAATTCTCGAAAAGAGCGAGACCATTACACGACCTGACACGGAAAGACACCCTATTCACCTGGACGGATGAGCGTCAAAAAGCTTTTGACAATCTTAAGACAGCCTTCACCACTGCACCAGTACTCAAGATTGCCGACCCCTACCAGCCCTTCATCCTCGAGTGTGATTGCTCAGACTTCGCCCTGGGGGCGGTACTGTCGCAAAGAAGTGATAAAGACGGTGAGATTCACCCGGTAGCATTCCTCTCACGTTCCCTCATACCAGCCGAACGCAACTACGAGATATTTGATAAGGAACTCCTAGCACTTGTAGTGTCCTTTCAGGAGTGGCGCCAGTACTTGGAAGGTAACCCTCACCGGCTAGATGTAACTGTATACACCGACCACAAAAACCTCGAAAGTTTCATGACAACGAAGCAACTCACCCGACGTCAAGCTCGAGGGGCAGAGACCTTGGGTTGTTTTGATTTCACAATCAAGTTTCGACCCGGTAAACACTCCACACAACCAGACGCTTTACCTCGACGCCCTGATCTAGCACCTACATCAGAAGAAAAACTTACTTTTGGACAACTACTGCGACCTTCCAACATCACGGACGACACTTTCACGGCAATAGATGCCTTTGAGGCACAATTTGGTGATGATGATGTAGTGGAGCATGACGACACTGCTAAGTGGTTTGAACTAGATGTCTTAGGGGTTGACAACGTCGATGAAGAGATTGACACTGAGCTGTGCTGGTCAGACGCTAAAATTTTAGACACGATACGAGAGCTATCACCGAAGGACCCAACGGTAAACGAACTCATGAGTGCAGTGCGTAACCCGATCTCTACACAACTGAAAGAAGCAACAAAGGACTACACAGTGATCGACGAGGTCCTGTACCACAGAGGCCGAGCAGTGGTACCAGCTGATGAGAAATTGAAAGCCCAAATTCTACGCACTTACCACGACAGCAAAGCAGCGGGACATCCTGGAAGAGCCAAGACATTAGGATTGGTCAAACGCAACTTCACATGGACAAGTCAAAAAGCCTATGTAAACAGATACGTTGATGGTTTCATGTCGTGTCAGAGGATTAAACCGTCACTGATGAAACCATTTGGATCATTGGAACCGTTACCAATTCCTGCGGGACCCTGGACTGACATAAGTTACGATTTCATCACAGGATTGCCGAAATCAAATGGTAAAGATTGCATCTTGACCGTTATTGATAGGCTAACGAAAATGTCACATTTCATTGCTTGCAAAGAGACCGACGACGCTGAAGCCCTGGCGGATATCATGATGAGAGAAATTTGGCAACTACACGGGACACCGAAGACAATTGTATCGGACAGAGGCAGTGTCTTTATTTCAAAAATCACGTCGCAGTTAAACAAACGTTTAGGTATTGAATTACACCCTTCTACAGCATACCACCCAAGATCTGACGGCCAGACAGAGATAGCAAATAAAGTAGTGGAGCAATATCTCCGCCATTTCATTAGTTATCATCAAAATGATTGGGACTCACTACTGGCACCAGCTGAATTTGCTTACAACAACCGTGCGCATACGTCGACAGGAGTCTCGCCATTTAGGGCAAATTTTGGCTATGATCTCACTTTAGGACCAATACCATCGGAGGACCAATGTGTACCCGCTGTGGAGGAAAGGATCAAAAGGCTCGCTGACGTTCAAATGGAACTACACTCATGTTTGTTAGGTGCGCAAGAGGCAATGAAGTTGCAATTCGACAAAGGCGTTCGAGATACACCATCGTGGACAACAAATGATCAAGTATGGCTCAGCAGTCGTAATATATCGACCACGAGATCAAGCCCGAAACTGGATCATTGCTGGCTTGGGCCATTTCGTATTGTTAAAAGAATCTCAACCTCTGCTTATAAACTGGAGTTACCGCTGACTATGCAGGGCATACATCCCGTGTTTCACGTCTCTGTACTAAGGAAATTCGAACCCGACACAATAACACCCCGACAACAAGCAATACCTGATCCAGTAATCATAGAAGGCGAGAAAGAGTGGGAGGTAAATGAAATATTGGATTGTCGTCGTAGGTATAATAAAATTCAATATTTGATAAGTTGGAAGGGTTATGGTAAAGAAGACGACTCTTGGGAGCCAGCATCGAATTTAACTCACGCACAAGACTTGATCAATTCATTTCATGAAAGGTTTCCGGATATATTAAAAGTCAATAATGTCAAAAGAAGCAAGAAGAAGAACACGAGGACAATGAGAAGATGAGAGAGGGTCAAGCTTTTTCCCACAGGGTTTTTTAATGCTGACCCAGGGATAGAGCGTAGAGCAGCAAGAGGGACTTGGGCGCTAAAAGGGGGATACTGTTATAACTTGAAATGAAAGGAGTTGATGAGCTCTAAGAAGCTTATTGGGCGTTGCCGATAAAGATTGGTACACTGGGGTAATCAGGTATTTGTAAGTAAAGGCAACAAGCCAATCAACAAGCTACAAAGAGCTTCTCAAACAATGAGACACACCTGGGGTAATCAGGTATTCGTAAGTAAAGGCAACAAGCCAATCAACAAGCTACGAAGAGCTTCTCAAACAATGAGACACACCTATAACAACACAACAATTAGTAAAAGATGAAATATGAGAGAAAAGAGATTATAACAAACCTGTGCAATGCAACAGGTATCACGGTACGGTCAATAAGATCAAAAATGAGTAAAGGTTCGTAAAACTAAAGGTTTGTTTAACGAGTAAAGTTAGATCAGAAATTATAAAATAAAATATGAAGTAAAATGACTCACAGATTCTTTTTGATAATGAGAAAAGAATCTGAGTGATGAAAGGTAGCAACTATTTAAAGCAAACACAGGCAAGTCTAACATAAAAATGAAATAATAAAAGTGACAAAAGAAACGCTCAAGTCTCACACGACTTATTCCCAATTAGTTCTCAACACGATCCTTTTGGAACTCATAACACCTTGATCCGTACACATCTTCTTAATTTCAATAAATTCATCTGACATAATTTCAATAACGTCTTCTTTGATAATTTCAATTTCTTCTTTGATAATATTCAATTTCTTCTTTCACACTACTCTAACCGGAAGTCCTTGACCACTCTAAGTACATACGAAAAAGACTACTTAGTTAATTACCACAACATAACTCGATATCATTATGCTTATATACAGTTATGCTAGTAGTGGGAGTTGTACCTTTTTCACCTATTAGAGTCTGCACGTTGTACTCTTCTCTCCTCATACTGCAATCTCATTATCACACCTGGGGTATCATTCATCGTATTCACTGCATCTTGGTTCATAACACTTGCGCTGAAAATCACCTTGGATCATAACCTTGGGAAGCCTCTGTCCCAGGTTTGGCATCCAAGGATACCTTGGATTAGAACATCACAGGTAAATTTGTTGGTGGTGGGGTAAAGAAGGTTGAAGTTGACTTTGGGTTTAAATGAAAGCACCAATGAGTTTTGTTGGTGTACAATCAACAGAATGATAAAATCAAATGGAGATTGATCAAGTGCGGACAAGATCCAATCAAATTAAAGAAAGATGTGAATAGAAGTAACTGCCATTCAAAGGTGATGAATAAGAATTTCCTGGACAAATGAACCCAGCCAAATTATCCATTTCACATGTTTTCCCAATGAATCTTATAGTTCAACTTGTTTCCTCATTGTAATTTCTCTTTCCCCTGTCTTTGGGAAAAGACCTATTATTTTTTATTCTACAATAATTTTAAGACAATCTCATTGTGATTTGTCATAGTTTGATTCTATTCTCATTACCATCAATAGGCCATTTGAGCTCATTTCACTCAATTCCTGTATCTCATATCTTGCTCTTTTCCAAAATTACTGAAGCACATCACAAGTAGAGAAGTTATTGATCAAAATTCATTTGTCATCCTTTATACTAATTTCTATTCCTATCTTTTGTTTTTCAATAACTGTTGTAGGTCGGTGATCCTTCCTGAGCTAGGATCTGTTACCTTCTACATAACATATATAGACATCTTTCTATCAGATCATCATCAAAGGAATCAATAAGGTGTTCATAAACACTTGAAGGTTTTCAAGATTGACCAGATTTGACAATGTGAATTTGAATTGTGATTGACATGGGGGTGGTGATGATTTGATTTTGTTTGTGATCACAGAACAAAAAATTGAAAAAATTGAAAAAAATGGCCAAGTACAAAAAATAGACAGTGATGGCTTGAGAGGAGAGAGACATGAGAAGTCACAATTTCATTAATTCATAATCATACGGCTTTTAGCCATTTTCAAGATGTGCACATCTTACTTTACCTTGCTTTTTTTGGTAAGTAAAACTTTTTGGTGGCGCACAGTTGATTCCACTTGTCATGCACTGGTTGCCAATTAAGTGGGTGGATAGCAAGGCCCCCAGATTTGGAGAGCTTTCATCAAGGTGCATGATGTAAATTTTTCTCCTACACACACTTCACCACAATTTAAATTCATAAAAACTTGACCAAATCCCTTGCTCCTCCCTTACCAATGCCTAGCCAGGAGCAAAGCACTTTGTTGACTGTGAATTCCATACCTACACAAGTGTGAAGAGTTTTCAACATGGTGTTGAGGTTGTGAGATACACAGCAATTCACAGCAAACATAAGAAAATGAAAACTTTTACATCATGCACCTCTACATGAGGAGCTCTCCAGGGTCCTGGATGGTATAACCCAGATCTCTATTAGTCATCCTGACATAAGTACTACTACCATACAAGTCACTACTTCAAAACCAATTTTCAAAGGGGAGGACCAGTTTAAACTTGAAAAGATGAATGTACCGGAATTTTTAGGCCACATCATACCTCCAAGCTCCAAGTATGTGCCTGCCCATAGGCAGCATAGATGCAGTTACTTGAACCTCCAGGTGCAATTATGAGGATTATATACAACACCAAGCAAGCTCAGATCAATGTTACCTCTAACCACGGTGGCCGGCCATCAATCACAGGGGCAAAAGTAGATGCTCACATAGGTGTGAGCGTTGAAATTTTTGTGTTTTCTTCAATGTTAGTTCAATTTTGCTTTCCTTTTCTTTCCCTTGTCTTTCCCTTTTCTTTCCAATTTCTTTCTGCTTGTCATCTGATTATGTGATCAACAGGAACTGAGCAGACAAACTAAGCCTTCCTCAGGCCTTATTCCTGAGCAAAGAAGTCTGAGGAAGGGCTGATCCATCTGCTCAGTTTATCTCAGCTGCTCAGCTGATCCTGAGCGGCATTCCCTGGTTCAGTAGGCTCCAAGGGACACCACTTATGATTAGCTTAGGGGCTGAGCTGACCTGAGTATCCTCTTGACTAATTCTCCACAGTATCCCTTGGATGGATCACATAGGGCCAGCCTCTCCTCAGGCTTCATGGCTCCAGAATGAAGCCTGACACCCATCTGCTCAGTTGAACAATGCTGCTCAGCTATCCCTCAGTGGCATTCCTCGATCAGAAGGATCCAAAGGATTTCACTGCTCATTGGCTGAGGGGCTGCTCATCTAGTCCTCAGGGGCATTCCTGGGAGAAGGATCCAAAGGATGTGACTGAGTATTGGCTGAGGGGCTGCTCAGCTGCTCAGCTAGTCCTCAGGGGAATTCCTGGGATCAGAAGGATCCAAAGGATGTCACAGAGGACTAGCTGAGGGGCTGCTCAGTTGATCTCAGCCCCTTGGTGTGAGCAGCTTTATCCAGGGGACATCACTTAAGATTAGCTGAGCGGCTGAGATAAACTGAGCAGGGGGATGGCTCTTTTATGAGGTTTCATTCCTTAGCAAGGAAGTCTGGCCCATCAATGACCCAGCCAGGGGATGATACTGAGTATTTCCTGAGCATCTCAAATGGGACGCCCCTGTGCAGGCCTTTGCTAAGAAATGAAGCCTGAGGAAGGTGTAGTTCATGTGCTCATTGTAATTTTGACCAAATTGTGGAGTATTCAGTGACTCATGAGCTGATCCTGAGTACTCATCTGGACTCAGTTATTGCTCATCCAAGATGGAAATGAGCCTTCTCAAGAAATGTCAAGCAAAATGTGAGCAAAACAGGCTGATCACCTGAACACAACCAAAATTGTGAATTGAATGAATCTGAAAGAAAATGAATCTTTTTTGAAGACTTCAAAAAAGTCTACAACGCTCACATACATGTGAGCATCAATTTTGGCCCCTGTGAATGCAGATATCTATAGCAAAGTCTCTTGCAGTGTACACAGTATGACACTAGATCTTCAAGCAGATACTCTGTGTAAAAACCTCACTCAATAGATCCGGGAGTCATTATCCATGAATGGCTCAGCCCATTGAACACTGCAAGTGAAAGACGTATCGTGATAATAAGGCGGCTGGTGTGGAAGTCAGAAAGAGAACATAGGTATCTTTGGATACCATATGGGCTCAACTGATATTGTCCATCATGTAATCCAGCAAAATGCTTCATACATCAAGGCTTTATGTATTATATAGCTTTCTAAATATCACAAGATACACACGACTTGCAAATTTGACGTAGCTGACCTGTCTTCATAGTGCTAGAGCCAGCAGGCCATACAGGGATAGCCCACGGAGGAAGCTGAGGATATGTCGACGTACTTGGAAGGCCAGACAATGGCAATTGCGGTGGCACTGGCAAGCTCCGTCTCTAGATGACGAAAACCTCGGGTTGATGGATAATTCTTCCTTAAGCATAGGTTTTGTTTTTTGGTCATCCGAGAAGCCGCGAGAACGGAACCGTAGGGCTTGGTTGAAGCCAATTGAGTTCATCATATTTAGAACCACCATCTCCTTCAATCATATCTATTTGCAGGGATCATGAAATGCAGAGCATCAGTATCATGACAATAAAGTTTGAGAATTAGAAAGACTGCGCACGGAACGTGTAAATAAATCGGGAATGAGGGGACAGGTTGCGTTCGGATTTGTGGATAACTAGTCCGTTGATTAACACAAGTGTACCTTGCAAGATTTTCAGATCGAATGTCAGTACAATCGAATAGGGAGCGGGAAAAAATGTGATGAAGATGACTTACCAGCGTCGCATTCTTCAGTAACCCAATTCGGATCTGATTCCCAATCCGGTTTATCTTCCTGATTTGCAACTTTAGCAAAACCAGTTCCACCTTCAGGTAACCTTACAAATCTTTGATAGACTTTGTTTCTTTTGTGACTTCCAGGAATAAAGCTCAAACAACCATTATTGATGGGTCCCGCCGTACATGGCTCAAGCGCAAACCTGGGGTGAGTTGAATATGAAAACAGCAGATTGGTCAACTGTCATACCCCAAAGTGCAAGATATCTTACCAAAAGCCCAAGGCACTAGGCGGGTCAGTGTAGAGAAATGTGGAGTCATCATGTATTGGAACTTTAGCTCCGATGTTAGGTTGTTTACAGATGATCATGGATTGCAAGACTAGAAAAATGCGTATCGGTCAGGATGCCACGCGTCAAAAACCTCTGGAGATAGAATCATAACAAGGGAGAACATGCACGCACCTAGTGGATCTATATGAGCACCGAGATCGCGAGCAAGTGACTTGATATTATCATTCTGAAGTGTAAAGTGCCTGAAAGCTGAGTCCAGCTCATGAACGCCGTGTCCGATCTTGTTGACCGATAGCTCCTTAGGTCTGACCAGTTCACCAGCGGCATTGAAAGCATCTCTACGTTGGATGAAATATCTCTATGATCAGCATCATCTTCCCCTACTTTGAAGAACGAACGTGATGTACTCCTCAAAGAAGAATCGAATTTTATCACCCGATTCTAAGAAGTAGGTATCACCAACATGCTTGCCATCCGCGTTACCATCTTTCCTTCCAGTCGAGAATTTCGTCTTTAAACCTCAGAAGATACAAACTGACGTCAATCCAAAGAGTTTTCATATAAGCCTGCAAGAAGTTTGGGATCAGAAACTCACCATTGGATGACCGTCGAGTGAGAAGTCATTGAGCAGTTGTTTAGCACGCTGGAGTAAATGGTTCGCTACCTCTTTAGTGAAGAAATTAGGAATGATTAAGTATCCATTATCATCAAACTAGGAACAATCCAGGCCGAAAGAAGTCAATCGTCAATGTAAGTTTTAAGCCCACTAGATTGTTTCATGAAGGCGGCACACTGAGTCTTTAGGTATGACTGCCGCTCACGTCTTGCTTTTGTTTTGCGGTGAGGCGAAAGGCTTCCAACTCTTTAAGATTGTTCCGTTGTGACATTTTTCAATTTCAAGTATGTAAATCTGTTAACCACAATATTGATAAAAATCGAACAAGGAGATGAGTCAACAGCCCTTTAACGTGTGAGTCTCAGTCAACTTGATTCACCTGTTCGCGAAAAATTGACACACCAGTTGGGGTTGAAGAAGATATTTGGATGCAACCACGGTCCACCCCTACGTCGCGCCGATGATCTACTGAGCGGTCGCAGCCCCGGGGTAGCCCCGTGTCAAAGCAGGCACACTCGGTACTATTGAGGCATTAGTCATCTATTACTACGAGCGATGACATCATCCGGATTCATCTTATAGGCGGTTTTGCAACAAAAAAGTGATTTGAATTGTAAGATGTTCTATTGGTCGAGGGCGAACTGCGCGAAGGCAGTGTTAGATTAAAACTTACACAAGCACTTAAACGCGCGGAAGCTCAAAAATGGGGTACTGAGATCAGTGACTTTGTGAAAATGATATAAAGCGGTGGTGTGATCGGTCAAATTCCCCTTGACTTCCTTTGCACGTTTTTGATTTTGTATTCAAAACCATCCATCCTTTCAGATTTCAATCTTAGCGACTACAATTCATTATCTTCGTTTTCAAGATGAGACTTCCTCAAATCTTGGTTTTATTGGCTCATCATTTGCTTTTCATTCGAGCAGATCATCAAACTGAAAGCTTGACTTTTCAAGTTCAGTCTGATGAACTTCCTAGCCTATCTTTCCAAGATTGGACATCGGTTCTCAACGTTCGGCCAGCTGGCTTAGCCTCTGTGCCATCTGCTCCTCACAACTCGTTTGAACCTGCTTCCAACAGCGCTCGCAAGTCTTTTGAAGACAACATCATAGTCAACGATGACCTTTTTCAATTACCTCCAAAGCCAGTTATTGCGAAACTACAAGGCTTAGTGGAAACTATCGTGAACCTTGCCCTTTCACCGTTATCACACCTACCACATCTGCCCTGGCCCCGTCACCACCATCCCAAACCGATTGACTTGTCCCAATATACAATGTGGGAAGTGTGAGTATTTTCCAGTATTCGTACTTTTACTTTTTCATCATTTACCGATTTGTGATACTGACGCGTGTGCGTGTACCTTTCGTAATAGTCTCAATTGGACTTTGCATCATCCACACAAGTCGGGCAACAATGATCATCACTCGGTACCAATTCAACGACTTGCGTGGCTGGTCAACCAATCAGAGCCGATCCAAAAAATCTTGTCGAACCCCGAAGCCGACCTTACTTTGTTCGCTCCAGATAACGAGGCTCTCACGCCGCCGCACAAGCGCCACCATCATGGACATGGATACGGTCCGGGCCCACACTCCCTGCGCGATGAGCCTCTAACTCTTACTCCACCTGAGGATCACGTGTTTTGGCAGGCACTTGAGTCGGATTCGTTGGAGAGAGGTCATCACAGTTCCTCGGAAGCATATCACTTGCAAGAAGATGAAGACAAGGACAAAAAGAAGAAAATACTTTTACACCTGCTCGAAATGGTTCTGCAGTACCACATCTCTCCCGGTAAAAAGTCTCTGAAAGATATTCTTGACAGAAGCACTCTTCCCTCTGATCTAAAAATTAGGTAAGCTATCTGACGCTTCAACGTTCTTATCAGATATTCTAATTCCTGTGCTACATACCTTGTCATTTAGCCACCACAGTGGCTCGCCTGCCTTTCGTATTCGTGTGGGCGGTCCTCCTCACTTCACTCACGGCATAACCGCTTTGAACTTTTTCACCTCACTTGGTGCCCATCATGACCAACCGATTCTTACCAAAAATGGAGTGATTCACGTTGTCCACGGAGTTCCCTTACTCCCCCCGCTTTCACCCCTTTCTGAGCTTTTCCTCTATCCTCAGCCGTTCTCAACCTTGACTTCGGCTTTACAGAAGGTAAAGCTCGATGACATCCTGCTTCCATCTTGGGACAACAAAACTGTTCCTCTCGAAAACGACTCCGGTTTGGATGCCGACCTTGACGTTGTCGACGAGAGAGTCCAAAATATTCTTTCTAGTCTAGCTGTCGAAAACGAACATCGCTTAAAGAAACAAAGTTTTACTGTCTTTGCTCCCACCAATCGCGCTTTCCGTTCACTTGGCCCGCATGCAAATGCATTCCTGTTCTCTCCCTTTGGTATTCACATCCTGCGATACGTACTGTCCTATCATATCGTACCGGACGTTATCTTCTACACAGACCACGTCGACAAGACAAAGAACGCCAATGTTACTATGATCGGACTGGATTCAAATCTTGACTTTCTATCTGACACGAAAGACGATGATCGTCTTAGCCTTTTCGGACATGGCGACTTCCCTCGTTCATCACCTGGACATCCTCATGCCTTCATTCATCCTAAGACTCCGTGTGACAAAGTCAATGTGTGAGTGTCTTAAATCGTGTCCGCAGATTTAATGATACATGTTCTCATTGCTTCCTATGTTACACAGTACCCACATCTCTCTCCCCACGCTTTTGGGGTCAGCCAAGAACGAGTCATTGACTATATCTTTGGTGAAATATCATTTGCCTGGATCGTAAGTTGCAATATTCATATTGTCTCTCCAACGCTCCACTGACGTTTTTTTCCTTTACGGGCCAAGTAGTAAGGAGCTCAAGCGAAGGGTTTATGTCAAGCAGCCAATCCCTCCCCCCGGTGCAAAGCATCCTGGAAAGTCTTTGAAGCCTATTCCCGTTGTAATCGCCGATGGTGTGGCGTGGGGAGGTGCCATTCACGTGATTGATAACTTGATTCATCCTCCAGTACATCCTGACCATCCTGCTCACCCTCACCTTCAACGCGTCTTTTCTGGGAGAAGAGGGCAAGATGAAGTTTGAGTTGAAACATGTTGCGTGCCTTAAAACAAATTACCTGTCATCAGACAAAAAATGTCCTAGTTTTCTCTTGTTGTATCAGTTTGTAGTGTAAAATTCCTTGTCTCTCAGTTGGATGTTGTGAGTTTTCCATCGCTTGAGACTTGGCATCATTTCATCCACTTGCTCAAGTACTGTAGGTTTAAGCAAGTTATGTTCTTTGCCATCATTATTTTCAATATGTTACAGTGAATTGATTGCTGCTATCATTGCAATTCAAATGATCTTTTGCTTTATTACTTCTGCTCTTTGACACCATTCTTTGGTGCTCTTGCTTGGGCCAAACCCCTACCCAACTGGTCGCCTTGAAGGGATGCTTGCATTTCAAAGCTCTCAAGTTTGTCATTGAGAACCCCGGTGGGAGAGCCCACCTTTGACCTACTCTTGACAACTGCGCGAGGTACCACAATCACCCTGGGGTGGGTAGACAAACCACTGGATGCCATCGTTAAAACATGCCTAATTGACACTGATGATATAACGAACCATTTTTCAGACCTTCAATCACTGATTACATCATTGTTTACAAGAGATCAAGACACATCAAGCAACGCCCAAAACCCTAAGCCAAAAGCAGCCCTTTCCCCTGACATAGCCAGAGGGGCTTTACCAGTGCTGGAAACATACACCACGGGGGGATCCTGGGTCAGAAGTTGATCCTGACTGGTCTTAAAAACGTCGGATCGTATTCTGACCCGAAGCTTGTCCCTGGGTAGACAGAAGGCCACCCCGCGCTGGCCTTCCTTGGCCGCCCCTGTTTGAGCCCTGAACAGCCTGCAGCCCAGCTTGTAGACGCGCCCATAGGCGGCCTGTTTGGTCAGCAGTCGGTATTGCGCGGCACCTTCCCAATACTGACAGCAGAGGCATGCAGGACAGGGCAGGCCGCAGGACAGACTTCGCAAAGCCTCCCTTGCGTACAAGTTTTTCTTGTGTCGCGTGCTCCCCCCTTTGGTTTCCCCCCAAGCATCATCCGCAAGTTTTAATTGTCTTCCAAACTTCTTTCAAAGAATTGTCAACTTCTCAGTCACCTTCACAATTTTCAACTGCCCTCAAGTACCTTCACCTATCATGTTCTCTCAACAATTACGCGCGGTGGGATCCTATTCCACTCCATCCATGAGACAGCACTCACCTTTAAACCCTTTCTCTCTCAGTCGTTTAGCTGGCGCGGGTGGACAGACTGCTTCACTAGTTGCGCGTCAAGGGGCTTCTCTATTACTCTCAACTATTTTGCATTCATCTTTCAAGTGAAATTCATCCATTCCTCTTCCATACGATAATTGATTTCCCAGGAACCAAGAAGAGAAGCATGAGTAAGTCAAGTGTTTCAATGATCTTTAACAAGTTTCAAGCTCTCACCCTTCTTTTGTATTCCCATTAAATCGTTTTATCAACCTTCACTCTCTCCTAACCTCCTCGAACTCTATCTAGAAAATGAATCGTTAATTCTTGAATCGAGTATCAAAGGATGGTAAGCAAGAAGACCAACCTTCTGGAAGTCGTTTTTTACCATGCTTTTGCATCAAGACATGTGCATTAAGATGATTCAATGTCCGACATCCTTTTGTACAACCAGGATAAATACAATCGTAAAGTCTCTCGATCTATTATTTTTGAAAAAGAAAAGGAAACAAGATATAAGTAAACCATTGCTCAATTCATTTCGCTTTTGGCCCTTTGCAGACCAGTTACACTCCTACGCGTTTCAAATAATCGTGCTGGGTCTAAAATGTTCGTTAAATAGGAAACAAATAGACCTCTTCAAATCTTCTCTTTGGTCGTTTTTGTTGTGAAGTTGCAGGTTGTAAACAAAACGGTTTCCGATACTAATATTCTTCAATCCGAGACGCAATTCGATGAGGAGAGATTGAATGATTTAGAGTGGTTTGATCAAAAGTTTCTTTGTATGAATTTGATTTATTCCAACAAATTGCTTCTAATTTAATTCTTTTTGAATCATGTTGTAGAGCTCGAGAGTCTTTAGGACTAGATAAAGGGTGAGGAAGATAAGATTGTTTCTTTTTTGATCGTTTTTTGTTATTTCTTTGTTGAGGATTGGAATTTCGCAACAATTGATAGATTGCGTTCTCAAAGAAATCAATCAGACTTCATCCTTTCTCTTCTTTCATATTAGTGGCTCTCAAACCTGACCCAGTTTCAAAAAACCCGGTTGCCCCAGTTGAATTTTTGGCTGGGAGCTGTCAACAAATGTCAACTTGATACACAAAGTTACTGCCAAAAAACAACTGGGTCAACTGGGTTTTTTGAAAACCGGGGCAGGTTTGAGAGCCACTATTGTCAATCCAAAAAAATGTTTTCATTTCTTTTTTGTTGAAGCCTATATGTGTGTTACAGTCCTAGACTACAATCCTGTATACGTAGTAGCATATCCTTGTAGCGGGGTTAGGTTAGATCACTTATATAGCCTCGCTCCACCCGGTTCTTTCCTTTCTTCACTATCGAAGATTGGATTAGTTCTCGGACCGGGTGAAGCGACGAGCGCTGACCTTTAGCTTTAACAGGTTTTGAGTCCCAGTTGTGATACCAGCTGTAGTTTGTTGTAGATGAACGGTTCTGCTTAAAATTTTTTGAACGATCGATGATAACCAGAAGTTCAGGTTCTAAAAAGAAACCCTCAGATAACAACGACGACACCCAAGTGCCCGAGAACAAAACCAATCCCGATTCCGACTCCGATAAGGACGTTGACTTGCTACCCTCCAAAGGGCAAGAAGATTTAGATTCAGATATCAAGTTAAAAGATTCAAGTTCAGATATCAAGATAGAAGATTTAGAAAACAGCTCAGTTCTAGTTTCGAGTTCAAAACATTCAGATTTAAAAACCCAGATTTCACAAGTTACTGTTTCAGATATGTCTAAAGATCCACCACCTCACCAAGTTTCCGATCATTACACCTCGATGGACTTCTTTGTTAAAATGCCCACTCTAGTTAACAAGGCTGTTGCCACGCTAGATGAGAATGGATCGAACTATTTACACTGGAAAAATGACTTGTATGTTTTAATTGATTTTATAACCAAGATTCCCGATTACCTAGATCAAGATAGAAAGCAAACTACTGGTGATGATGTGATAACTCAGATGATAAGGGTCTCAGTATGCGAAACACTCAGATTACAAGTCGACCCGAAAGAATCAGCTTTTACCGTTTTCAATCGCCTAAAATCATTATTTCATTTTCCTACTCGTTCTACTCATCTCAGCTTATGGAAAGAGATACTTCAATCTAAAGTCGATTCACCAGATGCGGTGGCAGCTCACCTGTCGAAGATGAAAGCTAAGGTTGAAGAATTACAACGCACCGGTTTCACTTTTACTAAGGACTCCTTTCTTAGCATCGTTATGCAGCTCGGATTATCTCAACAATTTGCCAACGTTAACACGATCTTAGACTCCAGATTACGCACAAACCCTGATACAGCAATCTCATCTCGAGAGACTGAAGAAGCAATCCGTAACGAGACTTATCGATTGGCGGACTCGGCCATAGATCTGTTACCGAACATCTCCGCTTTAAACATCAATGATCGAGGACATAATTATGCCACAAGATCTAGAGTACAAACGCATGCAAGTCAGTCATCTCAAAGACGTTACCAAACTCCGACTCAGAGTTCAGGCAAAACATACCCTTCAAAGTCGAACTTCAGGGTTGGACCGAACACTCCAGCTCATCTGAAGAACTGTTTCGATTGCGGTGGTGAGCACTGGTCTAAAACACCATTCTGCCCCAAGTCACCAAACTACGATCCCGAGCTCGCTCGACAAGAACTCTCTCAACAATCGTCATCCCGAGGTACCTTCAGAGCGAACATGGCTGATGCGTCTCACGGTTACGATGCGTCATCTCCACTACCTCACTCGGTCTACAGTAGCGAGGCATCTGTCACCGAAGATTGGAACGTGGGAGAGGCGGTACTTGACTCAGGAGCGACGCACCATGTCACAAATGAGGTGGGTGCTTTGCTCAACTACACTCATCTTCGATCCCCAATCCCACTGCATGTTGCAACAGAATCTGAAGGCAACTTTCTCACAGGAATCGGGTCGTTAATCCTCAAAAGCGACTCGGGTGCATCTATTAAAATCAAGGATGTGTATTACTGTGAAAGAGCGAAAGGAACCCTTATTTCCATGGCAGCTCTGGTGGAGGATGGATATGTTTTTTCTTTTTCCGGCTATGATTTATCTTTGTCTTTTGGATCTCATACATTAACGTCGAAATACAAGAATCGCCGATGGCTAGTTCCTCTCATCACAAACCCACCAAAACCACCTGCCTGTCAGACTCATGTTTCGTCTTGCCGTGCCCGAGTGTTTACGAAAGAGGAGAGCAATGAAGCTTTGAGATGGCATAAGCGCTTCGGACATGTAGGTCTTAGAGTGATCAAAAGGCTGCTAAGTAAAGAAATGACGACAGGACTTCCCGAGCATTTAGTGAACGCACCGTTTCAATGCCCTGACTGTCTGATTAGCAAGAGCCTCCGACATCAAACGATGGGTCCGTCGGGAAGAGAACGGCCCCAACCGCTTGAGTTAATTGTTTCGGACATTGCTGGTCCTTTTGATGGAGAGTTATTTGGTTTTAAGTACATGATCACCTTTAGAGACCTGGCTACAACTTTTACCGACGTTATGGTTTTGAAATCAAGAGATCACGCACCAAGTGTTTTTCAGGAATTTGTTCTCAAGATGGAACGTCAGACATCATTTAAGGTCAAGCAACTACGAACTGATGGCGCCGGTGAATTTAACTCAGCAACTTTTCTTAACTGGCTCAAAGCTCATGGCATCGCAAAAGAAAAAACCCTTCCGTATGAACACAATCAAAACGGTGTTGCTGAACGCTCCATCAGGACGATTGGTGACATGGGTCGAACCATGCTGATTGCGTCAAAACTACCAAAGTTCTTTTGGTGTTTCGCCTACCTAACTGCTGGCTTTATTCATAACCGAATCCCGAATGTGAACACCGGCGATAAAACACCTTTCGAATTACTTTTTGGGAAGAAACCACATCTTGAAGGCTTACGCACGTTTGGAGAAGAAGCTTTTGTTCACATACCTTCGGAGAGGCGAGGTAAACTGGATCCACGAGCTCAAAAGTGTATTTTCATTGGTTACTTACCGGGCAGTAAAGGGTGGAAATTTTTCAACTTTGAAACTAAGAAGGTTGTTGAATCGTCTATGGCGGTTTTCTCTGATGATAAAGAGCCGGTACTTGAGGAAATCAAAGAACCAGAACAGTCAAAGGGTAATCTCAGTCACATCCTGAACGCTTTACAACTTGGAAGTTTCGATGCCGAGGAAGCGGTCATGCAACAAGATGCCCTGGTAACTTCTGTAGAAAACAGTCTGAAGAACGGTGATCCAACTATCCCAAAAACTTACAAGGAAGCAATGAGTCGTAGTGATGCAGATAAGTGGAGAGCGGCCTGTGAGAAGGAGATGGACCAGATGAGAGAGATGCAGGTGTGGGAAGTGTGTGATTTGCCTAAAGATCGTAAGGTGACTGATGCGAAGTGGGTGTTTGATATCAAGAGAGATGGAACTTACAAAGCCAGATATGTGGCTCGGGGGTTTACTCAAATCGAAGGGGTCGACTACCACGAGACTTTCGCACCGACCGCTACCTTTGCAGCTTTGAGAATAATCGTAACGGTTGCAGCAATGTTTGGCTGGAACACCTTCGGTTTTGATGTTACCGCAGCATTCCTTCATAGCCCTCTGGAAGAAGATGTTTGGGTAAGACAACCAGCCGGTTTTTCTTACGGACCGGTCTCGAAAGTACTCAAGTGTCTCCGAGCTCTGTATGGAACTAAGCAAGGAATGAGGTGCTGGTGGAAGTTTATCGCGAAAAAGCTTGAAAAGATGGGTTTTCGACCTAGTCAATTCGATGCTAGTTTCTACATCCTAAGACGCGGATCCGATACTTGCCTCATCTGGCTCCATGTGGACGATGGTGCTGTAACCGGTAGTAGCACACGATTGCTGATGGAGATTGAGGGTTTACTCAAAGCTGAAATCAAGATCAAGTGGGAAACAAGCTTAGATTCAATTGTGGGTGTTGAAATCAATCGACCATCACCTGACCGCTTTGAAATGTCACAACCTAAGCTTGCAAACCGTATACTCAAAGACAATGCTGATCTACTATCTGTCCTAAGTGCTGAAAACCCCCTGAGTGTGTCAACCCGATTAGAAACCTCTGTGAATGTTCCTCCAGTTGATGGGGGGAGATATCTTTCGATAATCGGCTCACTAAGCTATCTTGCAGTAGGAACTCGACCAGACCTGTCTTACTCGGTGAATTTCCTTGCGCGGTATGGCAAGACGCCTCAAGAAGCTCACTGGAACGCGTTAAAACATCTTTTACGATATTTAAGGAAGACAGCAAGCATGGGTATTTTAATCAATCCTCGAAAGACGAAGTACTCAGCACCGATGGAGACTTTTGTGGATGCTAACTGGGGCGGGGAATTTGCTAGATCATCTTATGGGCATGTGACGAGATTGTTTGGGGTACCGGTAGCGTGGGTGGCGAGAAGGCAGGCGTGTGTAGCTACTTCAACTTGTCATGCGGAGTTTATGGCGATAGGAGCGGCATGTAGGGATTCAGTTTGGTTACACTCATTAGCAACGGACATGTTACCTGATTTACCACCACCATTACTTTTATGTGATAATTCATCGTCAGTACATGTTTCAAAAGATAATGCGGCTAACAAGAGAACAAGACATGCGGAAAGGGAGTACTATTACATAAATGAACAGCTTCACAAAAAGAAAGTCGACATTAAATGGATACCAGCGAGCCAGCAGGTTGCAGATATATTTACTAAGCCCTTAGGACCTACAAAACATAAAGAAGCAATCAAGATGCTAGGCATGACTGGGAGCTGAAGTTTTACTTTTTTTCATTTCATTTCATTTATTTTTTCATTTTTATATTTTGAGTTTTATTTTTGTGTGTTTTCTTTAGGAGGATTTTTGTCTAGTCCTGGGGGGGAGTGTTGAAGCCTATATGTGTGTTACAGTCCTAGACTACAATCCTGTATACGTAGTAGCATATCCTTGTAGCGGGGTTAGGTTAGATCACTTATATAGCCTCGCTCCACCCGGTTCTTTCCTTTCTTCACTATCGAAGATTGGATTAGTTCTCGGACCGGGTGAAGCGACGAGCGCTGACCTTTAGCTTTAACATTTTTCAATGATCTCTCCATTCACTCGTTTGTTATTATTCAATACGATCTTTTCTTCCACTTCTTGAGTTTCCCCCCGAGTAATGCACTCCGCTTCACACCCGCTATGAACTGTTTTGAATCGTGACAGCTGCTCATGCCCCAATTGAAATGCCAGCGCCGATGAGGCGCGCAGGAGTTTGGCCCCAAGGGCATGAGTCTCATCAGGTTTTGAAAATAGCCTGCTGACTGTCAAAGGGTCGCGCAAGGCCAAACGTCAGGCGCCACAAAGCCGCCCTCATGCTGGGCGGCCAGGCCTCCTTTTGTTCGGCACACGGTCGTCGCCAAACTGGCTACCCGCAGACCGTCAGTCTCCCCGCAACAAGCGGCGGTCTGCTGGTGGCCCACTGGGACAGTCATTTGGCTGTCAGGGTGCCCCCGTGGTGTATGGTCTGATTGCCAAAAGGCTCCAATGACACTTTATAAAGCAATGAATGATCATAATAAAAAGATTGCCTGTCTAACCCAGAAAAAACCTTGAGATGGAAAAGGAATCATAGATCATCTTGTTCTTCCAGTTTGATGATGGAATCTGATTGTTCTGATCACTGGAAGCCCAGAGTCCACTGCAAAACTATATAGTGAGCTGTCAAAATCTGATATCAGGGGATCAAGGGGTAGTGCTATAGGTAAAATGTCTTGGAAGTATCTTGCAGAGAAGGAAGGCTACACCGTCTTGTCTTCTCAAAGCACTCATAAATCTCCGCCATGATGGTTCTCTGAGAGACCGTTAGCATAACTACACTCTGTGTATGTTCTAAACCGCTCATTTGATAAGCTTATCCGCTCGTCCAGGCTCGTCCTACACTCTCCTCTCTCGTCCATCGTGGGTGCTCCATTCCTATTTTCCTTTTCATCAATTGTCCATAAAAGTCGTAATTCTGACAAAGAGTCAATTGCAATAAGGCAAAGACAATTCACCGCATCTCTACTTGAACATAAACAAACAACCAGGCGAGACACATTTCAATTATCCATGATCGAGGCCCTCAATAAGATAGGCCCATGAGATCTGAAGAGTTGGTAAGATTGAGAAACCTAAAAGGCATTGGTGGGTCTGACATCTGAGGCCCTTCTACGTGTCTTTTGCCTCGGCGGGCATCTCTCGCAACGATGTCGAAGCCAAGCACACTGATGAGGAAACGGTTGACCGATACCAAGGTGATTGCGGATTCACCCCGAGTCCAAGGATCAATTCTCAGTTGGGTGATAGCTTGACGAGGCGTTGCACGATCAAGATTGACCACTGGTGCTGCACCGGTAAGCCAGGTATTGTATCTTGTTGCATGGCGTTGTGACGGGCCAGACAATCGAAAGTTATCACCTCGTCCCCTTCAGGCTGTGGACTGTTGTGTCTCTTCTGTGTAGGAGGAGACTCTCACCAAGCTTTTTGACCTCTGTAGTGAACGATTGCCTCTCGCATTCCTTTTTTCTTCTTTCTTTCTCGATTCAAGTGGATCGTGTTCAGCCATTTTCAAAGTTATTGTATCAAGCAACGACGTCTCTCTCTCAAAAACCGACCCAGATCTAGCAACGTTTCCTGCCAGTACTTTTAGGCCTCCAAATTTCCATTCACAAGGGCATCAACGATGGATGAAATCGCGCGGGTCATCCCGAGCTCGCAGCAAATATTGTCGCGAGTTGATTTGCTCGACCCAGAGCAAAATACATATCGCATTGTTTATGAAATCCTCTCCGCCTCTGATCCACAGGTAAAAATTGTCATGGCGCAACTGCTTCTCATTTTTTAGGTCCCTGATGTTCTTGAATTTCACCCTTTCAATAGACGACTTCACATCCAACATGGCTCACTCCTATACTCATAGTATTTGGTTTGGCTGACTTAACGTTCGTATATTTCACCTTTCTCCAAGTGGTTGAACAGTCTCCCACATGTCAATGGTCATCACAACTTCAATTGCTCCTCACTTCAGGCAAATAATCTTGGGCTGCTGGACGGCATTTTTATTATGGAGGCAGTCAAACGCTTGGTTGGTGCGACGCGGTCGATGTCAGTGTCCATCTCTCTGCATTTGGACGGGGTGGACACCAAGTTCGCCATGTGATGCTGATTATTCTTACACACCTGCAACACATCTTTCCGTTTTGTGTCTTTTCTTTCTTCTTCCAGTTGGAATACTCTTGCCCAACACGCGAATGTTGTACAGTTACTGCATCATCTTGGAGGCTATCGCTGCCTTTATTGCACTTGACGGCGTGAACATCGCTCTGGTAAAAGACAGGACAAACGTGTGTGTACCTTCATTTTTGACATATCTAGCTTCTAGTTGACTCATTCAACTATCTGTATCAACAGCTCCACGTCATGAGACTGACAATCCTAGGGCTAAAATGGATCCCCCTATGGTGGTCAGGATGGTGAGGCCTGCCTCCCTGTCACTCAAGATTTCTTGACCTTCGAACCACTCCTTGAAACTCTTCGGCCAAAATGACACAGCTCTCATTGTAGGATCTTCGTTTGGGGCACGATGTCAAGCGTACTTTTGAAAAAAGGAATGAATCTAGGAGAATCTGATCAATCCAACGGTCAATTTTGGGGGAGCGTCTGGGCGATCAATATACTCTCAATCTCTCTGCCAGTGATCATTGCTATAAGTTGAGACATTTTCTCTATTTTCTAAACTCTCGGGGAATTACAACATGGCTTTCTGAAACTTCTTCCCAAAACGCCAAAGTCGAGACAGCCGTATTTATAGCAAGCTCTATCGCATTCTATAACGCTTCTCGAGGTCTTTCGAACGTGATGCAAGATCTCGCAGAGCTGATTCCTACTTTCCAAGCCAACGCGTCTATCAAAACAATGGAAACGCTGACGACTGCATTGAGGCAATTAGATAAATCAACCCGTCTCAGGGTAAGTGCCTAGTCATCCAAAGAACTTTTTTGCCATGTAAAAGTCCTTGTATTTCTCATGATATATAATTTTTGCCTGTCTTTAGGACCAAGCTCGCACGCACTTTATCTCGGGCTACAGGGTGAGGATTTTTCAAGTTTCTCATGTATGCGCAGCTTTCTGATAAAAGCCTTAACACAACACCATCAGATTTGGGCTTTCATAACTATCCTCCTCAACGTGGTGTTCACACCTTTCGCGGTCGTACAAGTCCGCTTCCTCCAAAAAGCTATCAAGATGTCGAAAGCGGAGCCCGCGCTCAAATCAGACTTCCGAAACAAAATAGAAGCTTACAGTCCACGGGTTTCTGGAGCATCTTATAGTTCTGGAAAGCCGATCTTGATTCCCAATCCGACGAATTCAAACAGGAAACCCGATCACACTGCACAATTTAGATCTATCATACTCATGATCATCCTCATCTATATGACTACCATGGTGCGTGCTGGACCTATCTATCTGCGTCAGTCCACGCATCCGCTAACCCAGGATCGCCTTCCTCTTCGGGATCTCTCATCAGTTTTACGCCATAATCACCTTTTTCATTGTCATATCACCAGTCACTTCAGCCAATAGAGACGTATTCCTCATCATCTGTTTGCTTAGTGGAGATAGCGTTGGGGCTGTCCTTGGGAATGTAATCATTATTCCTTTCTTTGTTCAAGCTTGGAGAGTTAGCCCGGTAGAAAACAAATCTAAACCTGAGACCTCGTCAAAGTCTCTTAAGGGGTTATCGGAACTGAATACACTTGTCTGATCAATTTTTCTGCAAAAAATACCAAACTCTGAGGCTTCAGAGGCCGGTCAGAAGGATGTTGGTTTTTTGTTATCTTTTGAGTTTTGAATTATTTATGTATATCATTTTGATCAGTTTAAATTACTTTTCATTCATTTTCAATCAGATGTAGAAATAAGTGTGTATTATGTATCAAGAACATTACAAATGTATGTATAAAAGTCATGAATCAAATTTGTCATTTGGTCTTGACCTCAGTGAATATGGGCTAAGAACCAAAAGAGCAACTACAACCTCCAAAATATCCTGCTTGTGAACCGCCAGCTTGTATTTGCCATCTCGCTCATATTTGACAAGGATATGCTTTCCAAATCATGGGCTTCCAAAATGTAACTTTTCAATTGAACATGCAGAAAGGCTGGGTATCATCTACCAAATAGTAGAACACACCTCTTAGAGCTTGGTCAAAACCATTTCGGGAGGCTTTGAGGATGTAGCAGTAGTTGGTATCTCTCAAAGCCTATGTATATGGGGATGCATTGGTGTCTGTTAATTTATGTCAAAACCCTGAGGTAAAAATGTCGGCAGTGCTGTGGTTATACATTAATAAGCTTTTTACACCAATTTGAGATTACATATTAGTTTTGTTTGATGAATAAGATTTGTATTGATTTTGGATTTTACTAAAAGCAGCCCCCCCTTCAAAGGCTTGACCGCCCCCTTTTAGTCGGGGAAGAAGAATACAATATCAAAAAGGCTGTCAGTTATTGATCCATGTGAATGCAAAACTGAACATCAAGGTGGCGGTCTTGAATTCAGGTGAAATGGAAGCCAATCGTTAAAAGCATTGTTATCACCTCCTCCTGCTTTCATGGCTTAAGATCTGTTGTTGGATTTGGTGCTTGGTAATTCAAACATCTCCATCCCTGGTGTTGCTTACAATCACAAATTTCCTCTTGTCCCCCTTTCACAGTGATTGATAAATATTTCTACTTCTTCCTGGTTCTTTCTTGTGATGATTAAACACATGCGCACGTAAAGAAACTCGATTGGTAATAACCAAAGCAAAGATTTGATTGATAATGATAAGATCCCTCACTAGATCAAGGTTATATATTACACCTCACATTCAGACCAACATGTATCACGGTTGATAAGTGATGATGAAACACAATTGGATATTTCATTGCTTCATTGTCATCATCATATAGAGACAGTCAATCAGAAGAACATGCAATATCAGGTCTTGCCTCTGCCATGCCAGAGACTGGAAGCAAGATAGTATCAATAGCATTCTGTAGCATCTCATCCAGTAACTTTCCATTTCACCTGAATCCAGACCGCCCCCTATGAGCCCCTATGTGTTGTTTTATTCACACATATTCACACGCTTTTGTATTGTAAACGTCTTCCCTGACTAAAAGGGGGCGGTCAACCCTTCAGAGGGGGGGCTCCTTTTCGTAAAATCCTTGATTTTAAATGAATATCAGATAAAGAAATTATTTATTAATATCAGCTATTCTGATGTACATTTAGGGTGTACAACTATGACTTCTGTCAAATTTCAGAGAGTTTGACAGAAGGTCTCACAGAACAACAGATACCAAAATTTGGCGGGATCTGTTGTTGGTTGCAAATATCAAGGCAGACAGAGCAACAGAACAACAGATCACATCAAAATTTTGGTATCTGTTGTTCTGCAAAACCTTCTGTCAAAGTCTCTGAAATTTGACAGAATTCATATTTGTACACCCTAATTTTTGTTTTGTTTGGTGATTAAAATTTGTATCTAATTTGAACAAATATGATGTTTTGTTTGATGATGAAGATTTGTATTGATTTTCAATGAATATGTTTTTTTGTTTGATGATGAAGATTTGTATTGATTTTCAATGAATATGATTTTTTGTTTGATGCTGAAGATTTGTAATGAAATATTAGGTATAAGCTATTGATAACACTGAGCAACTTTCTCTGTTAGCCTTTGTAGTATCCTTTTTGAAATCTCATTGGGACAATCTTCTTCTTTGTCCCAAGCAATCTCAAGGTCTTTGCTTTTGAGCTTGCTTGTCATCAATTTACTTGTGATTAAATTAGATTCTTTGCTTGCTTTCACTCTTTGAATTGCTACAGCTGTGAATGCTGTGATTGCATGAATTCTTGCTGTCTCATGGAGCTTGTTTTTTGAATTGATATTCAGCTTCTTGGCATCCTTTCTGTCAATTGGACACTCACTGCTGCCTTTGTGTTGAGCACATGTTTTGGCTGAAGAAAGCCTTCATTCTGGTGCATCTTTTGCGCTCCTATAGGTCTTCATAAAGTGCATGTTAGTATTGAAAAACCCTGTCAACAAAAGGTCAAGATTTTTGTGGTACCCTCCGTGGGTGTATTCCAGGGTCCTCTCTCTGCGCGGCCACGTCCGCGCGCCTTGCAGAGGGTCTTGGGACTAATCGTGAAATTCTGGCACGGAGACTCCAAGGATTAAGTCCTCTTAAGTCATTTTTTGACTTTTCCGGCGTTCCTCACTGATAAACAACAATTTGCCTTGCAGGCAAAGTTATTTGGAATAATTTTGTACATGTGTTCTACCACTAATTGACCCGGAAAAATCCTCCATTTGTGAATGCTTGAGGTTCCTTTTCAAGCTATATGTCTGCCCTGTGAGGGGTGGTCTGCACTGTACAGCCTGTATTTACAACGTAAAGCAACTTGAAATCCAAAAAAGGGAATTGTTGTAAAGATTTTGATCTCATTTTCTCAGCCACATCACCCAGGATATCTAAGATATGCACATACCAGGTGTGATCCTACTAGCGTCTGTCAGGTTAGTAGATTCAATAAAAAGGTTGTAGAAGGTATGGTAACTTCTACCAAAGTTGTGTAGATCAATATGTATGAGTATGAATGGGTAGAGATTTGGGTGTAAGAGCTTTACTTGGAATAAACAAGTAAAGACTCCAGTTAGTTGACCTTTAAACAAAGGCTTTAGCACAGGGATTTTGGGTTAATTAATGTCTTTACAATAATTAAAAATAAGAGCAACTGATGTGCAGTTCTCAATCCTAATTTGATCCTCTTCTTATTCTAAGAAAGGTCAAAGAAGGTGGTGTTAAAGTCTATTATAACACCGGGAACTTTACACTCTGACTAATAGAGATTTCCCCGTAGATTTAGAGTTTCTTATATCAGATGAATCCCAAATCTGATATAAGCAGTACCCAAGGACTACTTCCTTACAAGTAATTCCACCAAATGGATATTACAAGAACTACTGATTAGGGAGTCTAATCAGAAACAAAGTTGAATGAGCACACAGAATAAGCAACAAGACACAAGGTTTGAGTTTCAAGGTTTGTAGAATCAGGCCTTTAAAGTTTGGTAATTGATAAGCAAAGTTTAAAGGTTCTAGGCAGATGAATAAAAGCAAAGTTGTGTAGTTGTTAAATAATATTGTGATGATGTAATTCCTCTCAATTTGGTTGGATTTCCAGGCTCTATATAGTCTGAACCTTGTAAATCTTTGGACTACAAGTGCGCACAAATTGTGGTTCTATGGTTAGGTTAATTACAGTAAGACAGTTACTATTGGATTATAAGTATGTTTCACTTGTTACATATGTGTTACGGCTGTGAAATATATGTAGCTTTGATTTGCATCAAAGTGATGTGTGTTCACACTGCAAATATAATGTGTTTCTCTAAGGTGAAAAATGATTGAACTTAATGCACAAAATGATTAATAATGCAGATTTGATGCATAAAACTGTAGATTTAATGTAGATTTAATGCACTGTTAATCATTTTTTGAATTAAATGTAATCATTTTTCACCACAGAGAAACACATTATATTTGCAGTGTCACACCCTTTGATGTAAGTTCTGCACATGTTACATATGCTAAATCATATGTAACTTGACTCTTGAGACTGAGCCTTGAGTTGTAATTGCCATTTTTAAGGTTTTTATTATGATACATCACCCATTGTTACTCTGGTTTAGTACTCAGGGCTGACACCAGGATGTGTACAACATTGTGCTGAAGAAATTTGCCTGCAAGGGAAATTGGTGTTTATCAGTGAGGAAAACAGGAAAAAGCATAAAACAACTTAAGAGGTCTCAATCCTTGGAGTGTCCATGCCAGAATTTCACAATTAGTCCCAAGCCCCTCTGCAAGGCGCGTGGACATGTCTGCGCAGAGAGGGCTTGTTCAAGCTAAGCCAAATGAGTGAATAAAAATAACTGAGGTAATTGAAGTTTCACTTTCCCTGAAAAGGATAAAGATCACACTTAGTCTTTCTGAGGAAGACCACAAGTGATCAAAAGGAAACAACTTTCTGTAAAGAAAGAATGTGACACAAAAAGAAAAGATTAAGTTCAATGAGGAAAGAGAACAACAAGATGATTTGGGATATTCCATATAAGATCCTGAGGAACTCAATCACACGTCATGATGTAATGAGAGAAATACAATTTGTAATATGCATATGAGTGAGAAAGAGTACTGCACCAGCTAAGAGATCACTTTGTGATCCTGATTAATAATTGCATTTATTATGCAATGACTCTTGGGCGTGCGGATGAATGATCCAAGTGGGGTTAATTGTATGTAACAAAGGCGCTCTCCGGGTTTTTGTTTGAACATCCACATCCCCCGTCTACAAGGCTCTGGCAGGCCAGATCATACCACTGACTCCATGAAAGCCGCACAAAGGCTTCAAGAAAGCTTCAATAAGTTTTCAATGAAGCTTCAATGTAACTTTAGTTGGACTTAAAATCCAGCACAAGTGACATGGACTTATCTTATATCAAGCAATCAATTATGAGCCCAGACTAAGTTTATTTCCAGCACGGGGTGGCTTCCATCTGGCTAGATGGAAGGCACCCCTAACACTGAACACAGTGTAAGTGTAAAGATATGGTGCTAAGTCTTAGGGTGCCTTCCGTCTGCCCAGATGAAAAGCACCCCTAACACTTAACACATAAGTGTAAGTGTAAACATTAACACTGAAAACTTGAGTGTAAGTGTAAGGATACCTAGCTAAGTATTAGGGTGCCTTCCATCTGGCAAGATGGAAAGCACTCCTAACACTTGACACATAAGTATAAGTGTAAATTTTCCACAAACACTTGACACTTGAGTGTGAGTGTAGAGATACCATGCTCAGAGCATCTCCTATTGTCTTGGTAAATGGCTTCAGTACGGTAAACTTTACCGTACGGAGGGTCAAAACTCCCAATCATGTCAAAATCATGCACTGGTACCTAAGGCTCCGACCCGGTCCCGACCCGGTAATTCTGGGTTGGCCCGGGGCCTGCCCCCCCTCTGGCCGGGCCGACCCGGCCCCAGCCATGGAATTTGCTTGAAAAAGCAAAAAAAAGCAATAAAAAAACTCTTGATCAAATTTTTGAATTACACCGCATACACATTGTGAGCTTGTTTATCCTTGACTCAACAACAATTCAAACTATGGCAGCAAAAAAACGCCCTCGCCGCTCTTCCCCCTCCCCTTCTACCCCAATAATCGTATCAGACACTGAAGAGTCATCGCAATTGAAGTCTTCCGGTTACAAATCTACAAATTCAAGTGCATCAACCTCGGTCAAAGTTACTCAGAATCAGAAGTCCTGGGTTTGGAAGTACTTCAAGACCAAAATTACTAAAGGCCAAGCAAAATACATCTACCAGGCAGCTAAACCTGCTGGCAGTAATCGAATTTGCGGAGCCGAGATGACCCCCGATAAAAGTCAAAGCACCAAGTCTTTATCACGACATCTTGAACGTCATCACCAGATTTCTTCTACCACCAATGCCCAACAAGGCACAATGAAGTCATTCCTTGAAAGTGGGACTATTAAAAATGTAATCTCGAACACAAGAATGTTCTCTTTGGCTAGTCTACATCAGTTGATCTTGATTCTTATTCATTTGTTTCTGTTCATTTCCCTTTTCTTCATACTTTGATCTTTAGCTTCCAAAGCTTTCTCGCAAATACCTCAAATTCCAACTTGTCAAATTGATGGCCAACTCCGAAATGCCAGCCACCATTGTTGATCGTGAAGAATTCAAGGATCTCCTCCGGATTGCCAATCAGGACATCAGCCCTATTCTCGTTGGTTCGGATTGTGTGATGGAGAGTGTCAAAACCCTGTTCCGTGTGTGTCGCAAGCTTATCAGCGATGTATTGGACAAAGCCCTTGCTGTCAATATCACCTGTGACGAGTGGACTTCATCAAATCATGTCTTGATTCTTGGAATAACGGCTCACTGGATTAACGAGAAATTCCAAATGCAAGAGGTTATCTTAGCTATGCAGGAGATTGAAGGATCCAAGATGGGTTTTATGTAAGATTTTGACTAAAAGACAACCTTTAAAGGTTTAAGAAAACTTTCAGCTTTACGTGCTGACGAGGCACTGAGCTGAGGACGAGACACAAGCACAAAGCTCACACACCTAATCGAAGATGACAAGACAATAACACTTCAGATAAATTCCTTCGACAAGACGCACACAATACACACCTTTAAAGGTTTAAGAAAACTTTCAGCTTTACGTGCTGACGAGGCACTGAGCTGAGGACGGGACACGAGCACGAAGCTCACACACCTAATTGAAGATGACAAGACAATAACACTACCGCAGAAACAGAAATAGAGAGATATACGTGGTTGAGACAAAATGGAATTTGGTAAATAAAGGTATTTAAAAGTAAGAGAAAAAGAATATACATTACCTTCAGATAAATTCCTTCGACAAGAAGGAAAAAGGAATCTGAAGGTAGACAGAGGCTTGTATATAAGAAAATCAAACAAACTCGAAAGCATCACACAAAAATCACAGTATCCCACATAACACTCGAGAACACAGTTAAAATAATTCAAACACTCTTCATTTTCTCACGTCATCATTTTACTAGTCCTTGGCAATACTTTTCATACTACTACCATGAGAAAAACTTTGAACTGGATAACATCAAAGATAATCAGTTCTTGAAGATAGATATTGAATTGTTGATAACTTAATTTAATCATGAACTACATATCGTGACAGACTAGTTCTTGACCGTCCGTTAAACAAGTGATAATGTATTTCAACATGTTAACCTCGCTAATTACTTCATGGATATTCTTCAAAAGTTCAACATTCAAGATAAAATTTATTGTGTTACCGCGGACAATTCATCAACTAACGGAGCGATGGCGCGAGAAATAGCAAATGAGATTGAAGATTTTGATAAAGATAAAAACCTACTGGGCTGTGTTGCTCACGTGATAAACCTTGTTGCTTGGGCTGGGTTGGCTGTATTTTCAAAGAATCTGGGCAAGACGAGTTCTGTCAACATTGAAAATATCCTTGAAGACGATACCTTTGACCATATCGACGCTCCTGGAGCCCTCAGTCGCCTCATGGGCTTCATCAATGCAATCATGAAGACCCCAAAGCGGAAGAAATCATTCGAAAAGCTTGTCAAATCCAAACTTGGTCGCTGCCTTGGGCTTGTACGAAACGTTGAAACTCGTTGGAATTCCGATCTCAACGCCCTCAAAAGAGCTCTCGAACTCAAGACCGTCATCGATTTGAAATGTTCAAGAGAC
>NW_006768768.1:966895-987042 GCF_000204055.1 Melampsora larici-populina 98AG31
CAAAAGCACCAATATGCTTTCTCAATCAACCTAGACGAGCATCAATGCTGTGTTACCCATATACGAGTGGCTTGACTCTCAACTTGACAAGGTTAGTAATTATCTATTCCTCATCTTTTACATTCTGATCGGTCTGTGCTAATTTGCGTGTTCCTAGGCTTTAACTTTGTTAGAAAATCATCCTATCCGACCATCCATTGGTCCAATGAAGAAAAAGCTAGCTGAGTATTTTGAAGAAGCGATTCACAAACCGGTCTATCTTTGTGCGCATTTATTGGACCCACGCAGCAAGGATCAAGAGATTTCATCAAAGACTCTTAGCCGAGCAGGTATCATAGATCAAGCAGATTGGCGAGCTATCTTTTTGAAAGAGGCTCGCCGATTCATTCCAAGCACTGAGGATTTTGATGATACACTTGATCAAGATCCAATCACCAACCCGGATGAAGATGGACCTTGCTCTTCCATATCTGCACCCAAGAAACGAACATTAGATGGCGAACTCACTGCTTACCTTGCCGAACCCCGAGAACCAGGGAAACGTGATCCGCTAGCTTATTGGAATGAAAACTCAAAGAAATATCTGTCGCTATCCAAGTTAGCTTGTATATTCCTCTCAGTCCCAGCCTGCAGCACACCTTCCGAACGGGCCTTCTTGCTTGGAGGAGGTGTTCTCACTAAACGTCGCCAGAGTCTCAAATCTGATACCCTTGAAGCTCCTGTGTGCCTCAAGACTTTGAATAAAGTATTAACTGTGGTGGCTTTATTTTTTTCAATGTTTTTCTATTCAATCCCTTTCTAGAATTGTTCAGTTACTAGTATCTAGATTCTAGCCTACAACAAACTTACAAAGACAAAAAAATCATACACGATTGTTTATTTTTTTCCATGTTTTTTTCTTTCCCATTCTATAATTGCTTAGCTACTAGTATCTAGTCAACAGCAAACTTACGAAGACACAAGGTAAGTCTGTTTATACATGATTTTTACCGAAATGAATATGTTATTGGTCCAATTTGGGGTGATTTGCACCAAAACCTGCCCCCTACAGAATGAGCGGGTCAGACCGGGTCGACCCGTTTTTGCCCAAAGTCTAGCCGAAGCCCGCTCAGCCCGGTCCCGGTCCTGGTACCAGACCGGGTTTTCCGGACCGGGTTGGAGCCTTACTGGTACCCACAGAATCTGTAGAAATTCTGTAGAGGTCCAGTAAATTTGCTGGGGCCGTTGCTATTTGCAGCCCACACAAAATCCATGTAGGCGCTGCCAAAACAGCACCTACATGAAGGTTTCCCACGAAAATGCGCCTGCATATATGATGTAGGCGCTTTTTCCTTTTTCAAATGACGCCTACAGGCTGAAAAACCAATGTAGGTGTCATTTGTGTACGCCTACATTCTAAAAATAAAATGTAGGGGTAAATATGAAGCGCCTACATTGTGTAGGCGTCTCGAAAATGCGCCTACATCTTTTTTTTTGACTGTAGGCATAATTTTTGTGCGCCTACATATTTTAATACCAACACCCTTATAATTCAATACCAACACCCTTATGATTTAATTCCAACACCTTTATAATTAATTATAAGACCTTTATAATTTTATAATCAAATGCGCACTCTTAAATTTAATGCCCTTATCATTTAATACCAACACCCTTATATTTGATCTCACCACCCTTATAATTAATCTCACCACCCTTATAATTTAATACCAACACCCTTATATATTAACACCAGCACCCTTATAGATTTGTATTCACAGGTGTATAAGACCCTTATAACTAACAACGCAGCAACAATACTATACTCAGTACAGTATTGGGATACCAGTACAGTACCTTGTTTTGAGATACTGACAAAATTGGTACTCAGTACCATATCTGTGGCTAGATACGGTACTGGGTACAGTACCTAGAGTCTAGGTACTGTGAAACCTCACCCCCAGTACAGTATTGCCCACCTATGAAAGGTACTGTACAATACCAGTATCCTGAGCACAAGCCTAGGTACGGTACGATACCGTACCTAGGTTAGGTACAACACAGTATCGTACTGTACCAGGTATAGCACAAAATGTTAATGTGTTCACAAAACAATATATTTATCAAGAAAAGTAGAACAAGTATTGAAATAGACATGAGACAATTTGAAGTTTAAGATTGAAAAAGAGAAATGAAATTGAAATTGAAACATTGTGATTGATTATTTTTGGGTCATCCTAACTCTAGATGCTGCATCATTAGCCATGCATTGAGTCATGACCTGTCCTGCTTGCACAAATTTACCCGTCATCTGTACTCCTTCAACTGACCACATACGCCCGCTAACCAATCGTTCAATGGGTCGAGGCTTGAGTGAACTTCAATCACGGGTGCAGATGTCCGCGGCGCATGAAAAACCTCTCTCGCAAGCACAGGATGTGCCACTAATGGCTAGATAATCACGTGCAAGGCAACTCAGGATTGGATACTTGCCCTCGTTTATCTACAGAGATAATTTAGCCAAATTAATTCAAGTAAATTCAATTGAATATATAATCGGATTAATGCTCACTTTCCACCATTCTAGAGCCAAATGAGGGTTATCAGCAACTTCTGGCGCCAGATCCTCGGCCATTTCCAGGTACGATTGGAGTTTGTTCGCCGTGTTACGTCGATTCTTTGCTTTGTGTTTTCCGAATTCCGCATCTTCTTCAGCTGCTCCTAAGCTTTGGCCATTGACGTTACAGTTGAAGTTTTGAGGCTCGTAAGGTCCATCTATCTCCATCTCAAGCTTCTTGTTTGCATAAGCCAACTCAATCAACTCCTTGGCACGCACGGTTTCGTCCGATCCTTCTCCAAAGCCAAATTCGAAGTAATCCAGTCGCAAGCTGGGATGTAAGATGGTCGCAAGGATAAGGGGGTGAGACTCGAGTGCCTCCTTAAGATAGGCAGTCACTCGGACCATCATTGCATGATACATGGGAAAAAGGGGCTTGGCCCAAGAGGATATTCCATCAATTTTCTTTTGCAGTTTTTTCTTCAGCTTGACATACTCTCGAATCACCAATGAGCCAGTGGGTCCGCTCTGCTCAAAAAAAATTGTCAAATTCTCAAATTCCTACAAGAAGAAGATTGGTTAGTGTGAGGAACCTGAACAACTCCACGCTGCATAGAGACTGACCTGGAGAATACTGAGCAGCTCTCGGACTTGTCGCCATTCGTCTGGCGATATCATCACTTTATTGAATATACCTCGAGGTCGGTGGACGTCTGGAGGCAGTGCTGTCTTGCCAACTCGACTTGGTCCTGACTTGCGAGGTACGTCCATTTGGTCTTCCTTCAATATTTGATCGATCACCTTCAAAGCAAAGTTGTCAATTATCCACACTCATGATTGCAAAGAATATAAAGCTACAATGTTCAAAACCTTACCTCTCGCGCATTGTATAACCTTTTCCAACATTGGAGCTTTATATTCCACCTGATACCGTAACCAGGTATAGGCCTCGGAAGTTTTTCCGACAGCATCGCTTGACTGACAGCACCGAAAAGACAACACATGACAGCTGATCCACCGATTTTCCGACCTATTACATCAAGCTGATGTAAAATTTGATTGTCAGTAACACATCTGAAATAGAAGTCGATTTAAAAATGAAAAAAGGTAATATGAAAGATAAAGATTACCTTAGTCATTAGTGAGTCTACTGCATTTGCAGCATTGCGGTTACTGGCAGGCAATTGGTCACTGGGTGGTTGTACCTCGTGAGGTCCATCAATGATGCCGTACCAGTCAGTACTTTCGACGGCAGGCGGGAGATCAGAATTGTCAACTTTGTGATTGTCTTCTTCTTCAGGTGGATCGTCATCTTCTTGGCCTCCGGTTTCATCTTCTTCAGGCACGGATTGAAGTGTGGTAGTTGGAATGGGGAAGTCTCCGAGCATTTTTGATTTCACAAGCGGTGGAGATGGTGCTTGTATGCCGAGAGCTTGAAGACCTCCATTGACAATGAGTGCAAGTTTATGGCATACACAACGTACTCGGTCAGTTTGGTGATTCCATTTGAACTCTTCGTTGTTATCTTCGCAGTGTTTTTTGATCCGTATATGCATAGCTTCAGCAAGGGTGTTATTATTGCTTCCTGAGTCGTGGGTCTGGTCTTGCATGTGGATACGAGGAAACAAAAGGAAAATAAAATATAAGAGTGAAAAAAAATTGGCACAACAAAAGAACAAAATGATTAGCAAGTCAAAAAAGTAATAAGAACAGTACAAAGTGAAGAAAGAGATGACTCATCTTGGTGTGTAAGCCATGCTTGATGAGCAGATTGATCAAGGGCTCCGCCAACCAGTCACCTTTGTGATGCCACGCGATTAACTTCAATGCAAAATGCCTGGTAACGTAGCACCAGTCATCGGTGACAAAGGTCACACTCGCTCCCAAGAATCCATAACGATTCCCAGGAGTGGTCCACGCGTCGTGGATTAGGCCAAAGGAACCCTTAAGTGACTGTAAAGTTGAGATCGAAATCAGTCAGTATCAAAAGGAATCATGATCAAAAAATATAACAGGTAAACAAATCGAAAGCACTCACCTTTAGTTCATCAATCACAGAGGATCACATGTCAAGATAAGCCTCATGTGCAAATTTTGATACCCACATTCTTCCAAACAGGTGAGCATTGGGATTTGCGTATTGGAAAGCCGCTCGTAGGTATAAGTCTTCCATTCGTCTCCACGGTTGTTCTGTTCTGATGACCCACATACCCAATAATTGATTGAGTATTTGATTTTCAAACTTGGGTACAGCCTGAGCAAAATTGAGGATTGAACCTTGGCCTTCAGTCGCGTTGTCCTCTTCGGATTGTTGTTCAAAAACGGTTAGAGGTAATTTGCATCCACTTGCGATGGCCTTAGATTTCTTCTGACAACCCGGCTTGCCAGACTTTCCATTCTGCCTGGAACCATCTCGATGGTTCAGCAGGTTCGTAGTTGATGTAGCAGAACTCGCGACCTTGACACCGCACCACTTGCACGGATAAGCCGTGGCTGGATTGCCTTTGGCCTGTTGTCGTAATAAATGTATATTAATTTCGTAAACAATCAAACATAAAGTTCAATGAAGAAATCCACTTACGTTGATGATGGAGACTATATCGTCATAATAATCACGGACGTTGTCAAACTGAACTTCTTTCTTTGTTGGTTTGGCCGCAACCTTCTCATTCCCCTCTTCCGAGTCTTGGATCAGGTTGATTTCGAGGCTTACACCAGCCATACTTCCTGCATTGATATCGCTTTGTTTTCAGGGTCTTTTAGAACGTTTCGATCGATCCTTAGTAGGGATTCTGCGCTGAGCAGGCTGACGGTTTGTCCCATCGGAGGAGGCATCGTCAGTGGTTGGTTCACGGCGCTTGCGCTTGTTGCTAGGTTCTGGTTGAAAGACTGAACTCTCAGAGTCGAACAGATCGACGAGAATCGGCAGGTGATTCGATCAAGTAGGGTCTCTTTCGAGCTGGGGAGGGCCGGGAACTACGACGGACAGTGTGTTGTGGAGCAGATGAGGAGGACATGGTGGTTACGGAATGTGCTGAAACTACGAGAAATGAATAGAGACTAAATCGATTTTTGAAGGAGGGGATATTGTGATCAGAAGTCAATCTAAAATTAAATGACTGAAAGAAATAAAAGAATAAGAAGTTGGAGGCGTACCGTTTTGATAAGATGGATAGCCTTGTCAAATGTCTTCTGGTCAGTGACCAGAAGACGTGTTTCAACATAGCCATGTCGATGTCACCCCTAGCGTAGTATTAATGTGGGATGTAAGGTTCAAAGGGGTACATTTTGATCAAAAGAGATGGAATGAAGACGAAAGAAGAGGAATGACATACCGAATTGGGTAATCGAGCTGGGATAGGCTGATCAAAATGGTGTACTGGGTAAGATAGATCTGGTCAAGTCGATCGAGATGGTTTAGTGCTAAAATTAGGTACTATACCCGGTATAGTACCTAATTGACAGATACTGGCGTGCCGAGTATCGGTATCGTACCTCCATGTCGGTACTGTACTCGGTACAGTACCTACACTTAAACATATAAAAAAAAAGACCCGTAGTACAGTACCGGCCCGCTAGGTACTGTACTCCTAGGTACTGTACTGCAAAAAAAAGGTACTGTACTGTACTATACCAATACTAGTACAGTATTGTTGCTGCGTTGTAACTAACTTAAGCACCTACATGGAAAAAACAATGTAGGCGCTCAAAAAAAGCGCCTACATTTTATTTTTAGAATGTAGGCGCTTGAAAATAGCGCCTAAATTTTATTTTTAGAATGTAGGCGTACACAAATGACGTCTACATTGGGTTTTCAGCCTGTAGGCATCATTTGAAAAAGGAAAAAGCGCCTACATCATAAATGTAGGCGCTTTTTGGCGGAAAACAACCGTGTAGGCGTAATTTGGACAGCGCCTACATGGATTTCATGTGGGCTGCAAATAGCAACGGCCATTTGCTGGACCTCAACGCAATCTGCAAAGGTCGGTATCTGCAAATCTGCTTGACTTCTACCAAGCCACTCCTACAACTCATCCTTGAAATCAGTCCCACTCTATCCCACTACACCTTTATCACCATCAAACACCAATTTTGAGTTGTTGGTACCTATCACATCTTGTAAATTCTCCGTTTTCTCTGATCATTTGTTTTCAAATGGTCATATTGATAACTTGTTTGTTTTCTAATTGATCTTTTTCTAATCAATCTACTTCTAATAGATCTTTTTATAATAGATCTTTTTCTAATCGATCTTTTTGTAATTGATTTTTTTCAATCCTTTGTTTTCAATTTGATTGTTTTCAACTCAATTGTCTTCAAATCAATTGTTATGAAATCAATCATCCTGTTTTCAAAGTGATCGTTTTGAAATCAATTGTTGTCAGATCAATTCTCTTCTTTGCAAAGTGATTGTTCTCAGATGGATGGTTGCCTGATAGAACATGAGATTTGCAGTTTTTTTACCGAACATACGACAGTGGCAATGAGGTGTTTCTGTAGTATGTACTGTACTTTGTTTGATATAACACAACAATAGTGGATTTCCACCGTTCTGTATCAAGTGATACCATACCAAGTGAGCATGTACAGAAAATTTACAGAAAATTTACTCGAACAATAGGAGATGCTCTAAGTCTTAGGGTGCCTTCCATATGGCTAGATGGAAGGCACCCCAAACACCTAACACTTAAGTAATTGTCAGGGTACCTAGCAAAGTCTGAGGGTGCCTTCCATGATGGAAGGCACCCCTAACACATAAAACTCAAGTCTAAGTGTATAGATACCTATCCAAGTCTGAGGGTGCATTCCATCTGCCCAGATAGAAGGCATCCCTAGCGCATAACACCTAAGTGTAATGTAAGGATACCTATCCAAGTCTTAGAGTGCCTTCCATCTGGCCAAATGGAAGGCACCCCCACCACCTACCACTCAAGTGTAAGTGTAAATTTTGCCACTTAACACCTAAGTGTAAGTGTAAGGATACCTAGATCAGTTTTAGGGTGATTTCCGTCCGGCCAGCTGGAAGGCACCCCCACCACTGGCACTTAACACTTAAGTGTAAGTGTAAACAATACTGTGCAAAGTCCTAGGGTGCCTTCCATCTGGCCCGATGGAAGGCACCCCTTAACACCCAACACTTCATTGTAAGTGTAAGGATACTTAGCTAAGTCTTAGGCACCGCCAACATATTTACCTTGGATTACAAAATCCGACATATCCTCGGATGCAAAACCTCGGACAGAAGCTTCCCAAGGTTTTGACCTGAGGTAATTTGCAGGGCAAAAAAATACCTCGGGCAAAAACCTTGGACAAGGTCTGTCCAAGGATTTGCCTCCGATGATGCCTCCAATTTCTCAACCCGAGGCATCTATGCTGGCAGTGAGGGTGCCTTCCATCTGGCCAGATGGAAGGCACCCCTAGCACTTAACACTCAAGTGTAAGTGTAAGGATACCTAGCTAAGTCTTAGGGTGCTTTCCATCTAGCCACATGGAAGGCACCCCTACCACTTAACACTTAAGTGTAAGTGTAAAGATACTGTGCTAAGTCCTAGGGTGCCTTCCACCTGGATGGATGGAAGGCATTCCTTAACACATAACACTTCAGTGTAAGTGTAAGGATACCTAGCTAAGTATCAGGGTGCCTTCCATCTGGTCAGGTGGAAGGCACCCCTAAAACTTAACACTGAAGTGTAAGCGTGAAGATTCCGTGCTGTGTCTTAAGGTGCCATCGATCTGGTGGGTTGATCTCTTTGTGGGATCAATCATAAAAATTAATCATTAGTTGGTTACAAGGTATTAGAAAACTTCAGCATAGCAGAAAATTTGAAATGAAGGTTTTCAGATCAATTGAAGCTCCTCTAGGCTTATGTGTTGGTCATTGGGTCAAGATTATGTCGTCAAATTTCGAAAAGATCAATAAGATCATTGTAGCTGATTCACACACATATTATAAAAAGAAAGAAAAGAAAAACATAAGAAAAATTTGAAAATATAGGTATACAGGCTTGGAAATGGTTTTTAGGGTAGTGATATTAGGTTTATGGGTTTTGTGAGGTTATAATATGAAAGAAAAATATTATATTATACAGTGACAATTTTAATCTTGAAGGTTGATAAGGAGAAACAGAAGTGATTAGAGAAAAGGTACTTTTTTGAGGATGGTAAACAAGGGTTTTACATGTAGTTTACATATGTAATAGTGGTAGTAGTACAATTTAGGGTGGCCAAGAGGATTTTCTGGGATTTGTAAGTTTATAGACAATGATGTCATATTACATGAGCAAGAAAAAAGGAGTAACAGCTGTGAAAAGTGGTGAAAATGATGGCTTTCAGCTCATTACACATGTCAAATGATGTCGAATTGTGATGGAAAATACCTCATTCAACGCAGAAGAGTGGATTACCCCATGTACAGACTTTAAATCACTAGTAACAGAGGTGTATGAAAAAGGTTATAAGGGGAGTAATAAATTGGTGTGAACTTTGAATTTACAGTCACGAGCATCCACGTAACACCAAAAACCGTAACTTCACAACTCAATAACACATTCATCACTCACACTGCAAAAATAATGTATTTTTCCAAGGTGAAAAATGATTGACATTAATGCACAAAATGATTAACAATGCAGACTCAAAGCAAAAAAAGTAGAATTAATGCAGAGTTAATGCATTCTTAATCATTTTGTGAAATAGATGTAATCAGTTTTCACCTCAGAAAAATACATTATATTTGCAGTGTCATCAGAAACACCTGACATGGCGCCATTTATTGATCAGTATCACAAGCTCTACAAGATGCACTTTAGTAATCCAAAATTGGACCCCATTGGAAAAAGTTTGTAATCTCAAAACTTGGTCTTCAGCTAGTTTACAAGGAAAAGAGCACCTGTATTCATCATAAGAAGTGCTGTACATCATACAACAATGTCATTGATCAATTTTGGCTGTGTAAATTACATCATACATTGGTAACATGATCATTACATTCACAGGGGCCAAAATTGATGCTCACATGTATGTGAGCGTTGTAGACTTTCTTGAAGTCTCCAAAAAAGATTCATTTTCTTTCAGATTCATTCAATTCACAATTTTGGTTGTGTTCAGGTGATCAGCCTGTTTTGCTCACATTTTGCTTGACATTTCTTGAGAAGGCTCATTTCCATCTTGGATGAGCAATAACTGAGTCCAGATGAGTACTCACGATCAGCTCATGAGTCACTGAATACTCAGCAATTTGGTCAAAATTACAATGAGCACATGAACTACACCTTCCTCAGGCTTCATTTCTTAGTGAAGGCCTGCACAGAGGCCGTCCCATTTGATATGCTCAGGAAATACTCAGTATCATCCCCTGGCTGGGTCATTGATGGGCCAGACTTCCTTGCTAAGGAATGAAACCTCATAAAAGAGCCATCCCCCTGCTCAGTTTATCTCAGCCGCTCAGCTAATCCTAAGTGATGTCCCCTGGATAAAGCTGCTCACACTGAGGGGCTGAGATCAACTGAGCAGCCCCTCAGCTAGTCCTCTGTGACATCCTTTGGATCCTTCTTATCCCAGGAATGCCTCTGAGGACTAGCTGAGCAGCTGAGCAGCCCCTCAGCCAATACTCAGTGACATCCTTTGGATCCTTCTCCCAGGAATGCCCCTGAGGACTAGATGAGCAGCCCCTCAGCCAATGAGCAGTGAAATCCTTTGGATCCTTCTGATCGAGGAATGCCACTGAGGGATAGCTGAGCAGATGGGCATCAGGCTTCATTCTGGAGCCATGAAGCCTGAGGAAAGGCTGGACCTATGTGATCCATCCAAGGGATGCTGCGGAGAATTAGTCAAGAGGATACTCAGGTCAGCTCAGCCCCTAAGCTAATCATAAGCTGTGTCCCTTGAAGCCTACTGAACCAGGGAATGCCACTCAGGATCAGCTGAGCAGATGGATCAGCCCTTCCTCAGACTTCTTTGCTCAGGAATAAGGCATGAGGAAGGCTTAGTTTGTCTGCTCAGTCCCTGTTGATCACATAATCAGATGACAAGCAGAAAGAAATTGGAAAGAAAAGGGAAAGAAAAGGAAAGCAAAATTGAACAAACATTGAAGAAAACACAAAAATTTCAACGTTCACACCTACGTGAGCATCTACTTTTGCCCCTGTGATTGCGTCATCATATGGTTTTAGGGCTCTTTAGACGGAATTGATTGGTTTTTGAGGCTGTTGACTATTGTAGGAGTTGTTATATGTGGATATAAATACTCATTGATGATTTTGCAATTGTTGTGCCCTTTTCTGCATCTCATACCTTTGTTGTAGTGTTATTAATCATCCTTTATTTACTATATCTGTACTAAGATCACTCAAATCCGCCCCTGCAAAGCAAGGATGAACTTATTTACGTCTGTTCAGGACTATCAGTCTCTTTGGGAATACTACTTACAACAGTATTGCTAGTAATTGAAATTGTTTGTGGACTTTTTGCGCTTTAAATCTGGAATAATACTTATAAAAGTATTGAGAACAGTTTTCTGGTGCCTTTATCTATTTCTCTGTTATCACAAAGTGGTCAGCAAGTGCCCTTGTGCTGGTTTCTTTGAAGAAGGCAGTCTTCAGCCAACTTCTACTATCCTCATGTAGTAGATTATCCCTTCTTGGGTGTTTTAAAGCTCTTGTGTTGAGCTTTAAATATTACACTGGCCAGATGGAAGGCACCCCTAAGACATAAAACTTAAGTGTATGTGTAAGTGTAAGGATACCTAGCTAAGTCTTAGGGTGCTTTCCATCTGGCCAGATGGAAGGCACACCCACCACTTAACACTTAAGTGTAAGTGTAAAGATACTGTGCTAAGTCCTAGGGTGCCTTCCATCTGGATGGATGGAAGGCACCCCTCACACTCAACACATAAGTGTCACTGTATATTTTACCATTTAACACATAAGTGTGAGCATGAATGTTGACCTGTGTACATGTTACTAGCATGGGGGTGACTTCCATATGTCCAGATGGAAGGCACCCTTCAGACCTAAGACACATAAGTCTAAGGTCACATCAGCATGGATATTATCACATGTCAGTAAGCAACATGTAGATGTCAAAGTACAACACCCAATATACTACTCCATGTGTATTATTACATGCCAGTGAAAAACATGCAGATGTGAATGTTAAATTTCAACCTTGGTACATTATTGTGTACACAATACCAGCACCGGGCAAGGCTTCCATCTGGCCAGATGGTAGGCACCCTTAAGACTTGAGACACACTAGCTTCAGGTCAGCGGCCATGTTCTTTTTGTTTTGGTCTGGAGACCTGTTCAGATGTTTGCAGGTATCATCTTGAGCTTTTTGAAGCTTTCCTGGAGCTTCTCTGAAGCATGCATGAAGCTTCTGTTGGTTCTTTCTGAAGCTTTCATGAATCTTTGATGAAGTCATGGTAGGCTCTCGCCTGCAAGAGCCTAGTATATGCGGGCTGTGATCTATAGCTCTATTGACTAGTTAGCAATCTGTGCCTGACTTGCTGTGATTTCTTGTTCTTATTGTTTTTTCTTCATCTTCTAATTGTAATATAACCAATCAAATATTCAGTACCTTCAATTACAAAGTTGCCACCACGTCTCAATAATTAACTCCCTTTGCTCTTTTGAACTATTATTCTTTGAGAGCTATCAGGTTAGTTGTTTGCTTAATTGTTTGGTTATTTAGTTTTTGACTATCTGTCAGAAAGGGCATAAGCTACCTTAACGGCATATCACCTCCCTTACAAACAATCTCATTACATACAAAAGGCTACATGTATTTAACTAATTACATGTAGTGTTGATAAAAGAAAGGTGTAAATATCTGATTACATACATAAACAGATAGGTAATCATTTGCGATCCACAGAATGTGCACACTGTTTATTTCTACACTTCTCACTACGCCAGATTGCAAATTTACCGTGGAGTTTAGAAAATTGAGAGAACATAGAAAATTGTACACAAGGCGGAAGGGGTCAGAAAAATATGAAAAAATAAGGGTTGTGTCCGCCTGTGTGTTCCCATCATCTTGCATATTTTTTCAGATTTTTACAGTAGAAGTCGATGTCAGGTCAGAAACCCAGTTTTTGTCCAAAACTGGCAGTTATTGAGGCATCAACCTTGTGAGACCAATAAAGTTGTCAATTTTGCTTCAAAATTTGAAATGTCTTCACATTGTGAATTCTACATCTTTGATTTACACTGTACATGTTGGAATCAGCTGTTTCTTCAAAAATGTGTGAGGTACAGCAATCACGGTCACCATCAGCAAAGCCAGCAAATCTTGTAAATCTTTGTTGAAATGGCTTTAGTATCTCAATGGAAGTTGTAGATCTAGTATGTGGCTTTCATAATTTGTAAGTACCAAATGAATTGAGCAAAAGTTGGTGTACTTTTGAGTGTTCACAGTTTCTGCCCAAACCTTAGTAGTTTTGGACCAAAATTGAGTTTCTGACCAGATAAACACCATAAGCATTTTTCTTTGGAATATCATCAGAACTGATGGTAAAAATATGAAAAAATATGCAAAATCATAGGTCAGCACAGGCGTATTCAACCATAATTTTTTCAATTTTTTCTGATCTCTCATGCATTGCTGAGAATTTTCTACATTTGCAATTTTCTAAACTCCACGGTATATTAGTGATTTGGTGTAGTGTCTCAATATCCAAGTATCATTTATCTGTTTCAATTTGATTTTCTATTTTCTCTTGCTACGTGTTATTCAAAAGATGTAATCATTGTTCTTCAATAAACAAAAGATTCACAGATCAATTTGGAAGATGATCCTGAAGTGATTTGTTTATTGATGACCTTTCTAATACACACGTGTGATCCTAGTTCAAGTGACTAAGGTGGATTGGGAACCCAACTTGGTAACTGATCTTCTTGGCATGTGATGGCCTCCAAGAAAGGATGTCTAGGGTTCTTGTGCTAAAATGATAGGTTGTTGTTGAATGATCAACAAGGGTGATTCAGGACTAAATGGCATTAAAGGTTCACACGCTAAAATAGATAATTACACATGCACATCTATTTGTAAAGATCTTAAGTGATCTTCTACGGGTCAATGATTAGTTGTTCTTATGATCAGTTCTTATTCACCTCTATGATGTAGTTGTTTACTGTTTACTGTGCACTTTATTCTTGTTCGGATGGGTATTTAAACCCTTGCTTTTGTCTGATTTCTTTCGTTACTCACCTTCAATCAAATTACCAAGCTTACAACAGCATTAAAAGCAACCCTTGACATACCTATTTCTATTTTGAGCCTGATCAATTTCCAGTGATAACCCTCCAAAGTTGGTGATAGCCATGTCCTTGATATCCTTTTAATTCTCTGTTTACTTGCTCTTGGTTGATAGAGTCACTGTCCTTTGATCATTGTAATCTTCAATAAGAAACATATCTCTTACTAAAGCTCTTACCTTGGTCAATAAGCCCACTCATTGACACTATTCCAACATTCTACAAATATTAGTATTATATTCAATATGTGGTATCTAGTTCAATAAGTAGGCTTATTCACAACTGGGGGTCTGGCCAAATTGCTAGGAATTACAATTGTTTCATTGTTCCAAAGTTCAAATCCATTATCCTTTGTTCGGATTTGTCATGATTATCCCCATTTATTGTTTTTCCTTTACTCATAACCAGCAATATATCAGCAGATTATAAGGGAAAGGAGGGAGCTGTTACCATTTTTTGTTCTTGAAAGAGAGTTGAATTTATTACTGATTACAATTGTGTTTTTTCAAGAATCCTTACAGTTTTGTTACCAGTATCAAATTCATTATTGTCAAGCTCTATTGTCCAGTTTTCACTTAATCCACACTTGCTCAATCAACTTTGCTCTTGTGAGTCAGATCAAGTGATACACCACGGGTCAGCGCTGATATTGATTCAAGGTCATCTGGCCCAATGCTGATTTGATATCAATTTGATAACAATTTGATATGCAAATTTTTGTTATGAATTTTATCTCAGTATCACCAGCCCCAGCCGGTGTGAGGAAGGATTGCACAGCCGCCAGAGCTCCATCGGCTGGCTGTCAGCAGATTCTAATCACAGGTCTCAATATCAAACCAATATCCAAAATTTGCAAATCAAGTTGATATCAGGCCTGTCAAAGAGTTGACCCGTGGTGTATGTGAACAGTAAGTTACTGTACTAACAATCTGTATGACAATAGAACCATTGAAAATTGGTCAACAATTTAATTTATACATCACAATAGGATAAATCAGGATAAATCTTTTCATTAACAATTAGTCTTGTCACTTGATCTATAGTACTGCCTATGTCCATAGTTGACTGGCTGTTTGATTTTGGGATTGCTGCTTGGTTGACAAAATTTGAATTGCTAAAACTCACCTTCCACAATCAACAAGTTGTAAGTTTTGGATTCTAGTTGGATAAAAGAATTGATCACTAATCTGTTCTGTTACTTCTTTTCTGATAGATCTCCTGTGTAGCAGCGAGTAAAGTCAGTACAGACTAAACCACAACCATTCAATCAAATTTCATCATAAAGGGTTCTTTTGTATGATTATTGGCAAAATTTTTGATTAGTAGCTGACAAATTATTGTATTTGTTTTACTTTTTGTTGATCAAACAAACGGGTTTTATTCTCAATTGGGATATGACCTGGGTTTTTTTCTGCCCCATCTTTGATTATATTTTTTGATTCCTTGAGTTATATAATATAATTGTGATGGCTGGGGATGTTATAATTGCTAGATTAAATAATTCTACTAGCAATACCACTCCAGGTGCCCCTGTAGCTGCCACTGTAACGTCTGCTACACCTGCTACCACTATTAAAAAAGGTGTCAGGGTGGCCGTAAACAGTACTCACAAATTGATCTAGTCAGTCAATTTGAGCTGGGGTCCTGACAGGGTTATTCCGCTGGGTACGGGGAATACTAAGTAACTTATTTGAGTAATTGCTTTAACAACAGAAAACACACAGTATATCAGAAGCTGATAGACACTTTCCGTGTAGGGAACTCGTCAACGAAAGGCCCACTGTAAGATTACAGGTGATGGCCGGTCACGCCCGAGCCTAGGTTTAAATCCCAGAAACTCAAGAGTTTAAGAGTAGCCTGAGATTATAAATCTACAGGGATTTTGCCAACAAGAGTTGTCACAAAACCTGGGTCCTTGACCAGGGGAAGAGAAATAAACTACTGACCAATGATTGTAGTAGTGGACAGGTGAGGGTTTTTAAGAGTGCTGATACTGGTGGTCTTGAGAGAAAGGTGGACACTGATTTTAATAGTGTTTTTCAAAAGGGAGCTGGCAATTTATTCTTTAGGAATGGCCTTGGGAGCTGGCTGTTGAAGAACAGGATTTACTTTGGTTCTAAATAGAGATGCAGAAGGGAATGTTGGTATGGTAAAATCAGGTGAGTCCTTCTTTCCTTCTTGGTTGAGGTACTCTCTTTATAATTTTCAGCTCCTGGCGCCAACTTGTGGTTCCAGTCTACAGATTATAGGGTGAATTCCTCTGTGCTGTTGGTTAGTCAGCATCCGTTCATTTCTCCCAATCCGGATGATGAGTGGTTGATTTATGGGTTTGTGATTCAAGGGCTTGCTATCACTACAACAAAAAACTGATTTTCCGCGAGGATTTTCTATTCCCAATGGGCAGATAATCACGTGACTTCTGTACAGTGTGTACACAAATCAGGGGCTTCACAGTGCTGTACACTCTGGGACTGTACATCGCACATCAGACACGCCGGGCAAATTCAGGTCATGCAGTGCATACAGGTTGCACGGTCCTGAATGTATGCCAGGACCTGGGTCACCTGTCACGCATGCAGGACTCACTATCCTGCACACACTCTGTATCAATCATACCAATCACATGTATTTGAGTACGTACTGAGATGTATATGTCACATAGCTATAAGCCTCTCATGAGGTCTGTATTGGCCCAATATTGTGGGCCAGATACCCATGTCACTTGTATGACTGGTGGGGGTGCAATACATGAAGACATGTCATGCAGCTGTGACATGACTCAGGGTGCGAAAATATTTTCTGTTTTCAACATGACTGCGCAACCTGTATTCACTCCATGACCTCAATTTGCCTGGTGTGAGACAAAACAGGACAAATCACTGCTTCAGCCTCTGTACACCGATCAAAACGGCCGACCGAAAACAATCACGCACACTCCGAACCACATCACCACTGCCTCCTTTGACAAACCACGACGGAAGCCACTCCAACCACACATGGACTGGCTCTCTCTCTGGATCGTCTCGACTCAAAACTCCTTAAAACGTTTCCTCCTGACACGCTTGGAAACGGCCGTGACCAGACCACAACTTCTCTTGCCAAACTTGATGGTCCCAAAGCATACCCTCAAGGGTTAGGCTTGTGATCTTATTATTATCATTTTTTTGTTGATATCCTCACAAAATGTCTCGCCAAGTTGATTGTTTTGTAGCTTTTCATTGTGGAATCAATATTTCTGACCTTGCATTATCTCTCTGTCACCTCTAGATTTGTGGCTATGACAAAAAGATGAAGGAACTCAAAAAGAGGTTAAACCAAGAGGTCAACTAGGAGCAGTGGATTGACATGGGAAGCATGGATCATCCTCTTTGACAAACTCACTATCCGGCTGATCAAAGGTCACCGGACGACCATTGTAAATGGCTCCAGTTGCTGAGTATCAAACCTCTATATAAATAGTCTTATCAACTCATTACATGTACTTTATCACATTTGCAGCAATACAAACTTGTTTTACACCATATTGCATCATTGAGAGGTTTTACAAAGGATGATAACATTGCAAGAATTTGATGGATAAGTGATTTTCTATTGTAACTTTTGTCGGCTTAGGTAAATGGAATAGAAATCTAAACCAGTAAATTGACATTGTCGGACCCATTGCCTACATGGCTTCATCTTCATCCAAAGAACCAGTTTTTTCAATAACTTCTTGAGTGTTGTGTGACGGCGACACTCCAGCACGATCCTCAATGATCTGTACGTGAAATTGAGGGGTGTGGATTAATTTTTGCAAACTTCTCCTTCCAATCTGGTATCATAAACAATTGGGCTTTCAGAGAACTTGTTGAGTGCAAGTATTGAAGCAACATGATCAGATCGATTAGGGAGCGATTGTTGAATTAACATTAAATAAATATTTATACCCTCATTGGCGATGTTGGCACCACTCAAAGCACTACATGGCATTCCTAACTCCCCCTAACATGGGCAAAGATCTTGATCTGATCATTGGTCATCTAAACACCTTGAGTAAATGAGATGGCGAAGGCTTCAGCACCTGTTACTTTAGCTTCGCGTAGTTGATGGCAGATGTTGGGGATAAACTGACGAGGTGGACAGAAGACAGGCATTTTCGCATCTCTAGCCGCGTCAATCAGAGCAGGAACGGCCTTCAAGTCGACTGGAAGCTGGTTAGGTTTAAATTGATAAGCAAAGCAAAACCAATCAGTTGAGGAGTCCAGACCATGAATATGACTATACTCTCTAGCTTACCTGGTCACCAGGCAATACTTGACATTTTCATGCTTCTTGTTGATGATTGTGGTAAAATTTTCACCGTCAACCTGAGTGACAACTGGATAGTCCGGATTCAATATTAGTAAGCGCGATCACAAGGGATAAGCTTTGAGTAGTGGATGATGAATGAGACATATCGTGGTATTAGTTTGACTGAGAATGGCTCCAGGGGTGAGAATGTGAGTCGTGGACTTACCAGCGTGCCTATCCGGATCTCTCGAGCTGGAGGGACAATTGAGAATGGGTGAGGAGGATGTGCACAATGGCCGTTTGCGACGGTTTCAGCCAAAAATGTCGAGTCTTTTTGAGTTTTTGAGACGGCTGACGGCTCAGCAGGGCTCAGCCCGTTTTGGTTGATGTACAGACCTGTACAGACGATGAAGTTGTGGCACACCGTACACGTCTGAGGGAAAGTGTGCAGTGTACACAAGGTCGGGTGTACAGCGCTGCTGTACAGTTGACCACGCTGCGCGCTGCATGTACATGATGTACGGAGATCACGTGATTTTCTGTTAACATGAAACCAAAATTCCCCGCGGAAAATCAATTTATTTTTGTAGTGTATTGTCTCTTCACTGACTAATAGTTGAATTCATTTCCTCTTGCGTGGGCTACTAGACTATCGTCATGATAACTATTTAGTTTCTCTAGGTGTTTTGATTAACTAGACCAGCAGTGTACTGAGTCTCCTAGGTGCTTAGACTGTTCATTGGTTACTCAAAGTACTAGTGGTTCTCTATAGCTTTTTGGGACTAGTTCTTCTTAGTTGTGTTTCCTATATCAATGTTCTTATAAGCGTTCTATTAGGGTTTTTGATACTAGACCTCACAAGTTGTGTTGTTTTTTTGTTGTATTAGTCAATGTTTGCAGAACATTTTATTCGGGTCTTTGAAACTAGACCTTACAAGTTGTTTTTATTGTATATATATATTTATTATCTTATATTTATTATGAAATTTAATCTGTTTATATTTGTAGACCTTTTTGGTTCTTCTCCTGGAAGAGCTTGAGGTCTGACAAAAGGTGTTAAGAAAGTAGCCAAAGCAGCTACTGTTGCAGATGCTGTTACTGCCAACCCTATGGGTAATACAGTAATGAAAGGCGCAACCTCACCACTGCAGGTTAGTAAAGAAAATACTGTAATGGATGTAAGTAATCCTCTTACATCAAAGTGTGGTGAAGGTCTTTTCAACTTACCATGACCACAGGACCTAGGCCCGGCCAACTGGCAAGAAAGCAAGGCATGAAGTTTGTGGCGACACAACCAAAGGACATCCAAGTGACAATCTTAAAGGAAACAGTAGCATGTTACAAACATCAGGTCTTTCAACTGCAGGGCTATGTGGCAGACCTGGAGGCTTGGTTGGTGAAAGTGCTAGCTCAGCCTTCACACAAGATCACATACCTTGGGAATCACCACCCCATAACACTGGTGATCAAAGCCAAAACCAATCTCATGTTTATCAGTGATGGTGACTCCCAAGGTATGTGATCTTGGGTGGAGGCTGAGCTAGCATGTTTGCCAACCAAGCCTCCAGGTCCGCCAGATAGCCCTTTGTGAAGAAACAAAGTACTATGCTCAAAGACTACACCAAATCAATAATTTACCATGGAGTTTATAAAAGTAAAAATGTAAAAAATTTTCAGCAATGTGTGAGAGGTTGGAAAAATTTGATAAAATTATGGTGTAACACTACAAGAAACATAACATTTTCTGGGCAGAAAATTAAATTATTTGTATACAAAAATCTGGAAAGGTCAGAAACAGAGCAAAAAATGTGAAAAAATATGCATCCTGTTCCTTGGTATGAGATCTCCAATCTGCATATTTTTCCGTATTTTTGGGGTTCATATTGGTGAGTGTACTAACAATAAACCCTCATAATCACCAGATTACCACCTGTAACAGATGCTGGAATTTGGCTGATCAGTGCTGAGAGAAAGTTTTGATTACTATAAAACCCCATAACTTTGTCAATTCTGGCTCAAAACACTCGATTTTGGGTGCATTAGAAAGCTGAATTCCTGAACTACAACTTTTGTTTTGACTCAAAATG
>NW_006768768.1:987142-1032693 GCF_000204055.1 Melampsora larici-populina 98AG31
GATTTCATTGGGGATATCTTTTTTTGCAGGCCCGCCACGTATTTGGTTCATTTATGAACTATCTTCAGGCAAATACCAGCTTTCCAATGCACTCAAAATCGAGTGTTTTGAGCCAGAATTGACAAAGTTATGGGGTTTTGTAGTAATCAAAATTTTCTCTCAGCACTGATCAGCCAAATTCCAGCATCTGTTACAGGTGGTAATCTGGTGATTATGAGGGTTTATTGTTAGTACACTCACCAATATGAACCCCAAAAATACGGAAAAATATGCAGATTGGAGATCTCAAACCAAGGAACAGAATGCATATTTTTTCATATTTTTTGCTCTGTTTCTGACCTTTCCAGATTTTTGTATACAAATAATTTAATTTTCTGCCCAGAAAATGTTATGTTTCTTGTAGTGTAATTGCCTGTGATGTCCCATCATTTTCCACATTTTTCCATATTTTTACCTGCAGTTTTGAAGATCTCCCAAAGAAAAATGATTTGGGTAATATTTGGTCAGAAACTCAGATTTTGTCCAAAACTACCAAGGCTTGGGCAGAAACTTTTGAGCACTCACAAATACAAAAATTTTACTCCAATCAATTTGGCAGTTGCAAATTATGAAAGCCACATAGTGGGTCTACAGTTTTCATTTGGATGCTAAAACCATTACAGCAACGATTTATAAGCTTTTCTAGATTTGCTGATGGGGACCGTGATTGCTGTGCCTTATGTGTTTTTAGACACACACCACTCATTACAATGTGTATGTGGTAGCACTGCCAACATATTTACCTTGGATTTTTTAATCTGAGATATCCTTGGATGCCAAACCTTGGACAGAAGCTTCCCAAGGTTTTGATCCAAGGTAATTCTCATGGGCAAAAGAATACCTCGGACAAGGTCTGTCCAAGGATTTGCCTCCAATGATGCCTTGGATTTCTCAACCTGAGGCATCTATTTTGGCAGTGTAGAATAAACATGTAGCATTCACAATGTGGAGACATTGCAGATTTTGATGCAAAATTGACAATTTCATTGGTCTCACAAGGTTAATGCCTCAATGACTGGCAGTTTTGGACATAAACTGAGTTTCTGACCTGATATACACTGCTGCTGTAAAAATCAGAAAAAATATGCAAAATAATGGGCACACATGGGGGATGCATCCCTTATTTTTTCCATATTTTTCTGACCCCTTCCACCTTGTGTATAATTTTCTATATTTTCTGAATTTTATAAACTCAGTGGTAAATTTGTGATCTGGTGTAGTGTGACCTGATATACACTGCTGCCGTAAAAATATGAAAAAACATGCAAAATGATGGGCACACATAGGGTGATGCATCCCTTATTCTTCCATATTTTTCTGACCCCTTCCACCTTGTGTATAATTTTCTATGTTTTCTTAATTTTCTAAACTCAGCAGTAAATTTGCAATTTGGTGTAGGGTGAAACCAATTATCACAACACCCTTCCATTGAAATCCATTCACTTTTTGTTAGGGTTATTAGGATTTTCTTTTTCCTCTTATTTCATTTCATAAGTATTATTTACTTTTTCATTAACTTACTGTTTTATTTAATTTCTAATTTAATCTAATCTCTACTGCACGAAAAAGCCCACAAGGTCATTAGATGATATGCTATGTAACTTGAATCATACTTAGATCAAACAAGTCACAGCGCGTGTGTGGGGGGGGCCGGTAGGCCTCGGGTCGCCTGACCGTGTAGGCTCTCTGCGTGGTAGGGTGCCGGGGTGGGTGGGAGGTAAAAGAAAATTTTCTGAACAAAAAGAGGGAAAGTGTTCTGTTTACCTCTTTGTTATGGTCTGGGGAGGGGATGATGACGAGATGGAATATTCCTGACTTCGAAGGAGGATTTCCAATCATCCTCCCTCGAAGTCGTGGGAGAAAGTTTGGGCCCGGTACCGACTTGTACCGGGCTGTCTATCTCGTCGTTCATCCTAGATTTCTATGGAACTATACAGGTGCCGTCGTGCCTTTGGGCACCTGTAGCATTCCATTGAAATCCATTCACTTTTTGTTAGGGTTATTAGGATTTTCTTGTTCCTCTTATTTCATTTGATAAGTATTATTTACTTTTTCATTAACTTATTGTTGTATTTAATTTCTAATTTAATCTAATCTCTACTGCACAAAAAAGCCCACAAGGTCATTAGATGATATGCTATGTAACTTGAATCATACTTAGATCAAACAAGTCACAGCGCGTGTGTGGGGGGGGGCCGTAGGCCTCGGGTCGCCTGACTGTGTAGGCTCTCTGCTACCAGTTCTTGGGACTTGACGTCCGGGGCCTGCGGAGAGCCTGCTCGGTGAGTTCTGAGAGTTTGTTCCTCGCGGGATAGTTCTCTATTCAACAGACGATCTCACTGCCTTAATGGTTCTCAATCTCTCATGTCTCATAATCTTTCAACATACCATTCTCACAATCTATATATTTTTACACATGTGTTCAACTACTTATATTTCCACTTATAATTTCAGCTCTTTCCATATACCTCATTTAGTCAGTCTCGCAACCGAGGATACTCTACTGGGTGGTTTCCTCCTCTTTATCTGTTTTCATCAAGTTCCAAATATACACCGCATCTCTGATATCTTCATCGTTATATTTCCTTAGATAAACTTCGTAAGCTTTTGATTCCCATCTTCCGTATTTTATCACATCGTCTAAGGGCTGACGATCGTTCCACTTGAACGTTGCACCTCCTACTCTGAAGGAATGTCCGGATAATTGGTGATTGTCATCATATTTTGCCCAAACCTTCTTATAAATAGCAATTGCGGAAGATTTCAAAAGTGTAATCAATTTCTTATTCTCGTAATACGAAAACAGTGGTAAGTGAATCGAAGGCAGTGTTGATTCTCTTATTGTTCTATTCAGGGCTGCGTAAGGACATAAAAGTGACGGTATACGGTCTAGATGTAGCCATTGCACTTCCCCGGGCTTCACAGTTTTTGTATTGTATAGAGCAACTTTTAAGTAAGTTTGATTATGCGATATGATGTCTTTAAATGAAATTAGTCTCTTATTCTTATTGTCTGATACTAATTCACCTAATCTTGCCATTCCCCAGAATGCTATTAAGGCTACTGTTAGAGCCATCCTTTCCTTTTGGTTTCCTTTTGATAATTCCTTAGCCAATTCTGCCAGGTGCCTCAGCTGAACCGGGTTCTTTTTCTTTGGTACATTCTTCATCTCTGCATCAGCAATACTGGATGCCTTTAATAATAATTTAATTGTTTTATCGTTCTCAGTCGGGTAGGGGAGGCCGTGGAATAAGTGCCAGGACCTAATGCCTGTGATATACTTTGTAAGTGTTTTTGCTGTAATCTTATGCTCTTCATTGAGTATTTTTACTACTTCTTCATCTTCTAAATTCACCTTGCCTTGTCTTCCTGCCCATAAAATAAACTCCCAGAGTGTCTTTTGATTTAAAGGTAGTAGCTCGTTACGTGGTATGTTGTTAGACTCAGCAAATCTTTCCAACTTTGCCATTGCCGTACTATAGTTCTCGAGTGTTGCTTGAGTCCAACTTCCGCTTAACAATCTAATCTTAATCTTATTGTTCCTCCAGTCAAACAATCTTTAACATCGATTTGGACCTTATCAATCAATTTGGACGGGATCGATAAAACAGAAGACAAGTGAAGTGTAATAGGGTATGAGAATGGAATCTGATGTCAGTGTTGTTCTTTACTTTTTTTTTTTTTCCACTTACCCGTTCACATCTTTCAAGAAGTACTTTATTTTATTTTCATTTAGGATCATTTTAGTCCTGATCTCTTTTTAGAATCGATTGTAGATCTTCCGGGATGTTGATCAAGACTTCGGACTTCCACTCCCCTTCCTTCCAAATCCCTCTAGAGAGGTCGTCTGCGTTATTTTCTCCGGACAAAACTCTCTTAGCAACGATATTGCAGTCAAGCCTTGTAAGTTCTTTTTGAATCCTCTTCCACTCTTTGTTGACAAGTTTATTTCTCAAATTCCGATTCCTGATTGTCGCTTCAGTTGTTGTGTTATCAGTGTAGACGATGAAACAGTTTGATTTCGTTGGTGACAGTTTTTCGACGATTAGCAAACCTAGTCAAACAGCGACTGTCTCTAGCCAGGCTATGTCACGTTTATCATTTTTATGTGAAACCTCCCTTGATTTCCATCCTTCAAGTAATTTAAATTGAGCCCAGCGACTCCCGATCAGTATCCCAAGGCCAAAGCCGGTACTAGCGTCTCCGACCCAGTCGATCTCTTTCTGTGGGATATCAGGTTTGAATTGCAACCTATCAAAAGTTACCAATGGATCTTTCCATTCCATCAACTCGGTTTTTGCCTCGTTCGGGACTTCCCTCAATGCTTGAGGATTATACCAGGACTTGTCGAATTTATATAAACTCCACAAATAGCACTTCATATTTGGTAGTATGTAAGTCATATGACTTAGTTGACCCACTATCTTCTCTACCTCCTTTTTACTACACTTCTTTCCTACTTTTAATAAATCATCTATCTTTTCTAACCTTTCCTTCATTTTTTCTTCTGGTAATCTAACTGACTTCTCCTTCCCATTCCAGATGAATCCCAAGTATTTCTGTTCTAGGGCCCAGTGTTGGAATTTCTCATTGTTTGACTGTACTCCAAGGGCTTTGGTGACTTGTAATACATCCTGCATGTTGAGTCAGTCCCCTTCCCGTTTCACAAACATATTATCATCCACCCAACGAAAAACCTTCTCCACTTTCAATATTGACATTATAATATCTTTCCATGCGTCTGCCATCCAGCCGAAGGTTCCACAACCTGCTACTCCTCCAAAGGGAATTCTTGTATCTATCCAGATATTACCTTGGAAATCTTTTATGGTAAGATATTTTCATTGAGAAGAATGTGTAAGTCCTTGTCGATAAGCTTTCTCCCAGTCCACTATAGCTAACCATATTACGATTGATATGTTCTCTTCAAAGTAAGCTGCTACTGTGTTAAAATCATCCCATGTTGTAATGAAATCATTTTTATCTACGAACGAGTTAACTGAAGGTATTAAGTTATTTTCTACTTCATAATGTAAGTTTTCTATGATTTCTTTCGCTCCATCAGTTTTTCTCACTTCATCTTCATCTTCTTTGTCACTTTCTTCACCATCTTCTCTTAAGTCTTTTCCTTCACTTGCTTTCCGTTTTTCTAGCTTCTTGATATGAGTCTTTGGGTACAAAAGATCATTGATCATTCGCAGGGATCCGTCATTATTAGTCACACTCCCCATCGGATTTGACCTGAAAAATCCCCATTTCTGGAAGACAGTCTCGTGCGTAAAAGGTCCAAAAATCCGCCCCAATCTTCTTTCTTTGTACAAGTTTTTCATTATCTTATCCTGTACTAACAAGGCTGACTTATGGTTGTCAGGTGTAAACCATCTCAGGTCTCCAATTAGGTGTTGAGGGAATCCCTGATCAAAGCCTTTCGTTAATCCCAGCCAAACCTTTTTCCACTTATCTGTCAGCTTACAGTCTTCTAACAGCAACCTCCACTCCTCCAACACCATTTCACATTTTACGTTTTCTGGCCATCTATCAAGTGAGTCTTTTGAATCTACTTGGTACCTATTTTGTTTGTCTCCGTTTTGTATTTGAATATCTTCGTCATTTACGAGAGCATTTTGGATCACATTTTCTCGCTGTGTAGCTCTCGACTCGGGCAAAACTTTGTGGCTACTCCTTTTTTTTTTTTAACGTTTCATGAGTAGACAAGGACAACAAATCACCATCAGTTTATAATTCTGTTTCTATCTCCAAATCAGGATTCAGGTCTCTCAGGGAAACATCATTCAGAATAAGAGAAAATTGAAACATCCAGACGACACAACAACATTTCAGATTGCACCACAACTTTTAATCTTTTATTCTGAAACAAAGCATTTAATGAAAACAAATATAACAAATTTTATTCTCCGTTCACTTCTGGTATTAATAACTCACTTAGTTCCAGGCACTACCGGTACAACAGGATCAGCACTTTTACTTTGATTTCTTGATTGATTTCCTTCAATCGTCAACCGGTTGAAACTATTCGGACCGATTGCTGGTCGTTCGCTTCCAAATGTTTGATAACCACCTCTTCCACTGCCTTGATTATACGCATGATACCCACCTCTTCCGCTTTGAAAATTGGTCTGACTGTTTCGACTTTGATTATTATGGTAAATTTGATTGTTTTGGTACGGGTGACTATTACTATTATGTCTAAAATGTTGGGTATTCATACTGAAGTTATTATTTTGCTTTGCATGAAAGTGTTGTTTCTTGTGATAGTTTGGGTCAAAGTTTTGACCTTGAGCATGATAACCCTTAGGTTTCCTTATTGCTCCACTTGATCTTTCAGCTACAGGGTGACTATTCCATACCGGTAAATTTTTACCTGTTAACATATCTGCATGTGTATCTACAAAGGCACCTGCTGTATCCCAAGAACTGTTTTCTGGGTAAACGTTTCCATCAATTGGGCTGGTATGTTGCATAGGTCCGCCGAACGTGTATGGGTTATCGACGTAATTATAATCAGTAAAGTGCTTTGCGTCTCTCTCTGCTTGTTCAAGTAACTTCTTGTCTAAAGTGCCTACATCAGCCATCCCTCCATTACTCAATCTATTTTCCCATATATTACGTCTATGAGCAATATCGTAGCGCATCGCTGTGGGCCACTTTCCATAACAATCAATTTGAATCTGCAAACAATTATCGCGATGAGCTCTTAGTCGAGGGGCTATTGGTGAGTGTTTTTGACTATCTAATACATCATATTTAGTCTCTTGGTATCTAATCATCAATTTAAATCTGACTAGCCATTCAGCAAAGGTTAAACGGTATTCATTTAATACAGGGGATCCTGTGTAGGCCGACGTATCTGCTTGACAGGTCGTGGTCTTTGCCTTCCGTCGTACATAATTCGAATCTTGGAGTAACCATTTTGGGTCGAAAATTGACACCGGCATGTGGATATTTTTATTTATCATGATTTCATGCCAATAAGGAGATAAACCTGTCATATAATTTCCTAATTGTTCACCAAGTTCCATATTTGTATTGATGTCTTTCTTGGTTTTCGTCGTATCTTTAGATTTCTCTGTTCCTTCTAAGGATGTCGTGACAATTTCTACATCCATATCAAAAAGGTCGACTTCTTGCACTGGAGTGTTATTCTTCAGACACCATTTCTCATATTTGCGTTGCATTAAGTCAAATCTAGAAATTTCTCCTTGATTTGCTAACAAGCGTAGATTGTGTAACCACTTTTTATGAGTTAGTTCAATGATCGGAGGTTCATTCATATTTTCTACTGAGCGGCCTATGTAACATTTTTTGGACATGTAAGTAACTTGTTCTTTTTACTCTCTTTTTTTTTTTTTTTTTAAGAAGGGACTTCGAAGATGGGATCTGGGCATAGAAAAAGGGGGGCTTAGGAGAGTAGTATTCAGAAGATCTGATAGTGAGTCTTTTCTGACTTCTTGGCCAAGTAACACTTTACTAGGTGTCTTTACCGGTTAACGTTTTACTTTATTTTCCATATTTATCTTTTTAGGTCTTTCTGTTATTCATATTTCAGTTCAGCCTTTTTTAATTTCTTTTGTTCACAGTTCGCGCTTTTTTTTTTTTTTAAGGTCAGGTTAATTATTTATAATTTCCTTCTTTCTTTGTTATGTGGTTAATCTGATGATAACTTGATGACTTCCTATCAATAGGTTAATCTTTCTGGGTTAATCATAAAACCTCCCATCATTTGGGTCAATCATGTGACTTCCCTTTAGGTTAATCGTATATCTTCCCTTTAGGTTAATCATATGATTTCCTTTCACATACAGGTTTAATCTATTGATTTCCCGTTTTTGATTATGTGGGTTTCTTTTACTAACAGGGTTAATCTATTGATTTCCCATTTCTTATCAGGGTTAATCTTATGATTTCCCATTTCCTATCAGGGTTAATCTATTGATTTCCCATTTCTGATTTCTGTAGACTTTTACAAGGGATAATGAGTGTGAGAACGAGGTTTTAAAGATGGGTGTGTGTTAGGGGATAATGAAGGGCGATTGAAGAGGTGTGTGTTAAGGGATAATGAAGGACGATTGAAGAATGAAGAAGAATGAAGGAGATGAAGTGCAGAGTTTTACGAAGGACGGAGAATCATCTGGGGAAACAATCTATTGATTCACGTTGAGCACTAACCTAAACCTGTCATCAGTCCTCTACCATTTTCACCTTTGTTAATCGGTGCGTTTATTAACATTTCTTTGCTTCATGTCGATGAATTCCTTGTTCTTGATTTCCTTCTTTGTTCTGATTCTGATTTCTTTCTCCGGTTTGGTTTTTTTCATCTACCACCATCTTACCATTCTCTCCACTACCACCGCTTCTAACATCACCGCTTCCTTGAATACCTCCACCTAAATCGTTGTTATTGATACCACTACCTAAATTTATATCACCATTACCTCCACCTAAATTAACATCTCCACCTTCTACCATACCACTACTTCCACCATTATCACGACCGTTGTTTTCTTCTCTCACTTCACCTTTTCTTCCCCTTGTTACCATCCCCTTCTTTTTTCCTTTTGAGCTTGATTCTTGATTCAGATTGCTTCTTTTGTTGAGTTCTACATCATCTAATTTATCTGTGTATTCTTGAGGGTCTTGGTTTGACATCTTTTAAGATAAAAGAAAATTTTCTGAACAAAAAGAGGGAAAGTGTTCTGTTTACCTCTTAGTTATGGTCTGGGGAGGGGATGATGACAAGATGGAATATTCCTGACTTCGAAGGAGGATTTCCAATCATCCTCCCTCGAAGTTGTGGGAGAAAGTTTGGGCCCGGTACCGACTTGTACCGGGCTGTCTATCTCGTCGTTCATCCTAGATTTCTATGGAACTATACAGGTGCCGTTGTGCCTTTGGGCACCTGTAGCATTCAGTTTAAAGACTTGATGTTTGTAACATGCTACGGTTTCCTTTAGGATTGTCACTTGGAGCTCAACTTGTCTTACCCACATTGCAAGGGGACGGTGGTGCTTGCCCCAGCAGCAGTGGAACCAGAGAACGTTGTGGTTCTGGAAGGAATGTTGTTGATACAGAAAATGTAAAGAGCATTTGTGTGCTTCAACCTGTAGCCCCAGTAACTACTCAAGCTATCACATTGCCACCTATTGCACCTACATCTGTTGTACCATCACCAAGTCCTGGCATTTTTCCTTCTTCTATTGTTTCTAAACCTATTACTCCGGCAAAACCTCTTCAAGTGAATTTTGGTTCTAGGGTTAGAAATTTTGCCTGCAATTTAAACCACTGTCATTACCATATAACAACAATAACATTGTGAGCAAAATTGCAGAGGTTGAGAGACTTGTTCAAACTTGTTTTGATCAGTAAAACACAGAAATTAATTGTCTAACAGGAATGAGATAAAAGTGTTGCATGATGACTCAAGTCTTGTATGTGAGTTTGTGGAAGATGTAAAGGATACTAATAGTATGCTTGATAGTAAACTAGAAGCATTTGAACAAATATTAGATCAACATGGGAGAGACCAAATGTCTTTCGCTAACTTGATGAATATTACAAGCACAGCTCCTGAGGAGCTTATGCGGGAGACAGAAAATATGTGTGAAGCTATGGAGAATATGACTCTCAAACGTGAAGAGGAGAGACATTTTATTTGAGAAATTCATGTTGACATGGCTGGACAGTTATGAGACATGAAACAACAGTTGGAAGACATGTTGAACAACATATCTAGAATACAAGAGGAGCAAAAAGCAGATCAGAATAAAAGACTGCTTGAGAAAACATCTGCTCTATAGGAAGAGAGGAAGATGATGACCAAAGATGATTCTGTACCTCTAGAGGGTCTAAGGGATGAAAAATCATCTTCCAGTATTGTGGAAATACCGGCTCCCCAGACAAATCCCAGGAATCATTCAAAATTGGATAGCTATCCTAAGTTTTTGGGAAGACCTTATGAAGATTGGGTTGACTTTATTGATGAGTTAGATACATTGCAGGATTTGTATGGAATGCCTGACTCTGAAATGTTTTCCAACATACCATCAATTCTGAAAGGTGTTGCATATATATGGTTTTGAGCTGAACATAGACAACATTGTGGTAAGAATTGGGAGCACTGGAAGAAATTGATTCCCAATAAGTTTGGTGGTCCAGTTTGGCAACAGAGACAGTTGCAATTACTACGCCAAATGAAGTTTTTGTATGGAGATGGAGAAACCTTACAATTTCTTACAACTCTGCAACAAAAACTTGAATCATTATATCCAAAACGAAGTATTGAAGATATGAAGGAGCATATCCTTATGAAATTACCCACAGAGGTACAGGATACAATAAGTATAAGCACTAAAGATGTGGAAGACATGTCTGAGTATTGAATTATCTGTGAAAGAATATTGACTAATCAACAAAAGAACATTAGCCAATATGCTAGTACAAATAATAGATGGGCATGACGGGGAGAGCATCAACCGGCTACTGCTAGTTATTTTAAGAAGAAACATAGTGGTGAGAAGAAGAAGGTTGTGATCCCAGTTCAAGGAGACTCAAAGGAGAGGATCAGGAACAAAACTTAAATGTAAGGTTCTGTGGAGTCCTGGACATACATGCAATAGATCAATAATATTGATTGCAACAATGATTACCAATCATCAGTGTATGATGAGGATCTCAGTGACTTAGCTGAGAATGATGATAACCTAGTTGCAGAGAATGATGTCATGATTCTAGAGACAGAAGTTCTACATGGTCATTTTTTGACAGATCATCTTGGACAACTTACAAACATACAAGAAATCTTATCTGAAGGTAAGTGATCTAGTCTTTATGTACTTTCTAGCCCTGAATAGGACTGTACTGGTTAACTATGATCTGTTACTTGATAATTAACTGTACTAGTCAATTGTCAATAGTAACAAAAGGTAAGTAGGTTATATAATCAACTTAGATATTCTGGTTTTAGAGAAATATTTACTGATTACTACCTGTCTCCAAGGCCTACAGTTGGTTAACAGTTGTCAAGCTGGTCGGGCTTCAGGCCTTGATGCTCTCTAAAGGGATGCTTTAGAGTTGCCTGAGTCAAACTGTAGGGATCTTGTCAGTTTTACACTGCAAAACCAATGGTATGGACCAAGTAGGTTACTCACTGTTGAAGGTAGAGTAGGAGGGGTTTTATCACAATATAGTAGCTCCAAATTCGGTCTAGGAAGAATTGCTGTTCCCTGAAAGAGAGAACACAATGGGAAAATAGGGATTCTTCAAGGTTGATCAGGGTGTGTTTAGTGATAGATGAGTTGGACACTTCTTTGGTGGTCAAAACTATTAGGAACAGAACTGTCCAGGATATTTCTCAGGTCAAGCTGGGTTTTGAAGTTTTAATCAGGTTTCTTGTATTTAAGAAAGTTGTGTGGTGAAGAAGGTGAGTCCTTGTTTTTTTTTGTCAAAGAGTGACTATTTATACTCTCAGAGGGATACTGGCTGACTCGTGGTTCTGGGACCAATTGAGTCAGTCTTGAAACACTTATTCTTGGCTTGGTCATGTTCATTTCTTTTACTATTGACAGAATCCCAAAAGGGATTCCGGTGGTATTCCTTGTTGGGTTCTTCCGTTTTAGCCAAGACCCTGTTGCTGTAAAGCAATGGTCAATCTGAACAGCCAATGGTTAGTACCAAATATAGACTTGAGTTCTATAGGAAGTTGGTCTGTACCTAAGATGGTTTGATTGAAGAGATGAGGATCAATCAAACCATCAGCTGTTCATGTTAAGAATGAATCAAAAGATGTGAAATGTGGTGAATACATGAAATTTAAGTATGATGTCATAGATGAGTTGTGACATGGTTAAGTAGCACACATAAGAATTCTAACAGACCCTTCTCTTGTTAGTTTCTACTTGCGTATCCTATAGTCTAGAATATGAAGTACAAATTTATTTGGCTCAGGCTTGTTGCTTGTGGAATGTATCTTTGTAATACTTAGTCTTGGGGCTTGATTGTTATTGGAATTTTTTTGGTTGCCTTTGATACTTAGGCATAAGATTTTGAGTTAATATTTCTCATGGCTTTTGTCTTTGAGGTAGTATTTACCCAAGATAAAAATATATATCTGTAAATTATAAGATACAAGGATTGGTGTGTTACAGTTTTGTCTTTGATACTAGACGCAAGGTGTGAGGAATATATAATAGTATTCATTGTTTATGCTTTGTTTTATCATTGATTAGTGTAGCTCCTTGGGCTTTTGGTCATACCAAGCTCGGGAGCGGACACATGGGTTCCACCATTTTCTGTGCTTGTCCAGCGGTGGTTTCCATGGCAAGTTGGCTAGCGGAGTCAAGTTTACAGGGCCTCGGATGTGTTGTGAACTGATGGCAACTACCCAACTGTTCTTATTACTTTGATCGCGTGCTAGCAGTGAAACTCCAGAGTTCCATTGTGAATATCTGCTCCTACCAGTCTGAGCCCGAGCATTTGCCAAACAGGGGTGATTTACAAAAAAGTTGGAGTAGAAATACACAAGAATCGAGAAGGTTGATGATCGATAAGAAATGTTGATGTTGCAATACTCGAAGTCAAAACAAAAAACATACTTATCATGTATAAAATTGTGAAAGAAGTATTTCTGAGCAGAGGACACAGTCTCTTGTAAAAAACAGTCGGAATAGAGTTTGATTTAGGAAGCTCGAGCTCTTGCAGGTATGATCTTACGAATGCTACGATTATAATGTGAACCGCGCAGAGGAAAGTAATCAGTTTCGATTCAAAGATTATTATCTTGCGAGAGAGACTGACTTTGTACGAGCAAGCAAGCCAACAGCAGAAACAATTGATGCACACGCAAGAACATATCGCTCGCTTGTTGACGAGACCATTTTAAACCCTGATATGCGGACACATCACTATCAGTATCCATGTCAGACTATCAGAAACATATGGATTGGAAACCTACATTCACTTTTGGTTGCTGTTAAAAAGGTGAGAGTGATAAGGATTATTAAAATATATCCAGACGCCCTGTACGTTGAAATAAGATTTGTTAGCATGTGTTAACTAGAGAAAGTGAATGGAGTGTACAAGTTCCTACCGATGATATTTCCACAAACTCCTTGCCCTACTTTCGCCCAAGATCAATTTCCTACTCCATTCGAAACCTATCAGCCCACCAAAGCAAGATTGAATGACGAGTAGGCATGCTGTGATGAAACCTAGGAGGCCATGCCAAGACTTGAAATGGGGAGCTATGGAAGGACATAGTTAAGATCGATACGTCAATAGTCAGCTGTCAAGAATTAGATGCAAAAATTGGAATGGTTTCGTCTGTCCGTATAGAACACCAATGTGAGTGTGGTGGTGACAATGCTTAGAATGTGCCATGTACAATTATGAAGTAACTTGTTGACGATCATGATGACCGTGCCGGCAGTGATGGCTACGGCTCCAGTAATTTGAAAAACCTCATGCACACTCAAACCTGCGCGCTTCTGTGCGGGAGTCTTAGTGGGCTGTAAGACCAAGATGCCTGAAATCATATGACCCAAAAAGGTTAGAGTTTCGCTGTTTGGGATTTAGATTCGGGTCTCCAGCGCAATAATTAGTGAAGGCCCACCTTGGTAGAAAGAGAGGATAGCAAAAGATTGAAGCAACGGATGGAATGTGAATAATTTGGCGGGTTGAGTCAAAACCACCTTCCAGATCCCAATAAACCATATCAAAAGTCCTGCCTGTAAAGACTTATCGTCACTTGATCATTTTCATCAGGCACATAAGGATCCATGGGATCTCACTTCAGCTACCCACAGCATTCCTGCGACTGGACCGTATTGACGATGAGCGACGATAAGCAATTTCGAGTCCCAAGCTGGCACATCGGTTGGTTCGAGGTTAGGTGTATTGATAGCTTGAAGTGAGATATGAGATTTCTTGTCAGGATCTGAATCCAAGGTAGGTGAATCGGCCATTTTGGAGTATGATGGAATGTGAAAAGGTCAGAAGATGAAGAATTTAAGAAAGCACGCTGTCATATCTGTTATATCCCCAAAACTTGTCATGGATGGCAGATACCGACTATCAAATCCGGAAAGCGCTTGGGCTGCACTGTTACATCTAAGGAGATCCAAGTTTGACCTCGGGAAGAAGGCTAATTCCCCTTGCGTTCATTCCCGCGCATCAACAGGGCTTGCGTGTTTTGAGATAAGGGGCTGCCATCGTAGAATCCCGACGTAATGAACGGCGCAGCGCTGCCATGAACATTCAAGTGTACGGGTTGAGTGCCAACACACAGGAATCAAGAGAGAATTTTCCCGCGGGAAGACCGATTACACATAATGTAGTTTCTGAGCCATAATGTACAAATAACACAGATATAACGCCAAAATAATACATTTTGGCTCATTAACTGAGTCAGATACAATTGGTTTTCCCGCGGGAAAATTGTCGCTTGTTTCCTGTGACAGTATAGGGGGATTGCGTTTGGGACACGGCGAGAGCAGCGTTCAAGGGTAAATGTGGTGGGACCTAAACGGCATGCATATTGGCAAAAAGGGCGTCGATTTGGTGTTGACAAATGATTGGGTCAACTGATCCATTTGTTTCTCCTTTTGTAATTTCCTAGCCGCACGGTTATAGATGAGTAAAGAGATTCCTTCCAACCTCGCAATAAGTGCAACTGCAATGGTGAAGGGATTGTGTCTTCCAATCCTGTCGATAGGAAGGCAGTGAACCCATTTAGCAGGAGTGGTTCCGTCATTTTGCTGAAAGAAACAATTCAGCCGCCTTTCTTGGGACAATAAAAAATGTTACTCACTATTTAGCTACATCTTTGTTCAAGATGCTTGGTTAATATTTATCTTAGGAATAGTCAGTATAGTTTATGGCAGTGAGGTTGCTTGGCCTCTTCATAAGTTCTCTTGAGGATGTGAAGGCTTACCAGACATGAGGTCAATCCAATTTCCTACGCTCATCTTTTTGCTTACTTTCATCATCTTCAAAGCTTCATCTCATAAGACTTTGCCTGTCAATCTATCCTCAATCACCTCAATATAACAATCAAACCCGGCTAATCCTTTTTCCTGAGCCTGCTGACCTACAATTGATTTTTTCTCACTTCTTCCTTAATTTCAGAGACCTCATCATTCAAGTGAACCGTTTTGCGTGACCTCACACTACGTACACTCGTTTCAGCTCGTTTCTCACTATTTTCCCTGATCTCCTATTGATATTTTCCATTGCCTCCGTTCGCCTCGCTCAGCTGATCAAAGCTTGTGCGCGCAAACTGGACTTCAATTCATCCCGATTGTATTTCCGAGATTTTAATTCTTTGTTAGTTTCTCCTTCAATCAAGTTTCTCTTGTGCAAATAGCAGTTTTCTGCTTTCGTCACTCCTTCATTAACGTACTGTCACTGATGCGCGCATTTACACACAGCTGATCGAGGAATTGATGGTAGTTTTCAGACGAATTGTGTTGCACATGGCTTTTGCTCCATGTCAAAAACTCAAAATTACCAGGCTTTCGACATTAAACCTTAGAGTACATTATGTCCAACGTCTCTGTCTTGGCTCATGAGTGACAGGTTCTGAAAAGAAACTGGGTCAGCTCGCACAGTGTCAAGACCCATTTACCCGACCCTTCTCTGGCCCGGCAAGTATCGGACCTAATGATAGTGAGTAGCCCCAACAAAATTCTTCCCACCACTTTCCGCCCGTTCTCCACCATTCTCTTCCACCATTCTCCCTCAAAGCCAATTTGACAACGTTTCACAGAATACCATGTCGCCCGTTCACAGCAACAACACCGGTCTCGGAAAGTTTTGATGTCTTTTTGGAATGATCAACTGACTTTCATTGCCTCAATCAATGCTTATTCCTCTTCAATCCCAGATTTTCATACAAGCAAAAGAATTCGACCTTGCCACATTACATTATCATCACATCCATCACGAACAGAGCTCAATTTCCATCTAAGAAACCTCAATTTCAGTCAATTCATTCAATCATTTGACCCAATTTATTTCTTCCTCCTTCCGGTTGTTGACTGCTGTTGCTTCGAAAGAGTGTCTAAGAATGTCTAAGAGTCTTAGATCACGGATCTGATAGTGTGCGCTATAGCACTGATAAGCAACTTCTCCTACAAGTTTATATAAGGATGAACCTTCTGACCTGGAGAAAGGTACAGAATAGTAGTGATTAGTTTTATAAGTTATCGTACATATGATAACTGATCTATTGAAAGGTGAAAGAAATTATGATTTCTCTTTCCAAAGATGATGTATTCACCTAATAGTGTGCGCTATAGCACTGATAAGCAACTTCTCCTACAAGTTTATAAAAGGATGAACCTTCTGACCTGGAGAAAGGTACAGAATAGTAGTGATTAGTTTTATAAGTTATCATATGTATGATAACTGATCTCTTGAAAGGTGAAAGAAATTATGATCTGATCGATTGTATAACAAGCATAACATTGAATGGACAAAACAAAACATTGATATGAAATCCCTATTTTAAGATAGTGAATTTGACTTACTTCTCTATCCAAAGATGGGAAAGAGAAGTAAGACTTTGAGATCGGGATAACATATATAAATCTATTTGATTTACCAAATCCATTGGGGTAGTGGTGAAGCATTGTCATTTGACATTTCTTGTAACTACCAATGATGTCACCAACATCCTTTCCTCACTTTCCGTCGATTGAATACATCAACAGTATCAAAACCGTAGGACAAACAAAAGAACGGTATTTCTACCATCGATTCCATCGAACTATAGCCAAACACATCAAGCTCCATCGCCTTTCCAATTTCAACAATCTCTTGGCCTTTTCTAAATCAAATTCGTTTCAATTGTTTGATTGGAAAGGAATTGTCATAATTGGCTTTGATAGCAACATATTTATACCATCAAATTCATCTAGACAATTTGATTCAGTGCCATTGTGATGTTAATGACTACAAAAGCAGAGATGGATCAATTTGAGTTTGATTTCAATCAAAATGATATCATTACATTGGAAATCAAGAGGTTCTTTGGGGTGTTCCACGTATTGATCCAATCTAACAATGCCACCTTGGAATCAAATCATCTATTCAACTGCGCAAGATTTCAAGCCAGCTTCATGATTGCGGGGCCTATCCATAAAGCTATAAAGCCTGACCTTTCTCCTAGTTTCATGTTTCGATTCAAGGCACTTTCAAACTGGTTCAATCAAATACTTAGCTTTCTTCTTGTCAACTTGTCAACAAACTATTACTTACTAGTCTAGTCAGCCTCTTTATCTTTCTTTCTCTACTCCTTATCAGTCAAAACGCCTTTCTCACATCAGACTTTTTTTGCTCTTGCTTGGATTAGTCAAATTCTTGGTTCAGCCAAAGTAGTGGGTTGTTTAACTATGCCTGATTTCTCAAATTGAAGTCTATCAATGTTGTTCATGGCTGTCTTTTGGTTTTGGTTACATTTCACTCAGATATAATCAAAAATGTTGACTTCACCATCATCAAACACCAACAACAGCCAGCCCACATCAGGGTACATGAACTCTTGTAAGTCATCCCTTTGTATTATCAAGCTATGTTGTTCAAAACTGACACTCTGTCACTCAGTATTTGAGGTCCCTTCATCTATATATGAAGGGCCTGAGGCGCCGGTGCCTTTTTCCAAAGGACCATTGTTTCTTGAGGGCTTGGTAGGCCAAATCTCTTTTGATAAAAGACACGAGGTAACCATTGGAGTTGTCTTTAAACTTCATGCTCTCAATGCATTGGAACTTGGCGACACGATTCCAGCCAAGGTGTTGAATGGTCGTAGGACCTCTGGCGTCACCAAGCCAGCTCTGGTCAATTTCAAGACATTCAATGACGGCAAACCGATTGAATTCAAAGTCTGCCCTTTTGGAAAGTCTTTGAACGACATGAAGAATCTCTGTGCCCAGCTGTGCGAGGCCCATGCTCCCCTTATGGAGCAGCTTGTACTAACAAGTGACCTTGCAACATCTCTCATTTGGAAAGGGGTGGTGGGTCGCACCAAGGTGCTTCTCGATGGCCACAGTGGATGGTTTGATTTCGTTGAGTTACTTCAAAAGTCCAAAAAGAAACAAGGTTCAATCATGATCCTCAACGAGGATGCCAACTTGAAGGCTCAAAAGTCCGCCAAGTAAGTTTTTTGTGCTCATATTCTAGCTTTGTTTAATTTCTGTTCTATTCCATCTCTCTCATCTTGGAATCATTATTGATTTCCATGTTTGGACTATACTGCCGATTTATTTGAATATGTATCAGGTGAGTGCTGCCAAGAAGCTGATTGCTACAGCTGCTGGTTCTGCTCCTGGATCTCAAGACGTTGAAATCATCAATTCCCGACTACAAGTGTGTATTTCCTCCGATTCATCCTTTTAATTTTGTATTTATCATGACTGATCATTGCTCACTGGTCACAGGCATCTGAGAAGTTGGTCAAATTGCACGAGACAACCGCGGCGCTGTACCATCAGCATGCTGAACAGTCAAACGGTGATGATGGTGTTGTACTTGTAGCGCCCTGGGACCCCTTCTTCCAATACCGTTTTACCTTACGCTGTGCCTTCATATGGGCTAAAGCAATTGTAAGTTTATGCATTTTAGATCTTTATCTTTTAGTGTGCACATTCTGATACTCATGATCACGATGTCTACATCTTGTGTTCAGGAGGCCAAATTTGCAACTCTGCATATGGTGCCCAATACTAAAGAGTATCGTGATGAGATGGCCAAAACCCAAGTTTGGCGTCGATAGATGAGTGTTTGAGATTGTGTGCAACTGCGCCTAGGTGCTTGTCGGGAAGCCCGGTCAACTCGCTCCTTCTTTGGAAAGGATCACAAGTCTCCAACTACCCCGTCCCCCTCTGGTGGCCAGTCCAAACCCTTTGTGATCTCATCCTCTGAAGCAGACAACTTTGTCATATCTGATTCTGAATCTGAACGAGAAGCTCAAAGAAATGCCAAGACGGACAAGTTAAAAGCCCTTTTATTTCACAAGGATAATTGTGCTTCTAATGATTCTAACAAGGAAAATTGTGAGTTCATTGTTAGATATCCCTCTCTCTTTATTTGGTACATTGTCTGACTTTTGCATGTTTTTGTACCAAATAGATCACCCTAAGTTGGAAGCCACTGAAGGTGGTCCCAACTTTGGTATGCCCATTCTGGAAGGGAAGCCGAACTTACCCAAAACCCAGTACGGTAAGTTGGCCTTCCTGTGGTATGAAGCCAAACTTGAATCTGACCACTTGTTCTTCAATGTGATCCAGTGACAGGTCGCCAAATTGGCAACACCATCATTTTGGATGATGATGATGGCTCCTTGGGCACGTCTGACGGAGTAGTTACTGACCTCATTGCTTCTCACGAAGCGGCGCTGGAAAACTTCCTGTACACCAGTGGAGTTCCTCCTGAGGACATCAACACCCGTACTTGTTTGCCAAGGCCGGGGTTGAGTCGTGGACTGACCTGATCCCCTCTCTTCAAATGACCGAGGGGACTTTGGCCTTCCACGGTGTCAACCGCAAAGTGGCTGGCTGACTCCTTGCTGCTGCCCGAGCTCGATACTCGCGAAAGAAAAATTAACAAGTAAGTTCCTATGGTTTCCTTCACATTACTCTCTTTTTCTATGTCATGACTGACCCTGGGTTTCCTCCTAATTGGTACATCAGGTCCGATGACTATTTGTTCTCAGGCCCAATTGTGTAATTTACTGGCAAATTTACTTAAAGACTTTAACAAAACAATAATGACCATTGCAGCAATCCCAAAGACTTGAACAAGAATCAAAACAGCGACCTTTGTAACCAAACATTAATAAGACCAGACCAATTACAAAATGAAAACCAACACATTCAAAAGAAATGAGAGCTCAGAAAGAGCCGTTACCAAATCAAGAAAAAGAACAAACAAAAACAGAGCGATAAAAACCAAACTCTTAGACCAATTCAAAAGAACAGATATGAACTGGATCACATATACCCACATCCTCTAAAAAGACCTTCGCAAAGTGAGTCAGTCAACAGAATCATCACGGTTTGGAAAATAGCCGCTTGTTCCTCAGCTTGATTCAAAGCATTCTGGAGGACTTGAGACCTCCTTAAACGGGCCTTCAAAACGGAAAAAGCTTTCTCAATTGGGTTGAGATCTGGGCTGTAAGCTGGAAGATAAACCAGTCGAGCCCCACAAGCCTCACAAAGCTCAGCCACGCGACCGTTGTGATGGATTTGCGCATTGTCCATCACCAAAACGCTGTTGCGGGCTGGCCAGGGGTTCATAGATGGTAACTGATTCGAGATAAATGTAACTTTAGTATCCGGAAAGTGAACAAAAACAACAAAGGGAAATTGGTAGTGTTTCACAGCTCGCAAAGGTACAATAAATTCCATTCGTGAGTGGAGAGGGAGTGACAGGTTCAGCACAGGGATTTCACACTTGCGGGAGATGTGACATCTCATCCAAGAGTGAATTTGGAATTTGAGTGGAGTGGGAAAATTTTCACCTCTCCCACTTGCACCCAAATTTTTCCCGCGCTAAATCCTGTCAATCCAGAAAGTAGTAGTTGCAAATCTTCTTTCTCTGAAATAATTTTCAAAGTTTTTGTTTCTCTCTCCCATAGTCTCAGTCTTCTAAAGCTTATCTCATTGCTCATCAATCATCTGGGTGGATGTGGAGAAAACGTAAACCCAAAAAAATACATTGAATCAATTCAAATCGCAGAAGATGTTAGACTTAGCTAAGCGAGAGGAAGAGAAAAAGAAGGTTCACACCATCAAGCTTAAGGAGCAAGCAGATGAAAGAGAAAGAAGAGCAGGATCAAGGGACCCTTTGTCAAGCAACCCCAATATTGGTTCGCCACTCCACCAGAACCAACTTGGTGCTCCGGGGAATGTGGACAAAGGAACCTCCTCGAAAGAAGCTTTGGAGAAGAACCTGGTTGGGGATGAAGGTGGCACGGATGCAGAGGAAGAGGAGAGTGGTTTTTTGGTAGACAGAGTTGATGATGGTGGTGATGGGAAAGGGAAGGGAAAGAGTTCAAAGAAGAATAAGAAGAAGCAAAAGGGAAAGAAGGGAAAGGATTCATTAGGACCTTTAAACGAAGATGGAAGTATAAAAGGAAGGAAGGAACTCTATGGTGAATTGATCGATAACAATCATAGTGAGTCCTAGTTCATAGTTCCAAAAAAATTTACCTTTTCCTGGTTCCTTTCTTTTTTGGGTCGATTTCTTCTGGACCTGATTGGGAGAGTTGAAGCTGTCATAGCTCCTGTCATACATAAGTTGTTGTAGCCTGAAGGCTCCAAGGTTTTTTTTATATTTGGGAAACTTGGTTGTTCTTGTCTGTCTGAGTCGTAGCACTAGCTCCTCTAAATTTCTTTCCAAATTCCAATCCATACATCTACGGGGCCAATAGATGGTTCTTGAACAAAAAAACCGGAATTAATTCAACTTGGTAGTGGTGTTAATGTGGTAGTAGCTTCCCAAGCTCCCGTTTTGTGCTGCAACTGCCTTCCTTTGGGCGTCAGTATGTGAGAGAAAGAGTAGATAAAAGCTCCGCTTGGTTCGTAGAAGCTTGGAGTCATACCTTAATCATCAGATAAAATTCCTACTTCTCTCTACCAGTACCTGCCCGTCCTTCAGAATGTTCTTGTGTTGGTTTAATCCAGAGTTACTGATAGCAGTTGGGCGGTCCACTACTCTAGTAGGCTTGATGGGTCAAAAGAACGTCTCGACCAGCAATCCAGCTCCAACAATGACCTCGCAAACCAGTGGTCTCGGTTCATCCTTGGACCAAGCATTGATTGAAAAAGATGATCGCCCTCTAGTTGATTGCTTTCACTACACAAAATGTAATCTTTACCGGGCGGTAAAGAAAACTACTGACATAGAAAAATCCTGACACAACAGGAAGAGAGCTAAAAATCTGAAAAAATATGGACCTTGTTCCTAGATGTTGGGGCGTCATGATGAATATTTTTTTGTATTTTACACACAGATATTGGTTAATGTACTAACAATAAAGGCTAAAGATCATCTACAACCCACCTTTAACAATGCCTGAAATTTGGGTCATGATTATGAAGACAATATTTTGTGGTCTAAAAACTTCAATAACTTTTGCAATTCTGCTCCAAATGACTTGACTTTTGGTTCATTCAAAAGCTGAACCATTTTCCTTTACACTTCATAAAGGTAGTAAGGTGTTATCTAGTCATGTAATCACTCTACATATGTTCAAACAGTTCTGAATAAATAGCTCTGTAGGATCTTTTGCAGACCGGCTACAGACGTGATGCCTGAATGATAAATGTAGAGGAAGGACCCACCTTTTTGATGAACTAAAAATTGAGTGATTTGATTCAGAACTGCAAAAGTTATTGATGTTTGAAGATTTCAAAATCCTGTCTTCAAAATCATGGGCCAAATTTCAAGTATTGTTACAGGTGGGTTTTTGATGATTCTCAGCCTTTATTGTTAGTACATTAACCAATATCTGTCTGTAAAATACCAAAAAATACTCATCATGACGCCCCAACATCTAGGAACAAGGTCCATATTTTTTCAGATTTTTAGCTCTCTTCCTGTTGCCTCAGGATTTTTCTATGGCAGTAGTTTTCTTTACCGCCCGGTAAAGATTACATTTTGTGTAGTGTTTGTGGATGCCATTGATCATCTTGACATGAAAGCAATTTTGCTATTAAGAAAGGAGTTTGTTGAAGAAGAGAAATTGAAGAGGAGTCAAGAGGATGTGGTGAAGAAGGAGAAGTTAGAGGTGAAACAGGAGAAGAAGAGGGACAAATTGTTCAAGAAGTATAAAAAGATGGAGGACGAGTTAAAGAAGAAGGAAGATGAGTTAAAGAGGAAAGAGGAAGAGACAAAGAAATCTAAAGGGAAGGACAGGAAGAAAAGATCTTGCTCACCTTCGGTCTCCAGTGATAGCTTGTCCTCTTTGAGTTCTGATAGCTTGGGAAGTTCCTCTTCCTCATCTTCCGATTTGGCAATCAATCCGGGTCACAAGTCTTCTAGTTCCTCTTCTTCTTCATCTTTGGGTTCCTTGAGTTCCTCCAGCTCATTGTCTGATTATGCACTGCAGACATTATTCGGGTTCCCCAAGTGGGCAGGGAAAAATGATTGGGAGTATGATTTGTCATAAAATGGTCTATCACTCCACACCTGAGCCATAACACCCACACTACATATGTGTAGCAGGCTCAGTGAATATGTGGTTATCATGTACATACAGTTCTGCTCAGTTATCTGCTCATCAGGACAAGTTATTCATATGTAATACATGCTGTAACTTCTTTCAGATTGAAAAAAGCTTCCAAAAGATTGACTACATACACTGACTCAATGTTTTGGTGTGATCTCATCAACTCAACTGCATGTAACACACTTTCTGTTACTAAGACATAGCTTCAACAATATTGCCTGAGCAGCTACAGAATTATATGTAGTGAATTTTTGGGAAAAAAATTTCAAAGTCGAAAAAGTTACATGTGGTATAACATGTGATTTATTTATTCTGATGGGCAAAAAACTGAGCAGACCTGTATGTACATGATAGACAACTATTGACTTAGCTTGCTGCACATATGTAGTGTGGGTGAAATGGCCCAGGTGTGCAGTATTAGATTCTTTTATGAAAAACTGTACTATTAATCATTTTCCTCTGCCAAATTGGGGAAGTTGAATGATGTTTACAGTGCTGATGACAATACGGAGTTGATATCTAAAAAGAATGTCAAGTTTGAATGCAATATGATCTCTGGGTTAGACCTTCAAGACCTTCCTGAACACTGGGACCGAGGCTTTAAGAAACTCAAGCGATATGTTCCCTTGTCCGTTTTTAACCGATCTTATATCGAAGCGCATAATTCAACGGTTGATGATGGCTTCAAGAAGAGAAAGCGACCTTCTTTATCAACCAACAAACGTGATTTGGAGCGCCAGATGGAATTTGGTGATTTTATCTTAGCTTGTGACTTGGAGGCAAGATACGCGAGTGAATTATATGGTCACGAAGCGTATGCAAAATACATTCGCCAACATAAGGAGGTGGTGAACAAGTTACTAGTTAGGTATAAATGCTGGATGATTGGGTTAAGATATCATTTAGCAATTAAATCACTCATTTTCAGGAAACGTTCGAAATGTGTTTATAGGAAGAAGAAGAATGGTAAAAGGGGGAAGAGATTAGAAAAGGTGGTATTACCTGAGGGAGTCCAAGATGAGGTGGTTAGAAGAGCTCGTTGGGATGCGGATACCGCCGGGGACTTGAAGTACAAAGGAAATCCTTACGCCCCTGGAAAACCGAAGTATGGTTTTGATTTTTATACTGGTCAACAAGTTGTCCAGCATCAACCAGTTGCTAGTGGTTCTAGACATGTATTGGACTATCAAAATGGGGAGAGGAGAGTCGGAGGAAGTGGTGGAGGAAGTGGATCGGACAAGAAACCGTTCAAGAAGAGGAGAGGAGGAAATAGGGGTCATGGGAATGAGGGCGGAGTTTCTCAATTTCAGCCACGTAATCCAAACCATCAAGGTTTTCATGGAGGTCAACCTTACATACCTTACTATTCTCAGGAACAATGTGTATGCTGGTCCGGGTGGACAGGATTGGGTTGCCCATGGACAACAACATGCTAATAAACATGCGGGCAACCAAAAAGGAAAACAAAAAACCCATAATAATGGGTCTTGGTGAGCAGTAAATCATAGGTTGATAGCTTTAGAGGAGATTTGCTGACTTATTTGTCCTTCGATCTGTTGGCCTTGTGCTCCATACCCATTGACTTATATTGATTGCGACGGTATCTGATTGATTATCTAATTCAGGCATGAATTTCTTCTCTTCTTACTTGGCGCTTACTTGTTTCCATCTTGTTGAACTCTTGTATGTTGATTCTAAGATTCTGAGTAGATTTGTCTCGAGAGACGTGGTAGACATTCAATAAAAAAGTGTGGAATGAGTCCTGAAATGATATTTCTCCTTTTTATTGGTTTGATTTGCGTTGGAAGACCGTAGCCTGAAAGGTCCTTGTGTGTGGGTCATAGAATAATTGAGATTGAGTGAGCCCATGAGAGAAGATTCTGTGGTTACCATAGAGGAAGTTGCTCATGAGTTCACTGGATACAAGAAACGGTTAGAGAATGAAGAAGGATCGGGTCAGCAGAAGTTAGACAGAGTTGAGAGTGCAGATCGAGGACTTATGACACAAGTCCTTCTACGCCAAGAAGAGTTGGGAAAGGTTGAAGAGGGAGATCAAAGCTCAGAGGAATCAGACGATTCAGAACATGAGTTGAGGAAAAAATCAGTCTTACCTCTTAAGGATAGGAAGATCTTCAAAGTCAAGGAGGCAAGCCAATGGCCGACAAGAGTAAAGTGCAATATGATCATAGAGAAATGGAGGTCTTTGATGGAGAGGGCTGGACTGAAAGAAGACATACCATATATTCTGGATGGTTTCATAGACGGTTTCTGTTTGGGTATCCCTCCTCATGTTCTGGGTGACCGGAGATGGTTTACCCCAGATAATCACGCCTCCGCTCTTGACGCGAAAGATCAGATAGAGAAGACGCTAGCAAAGGAGCAGGCGGCGGGTCGTGTCGTCGGTCCTTTCACCCATGAGGAATTATACGCAAAATATGGTTTCTTTCGATCAAACCCAATGGGGAGTGCTGTGAACGGAGATGGATCTGTCAGGCTCATCAATGATCTTTCCTACCCTAAAAAAGACGCAGACATACCTTCGGTGAATTCATTTGTAGACAAGAAGAATTACGAGACCACCTGGGATGACTTCAAGACTGTGGCAAAATTCTTTTGTCTGAATCCTGGGGAATGGGAAATGGTGGTATTTGACTGGGCAAAAGCATATAGGCAGCTGCCAGTCCACCATAGCCAAAGGAGGTTCTTGATGATTATGGACTTCCGAGGTAGATTGTGGATTGATTTAGCTGTTGGCTTCGGAGGCGTGGCTAGCTGCGGTGTGTTTGGCGCTCTGGCAGAGACGTGGAAGCAAATAATGATTGTAGAGCTAGGATTCCCTGCCATCTTCAGATGGGTGGATGATAATCTCCTCTTCCGGCGTCCGGGGAAGAAAGAATTGTTAGAAGATGTAACTCGCTTAAGTAATTCGATGGGCGTAGACACAAACCCGGTGAAGAATCATGAGTTCAATATTGAACAGAAATTCTTAGGCTTCATTTGGAATGGAAGACATCACACAGTCAGACTCCCAGTGGAAAAGTTGGAGGAAAGATTAGGCCAAGTGATAGAATTTCTAAATGAGGAAGTTTCTTGGACTTACTCACAAGTAGAAAAATTTGTTGGAAGAATGTGTCATACAGTGCATATAGTTCATCACATGGCGGCTTACCTAGATTCCATGTATCGTTGGCAGAAATCTTGGCAGAACCAACAAGCTAAGCGAAAGGCTCCGGTGGATGTGCCAGAAGATCTTAGGGAGTGGAAGGAATGCCTGAGTCATTTCGAGGTGTGCCGTATAGTCCCGAACCCGGTACCTGAGGAGGTAGGGTGGGTAGGGGATGCAGCATTGTTGTTTGGGTGGTGTTAGCAATTTCTTTGGTATTGAGATCTTTTCATTGGATATGGACATATTCTTTGGTATTATAGCATAGGTGTGTTGATCGGCAAATTCTGGGCTTGCTTTAAATTTGCGAAGACTTGGGACGTGAAAGGTCGGAAAGAACACAAGCGCAGTATAGCCTGGGCAGAGACCATTGCTATTAGACTAGGGTTGCTAGTGTTAGCAAAGGTAACGAGAGTGGATGGTCGTCGTTTCTGGGTTCATACCGACAATACAACGACAGAACACGCAATCCGGAAGCGTAAGTCGAAAGACAAGGATGGCAATGACGATTGGAAGTTCATACAGCAACTACTCACGGAGCTAGGCTGTCACGTGAAACAGAAACAGATGGCGTCAAAAGATAATAAGGCCGATAGTTTGTCGCGTGGGACCCTGGAGAAAAATCTTTTCTGGTGGAGAGAATTTTTGATTGAAATTCCCTCCAATCTTCGTCCCCTTCTCTCTCAATTTACTCCCACTCAATTATAACTACAGATGGGAAAGAAAAAATCAAAGATATCAGTGGAAGGTCAGAAGGCAAACAAGATAGAGGAAGATCTAATGAAGTTAACCAAACCTTTTGGATCGTGTAAAAAGGATGCCTTTGGGATAGATCGATCCGATGTAGATGTCATTCAACAACAATTCCTTTGTGGTCCTTGGAAAGATGGAACTCTCAAACATTATAACTCGGGAGTAGTAAAACTCATGTGGTTTGCTGAAGTCAAGAAGGTGGATAGAGCTCTGTTGTTGCCAATCTTGTCGGAAGTCCTTCTTGGTTTCGTGGTCTGGGCGTCAAAGAAGAACAAAAATTTAGTAGATGATGATGAATTGGTTAAATCAACGACTTTAAAATCTTACGTCGCGGGGTTGAAAGCCTGGCACAAATTTCATTGCAAAACTTATCCTTCTGATCAAGATGAAACTGTTGCACTCTCAATTAGAGCTTCGGAAGCTCTAGAGCAAGAATTGAAAATGCACAATAAACTGAAACCCCTGGTGTTAGTATGGGACTTAGTGATTTTGAGAGAACATGTAGATTTGAAGTATGAAAAAGATGCTGCGATATATGCAATAGCTTTGGTCGCTTTTTGGGGTACCGCTAGATTAGGTGAATTGGTCTCTGATGATCCAATGAGACAAGTACCGATTTGGGGTGATGTTTTATGGGGACCAAAAGATTCTTATGCTAAGATTGTGATTCATGGGGTGAAGACTGCCAAACCAGGTGAAATCGAGTACATATATCTTCCTTGTCAAAAGTCTTGACTTGATCCTGTGAGGGCCCTAAGAGTTCCTTTCAACTTTTGGCCTAGTAAATTGGCAGATGCTGTGTTTGGTTTTGCAAGCGAGGTAGATGGATGGGGTGTTAAATTTAAAAAGAGTTTTGTCATTAAGGGGTTGAGAAGACTTTGGAATGGGTGTAGATCAGAGAAAGATCAAATCTTGTTCGGCCATTCATTTCGTATTGGTGGAGCTTCTCTTTGTTGGAACTTAGGCGCAACTCAAGAGGAAGTTAAAATTCATGGAAGATGGGCTTCCGATGCGTATAAAATCTACTTAAGGAAGTTTAGCAATAAAGAAATGAAAGAGACAGCAGAGTGGTTGAGGGTTAATCAGTTAGATGATTTTACCGATAACTAGAATCGGCTTTGTTTAGATAGTTCCAATGACCTACTTGTTCTTCTTGGTCGTCTTTGTTTGAGTCTATTAGAGCTGTGTTGGGTGGCCATAAGGTGGATATGCCGAAGTGGCTTGATGAAATTGAAGATCTTCTTTGAATGGTACATCGCGAGCCACGTTTCACTTGAGATTGAGTCTGGTGGATACACACGGGAGCGGTACGTATAGTGTTCGATGAATAAGGTTTCATGACAGATTTACCAGAGGAGATCACGGTTTGGACACCCGTGTCACCAGAACTCAACTTCCCTTCTCTGACGGGGTGAGAGATAGTTCAACTGTGAGACATCACGTGCGAGAGGTTGGGGGTTTGTTTGAGTTTGACTTCTCAAGGCTCACGGCTCATGGGCTACGTGAGTTCAGGGGGTTGAGAAGTCTATTCTTCTCTAGCCTGCTCTTGCCCCGCAAGAAGGGCTCTAGGATGGGTGTTCTTTACCCATACTAGATTTCCCCTCTCACGGAGCTACCCCCACACCACGCTCGTAGGTTTACTGGTCTCAGGGAAACAGACAGTAGGCTGAAAGCGGTAGACCAGGTTAGGGGAGGTACACTCCTCAGTCAGAGTTAAGACATAACCCAACAAGCTAGAAACTTTAATAATTCCCATCTATCTATTTCACCAACTAGAACTTACTCTCCATGATGATGAATGGAATGACGCACCAAATCATGTTCAAGATAGTCCTCGAAATTGATCCTTGCGTAGCCACCAGGCTGGATCCGGCAGGCAATGACACCATCCAAGGAAATCACAGGTAATACAGACCACCAATTGGCTGCTGTTGGCCTCTGGAAGCGAGTGGTCCTTTGACCAATAGGCGCGCGCGCATACTCTTGACACAACTGCCGCTTGGTGATAGCGGTTTCATCTGAGGCAAATAAATGTAAGATAAGAAACACATCATTAAGACATGAAATTAAAAAACAAAAAGAAACAAATAAACATACCAGTGAACACTAGACATCTAGGGTCAAAGTCTTGAATTGACTCTATGTAGGCCCCTTGTGCCTCCATTGATTGATTCGGATGTAAAGTCCGGGCCTTCTTCCTGGTCCAGGCTAATCGATGACGTAACTCTTTGGAGAGAGTCGTAGTGGAGACTCAGATTCCAAAAGTGTCTATGATTTTAGATTGGAGTTCGTCTAGGTAGAGGGTTGGGTCAACATCAAGGGATTGGATCAAAAATTGGTGTTCACCATGGCCCAGGCTGGTATGAGCCCCTCAATCCATATGATTGACCGGATTTGTGATGACAGCTTGTGTGGTCCGGTACAGATTGTACCAACGGCGGACTGACGTGAGGGAGAGCTGTATTCCAAGAGCTGCTGTGATTTCAGAAAATCACATGCCTCAAAGGACCATGCGGACCACCACCAGCTTCACTTCAGCGCTGTGAGTAGGCATCTACCTGGCGAAAAGGTATCAACGTGGGTGAACAGTTGACCAAACTAGAAATGGTCTTTGGAAAACTTACCAGACAGCGAAAGAGGGAAATCAATGTAATAATCCAACAGGAAATCAATTCAATATTCAGGCTGAGGAGGAGGAGGAAAAACAATACTGGGATCAGGGCGGAAGGGGAAAAGGGGAGAGGGTAATGAAATGGATATGTATCCCGGCCAATTTTCTGCTCACGCTTCCATTGAACTCGCACGTCATACTGCATTTCCATGGAAGTGTCACGTCAGTAGGTGTCAAAGGGGGTATAGAGAGTCTGGTGACAGCTCTCAGCACGCCAATATTCTAGCTGCATGTTTCATATATGAAACTGTGGATACACCAATTTGCAAATACAAATGTATTTGCAAATTGGTGTATCCGTCTATCAAAGTACTCTCGCATACAGACCCGCCCTCCAAGCTCGGGTTGATACCGGGGCCGCAGAAGGAACTCTCCAAACATCCGTGTATACACGGATGCCGGGGAGTATTGCTTGCCTGAAAATGGCGGTTAGCACATGAACTTGATTGTGTGACGGTAAGAGGCGTGAAATGGAAACAAACACAGTCTGCCTTGGAAAAAGCGTTCTGAGACAAGGAAAACGAGTACTGATGAGACAAACAGAGAAGCAAGGATTAAGAGTGAATCAGGGATGTAAAAATTGGATTTTTAGATGAGTAGTACAGGGAGTGGAAATAACATCTCATTTATGATCGCGATTTCAAGTATGAATGTTGGAGAATGGGAAGGTTTACCATTGGTTCTGTTTCTTTTGTTTACCTTTTGCATATAAGCACGCAACATCCTGTAGGAAGCAGTTATGCTCTGCTCAGCCTTGTGCAGTTCAGCAGTGGTGTGCATTGCACTTAATCGGGCCTTCTTGGATGCCGTGTCAAATGACATGATGCCGTGAGCAAATCTAAACAGATTGGTGATCGACGGATCTTTGTCAAAAGACACCAGTTTGGGATATAGGTTGTCATGTGTTGTGTCGGGCACTGAACAGCCAAAGGACCAGCGCTAGCTAAAGGTTGTGATTCAGAATGGTTGCACGTGGGAGCTGATGGCGCAAGTGGTGTGGAAGGCAAGCCGTGCCAGGATGGGTAAGAAGATTGATAAATGACATATGATCACAGCGACCAACACTTTCAATTCCATAAGAGTAAATTGATACCCAATGCATGCTCTAGGTCTACCTAAGAATGTCAACAAACGTGACCAAATGCCAGGTAAAGAACCCACTGGATCCGTTTCAATCCATCTATCTGGACGAAACACTTCAGCATCTGGTCCAAAGACCTCTTTGGATGAATTGAAAGTATCTTCTCCAGCTGCAATATGAATCGGCTCTCCATCCCCGCTTACTGGAATTGTATCAGCCATTGACGCTTCCCTAGCGGTCTGAGCAACAGGTGGCAAAAACCGAAGTGTCTCGCGCGAAAAGAAGAAAAATTAATTTGAGCCAAACAAAGACATTGGGAAAAGACAACAAAAATCTTACGCAGACAGCGTCCAAGTATGTTAAGGACGTGAGTTGTTCTATTGGAATTTGTTCTTCACCTTAACTTGGTGTGGCACTTGCCTCTTGAAGTTCTTTCCTTAACTTATCCTGGAAATCGGGATGTTTTGCTAGGATCCATAGCATCCAAGTGAGCAAAGTAGCAGTGGCTTGACAAAGAAGGAACCACACTCAAAAGATCAGCAGGACAAACAGCATATAAAACACAGACAGATGACTGACTCTCATGCCCAGCAAACAGAAAATGGTTTAGCCTTGAGCTTTAGGTAGTCGCCGACAGGCCGCGAGCGGTTTGTTACACATGGTTTGTGAGGTTGCATTCTAGCGGTGACAAACAAGTGAAATGAACAAAGCAGTACAAAGTTTGGACAATGAGCGTGAGGACGGCACTGGAAACAACACAAATTCAATGTCCCATTTCTGGGCCAGAGTTACCAAAAGACAATCTTGGCCCCCATCTCTTCTTTCACGGCTATTCAAGCACTGGCATGTCCTGTTTGTCGATGAAAATGGATTTATGCTGTCAAAAGTGCTTCAACTTTGCAGTAAACGAGCGAGGGAGGTCCTAATTCATGCGCGCTTCCAATGTACAATGTCATGGCTCATTCCAAGCAAGTTCATTGCGTCAAATTGCGGAGCCATCCACCTGTCTTTGATCCTCATTTCTTATCCTCCACCTCACAACACATATTGCCGAGCGGTCACGGTGATCTTGCTTGGAGCGGTGTTGTTTCTTTGGCACCATTCAGGAGCAAGTAAAGTGATATCATCGCAGTTGCTCTATCAGTTACATGGAGATGTCTAGCACAATTCTATCTCAAACACCACTCCATCCTTTCAACACTGTTTCCTCAGCATCCCATGGATGAAGGGCGTTCATGAGTCTGATTGGTGAGCCACACTGTGTGATGCCCAGCTTTCAAGCATTGGCCCTGCTCCGCAGGACTTTGGATTCATCAAAACAATAACTCAGGGCATCCTTCGGAAAGTCATGTGAATTCGGAAGATTTGCCAAAAGTCAACAAACCTCACATTTGTCTTCCACTTGAAAACTTGTCTGAAATTCTTTCATCCAATTTCTGCGCAAAAGTCAATTTTGAATTTTGATCTCTGACAGGTGCATACAGAGATTTGTGTTAGTTGTTTTGAAACATGCGGGTAGAATAGTTTCAGGCAAGTCTGGTGACAGCTCTCACACGTGAACAAATGTAAAAAATATGTTTTACTCAAGATTTAACTGTTTCGGACATTATCCCTCAGTGACTCTTTTGGCTGCAAACTACACTACGGTCCAAACCCGATGTAATTGAGATGTAACAAGACCAGATGTTCCAGAAACATAGATTTTGTGATTTTGAAAACGTCCATATTAAACATGATACCACCAATAAAATGCATATGTCGGCAAGTTAGAGACAAGACAAAGAGAAAGAGTTGAAGAAAAGAAAAAATACCAGTGAAGGGATGGCCACTGAAATCAGTGGAGGCTGAGCAAACTATAAGCCGAGTGACTCCAAAGATTGAGCCTTGATACAATTTTTTTACATCGTGTCCATCAAACCAAATGTACCGGTTTCAGTTTTGCATCTAATGTTCACAATATGAACATCAGACGTATGGTGTTCATAGACATGACATTTTCATTACATTGGAACCAATTGTATCCTTGAATCATATTGATAAGCATCAGATAATGATCCAATGAATTTATATTCCAAGTACGTTGGATTTTTATCTATTCTACATCATGAAGATGTGTTTGGTACATACATGCTAAGTTTATGTTTTGATTACATACCACCCCCTTCAGTAACAAAAGTTGCATAAAGTTACATATGCGACTTTTGTATCACGGTGAGAAATTTTCTCACCGTGTGTGTATGTATAGATATCCCTTATGTGAAGACGTTTGGTAAACTCGTCAAAGGTTGCATTATACGATTGTTGACAAGTTTACCGCAACTTCGCCATTCGGTAAAACCAAACTGCGAGTTTTTTAAGCTGCTGTGATTCATTAACCATGAGTGAATCAAGTATAAATAACTCAATTCTTCTCATTTCCCCATTGATCCAATCAATTTAAAATTGATTTTTTTGGTAAACCAGTTAATTCATTGATATTGGTAATGAATAAGTCTTTTTAAAATCATTTCTTGTAAACCATTCAATCCATTTATATTGATTATAAACAAATCATTTTAAAATCAAACCTGATGATATGCTTAATAATCAAGCTTTCAGTGTTTTTGATTTTAAGGGTTACGATTCAGAAAAATAAGATTGATGTCAAAGGATTGTGATTTGATTTTAATATGAAATAGTAATTTTTTGACTTGAAAGAATCCGATTTAAATGAATAAGAATCAGATTTGTATGATTTAGTTTTGGCTTTGAATGATTATTCTTTGATTTTTATAATAAGATTTGTTTGAAGATGATGAGTTTTGAATTTGTGTTGAAAAATGAATCGAGTTGATCAAAGGGAGTAAAAAGTCGGGATCGGTGTGAAGAGTAACCAAAGGGGAAATGCTGATTAGGAGGAGGATCGTGGAGGGACAGGACAAGATGGAAGAGTAGAGGAAAAGAGACAAGTAAAAAAAACTCACCGTGATGAGGTGAGAACCAAGAGCAATACACTACAAGAAACATAACATTTTCTGGGCAGAAAATTAAATTATTTGTATACAAAAATCTGGAAAGGTCAGAAACAGAGCAAAAAATGTGAAAAAATATGCATCCTGTTCCTTGGTATGAGATCTCCAATCTGCATATTTTTCCGTATTTTTGGGGTTCATATTGGTGAGTGTACTAACAATAAACCCTCATAATCACCAGATTACCACCTGTAACAGATGCTGGAATTTGGCTGATCAGTGCTGAGAGAAAGTTTTGATTACTATAAAACCCCATAACTTTGTCAATTCTGGCTCAAAACACTCGATTTTGGGTGCATGAGAAAGCTGAATTCCTGAGCTACTACTTTAGTTTTGACTCAAAATGTGTAATCCCGATGGCTGACATTCTATTTGATGATATGTGAAATTTGATTTCAGTGGGGATATCTTTCTTTGCAGGCCCGCCACGTATTTGGTTCATTTATGAACTATCTTCAGGCAAATACCAGCTTTCCAATGCACTCAAAATCGAGTGTTTTGAGCCAGAATTGACGAAGTTATGGGGTTTTGTAGTAATCAAAATTTTCTCTCAGCATTGATCAGCCAAATTCCAGCATCTGTTACAGGTGGTAATCTGGTGATTATGAGGGTTTATTGTTAGTACACTCACCAATATGAACCCCAAAAATACGTAAAAATATGCAGATTGGAGATCTCAAACCAAGGAACAGAATGCATATTTTTTCATATTTTTTGCTCTGTTTCTGACCTTTCCAGATTTTTGTATACAAATAATTTAATTTTCTGCCCAGAAAATGTTATGTTTCTTGTAGTGATAGAGGGTCACACACTCCAGAAGTTGCATGTATCCAAAAGATAAACGACTTTTTTCTTGTTTTCAAAAATATGCATGATTTTTGCATATATATGCAAAAATGTGTGTGCGCCTTTTGTCGCACTCGAGTTTACCGAATGATGATTTCGGGTCACATGTGCGACCGAATATCACTGCGCATTTTTGGTGGTGCGCATTCGGTCGCACACATCACAAATGTGTTACCGAAGGGGGTGTACGATATTTGTAGCTGGGAGATATCTGAGATGAAATGGAGATGCTTGTGACTATGGACGTTTTGAGTACATAAGAGCCCTTTGAGTTTGGACCGTAGTGTACCATCAATTCCTTGATCAGCTGTAATAGGAGCGCTGAGCGCTGGCATTGCGCTTATATGAGGCGCAACGGGTACGCCTTGTCCCCGAGGACAAAGTCTTGGGCGTATGACTCTCGTCCCAAGTAAAAACCCTTTCCAGATGCGTATATCCCAAACTTGACTAAGTCCCACGTGCCGGGGTTTATACATAGCAAGCGATGACTGAGGCACGAGGGACTTACTCCTTACCCCGGTCATTTGGCGTGGTTCGTTGAGCAATTTAGTAGGGGAAATCTGGGATCTCCTTTATCCCAAACTTCCCAGTATTGACTGTTTGGAAAAAAACAGGGAGCCTGAAGCGCCTGCTTCTTCTCTATCTTTCTGTCTATCAACTTTCTTGCTTTCTTTATTTGTTCTTTTTTTTTCTCAACACTGCAAACAAGGTCATCCAGATATTTGGGGGAGAGACTGCGGAGTCTATGTATATATATGTAATATCAAATTACATACAACATGCTTCCAAAGGTCAAACTTGAATTTCAAATTTTGATTCTGCTTTGTTTTCAACCCTGCTCAGCAACTTGTCGCCATAATCTTCACATCAGTTAACACTCTTTTGCTCGATGAATACCCGAAGCAAATTAAAAGAATTGACCTTGGAACCAAACCTAGCAGATATTGACAATGACTTGAAAATCACCCGACCTTTGCTTCCGTCCATTATCCTCAATAGCTCATTGGCAGAACAACGAAAGCATGTAATCAAAATCTTCTTGAAGTGGTATAAGAATCAGAAACCAAAGGAATTGCAAGTCACTACAATAGTCAGCCTCATCAATGGATTCAATACCTTCCTCTTGGCTGGAACCGGATATGGAAAATCACGAATACCCGAAATTTTTCTCAGGCTTTTCAATCTTCAACAACTACTAGTGGTACTTGTTCTCAACCCTCTCGACGCGCTAGGTGACAATCAAGTCAGTAGTATTTGATTGATGATCCATTCAAGAATCATTCTGAAGCTGTTTAATTCCATCTGTAGGTTTCTGACAAGCTGAAGCAAGGGATCTTGGCAATCAATCTGACCAAGATCACTTTTACGGCTGAGAATCTCAAAAAGATTCAAAATCACTACTACCGCTTCATATATCTTGTATGTCATTTCTTCAGATACTCCTGTTCCAATTCACCTTGATCAAATGTGAAAGGCCAGATGGACTGACTCTCAAATTGTTTGTCTGCTTACAGAGTCCAGAAATATTCCTCAATAGTGTGAAATTTGCAGAAGTCTACCACAGCTCGGACTTCCAGAAGCACCTTATATTGAAGTTTGTTGACGAAGCACATGTGATCTACTCGTGGGGTTTGGTGGAAAGTGGAAAGTCCAAAAAATTATACAGCCATTCCATACTTCAAGATGTTTGTGAATTTCGACCATCATACGGTCATTTAGGAAAAACACTGATGGCCACCGACTCAGTTCCTATTCTATTACTATCTGCCACCTGTAGACCTATAGCTGTGAAGAGAATTTTGAGTAGCTTAAGCCTTACGCCTCAAAATATCACTATGCTTGAAGGAGAACTTACTCGACCCGAGATGCGATGGATCCAAATGTATTTAACTCGCCCTCTGGATTCATGTGAAGATCTAGCTCAACTAATCCCACACAAATCCAAAGTTTCTGATGAAGACATGACACGAACTCTCATTTATTGCGGAACTCAAAACTCGACATGGACCGCTTCAGAAGTTGTTCACTTGGCTCGAGGAAACGCAAAACAGGCTCACAATGGAAACAGCAGCTTTTGCCGAAGGTATCATGCATCGACAGGCCCGAAGGATAAAATTACTAGAGCTCAGGATTATGGGAGCGGTAAATTTTCAACGATGACTTGTACAAACGCACTCGGCCTTGGTCAAGACTGGTCCATCGTGGATCAAGTAATAATTCTGGGTGGCATGGACCCAGATGCAATCATTCAAATGGGTGGAAGGGGAGGGCGAGGTGGTAAGAGATGCTTAGCCATTATGTTGGTTGAACCTTTTCGTCAGACTGGGAAGAATTTGATCGAAGATTTTGAAAACATCTCAGTCATGAATGATGATGACAGGACGAGTGCTTTGAGAATCACACCGGTATGCCTTAGGGTTGCACTCTCATCTGACACTCGGTGAGCTTTTCTCCTTGTTGCTTTTATGATTTTATCTTCTTACTAATATCTTGACTTCTAAATTTGATTTTGTACAGCCTCGGAATCCTACCTCTTTCGGTCAATGAGCCAGCATACATCAAAGAAAAGGCCCGTCAAGATAAGCTGAATATGGGCCTTTGTCGTTGCTCTAATTGTGATCCGATTGGCGCGTTCGAGCTTATTCATGATCTCAAGATCACCAACAAGTACCAATTTCATCAGCTCTTGGATCGTGCCACTGTTGGTCATGATTTACCAGCAGCTAGTTTTCTCACTCAAATTCCAATTGTGAAATTGAAGCCGAAGGAAAGGACTAATCGACCTTTACTATGTCCCGATACTGATCGCATCCGCACTTCCAGGCCCATGATGGTGCTGGAACGCTAGCTGATCGATCGTTTTGAAACTTTATTCTACACTCGTCACAATCGAAAATCCGACTTGGTCCCCTCAAATCTTTTCGATAACGATAATGCTTGGCAAATTGTCAAGAACTATTTGGGTATACTTGAGGGTAAGTATCTGAGGGGGATTTTGGGTAGCCAGCCCATTTGTGGGACGTTTGACATGATAATCAATTGTATCAAGAATTGGATTCAAGGTCCTAGTTATGAATCGTACCTTGAAGAAGTTCGCCAGGCTGAACAAGCTGCAAAGGAGGCTTATGAGATGGGTGCAGCTATACTGGCATCCTACCACAGTGCCCAGTTGATCAAAGCCAAAAAACGAAAATCCAAGAAGGAGAAGATCGAGCAGCGAAAAAAGATTAGATTGGAAAAAGCAGCCGAAGTGAAAAATTTGAAGGAGAAGGAGAAACACGAGAAAATGAAAACTCTTCAAGGAAGTTCGATCATGTCTCAAGTTGAAACTCAAAAAAGTATGTGAACATTATATTTATTCATTCCTTTCTACTCGACAAATTCTTCATGTGTTCAAGGTTGATCATCTTTAACTCTTCGAAATTCAGCTCCCAATATGCCTGCTGCTCCCGAGTTGAATCGACAGGGAGTCGCATTCCAATCTTCCTCTCGAAATATGGATTGAAATTTTTTGATACCTTTCAAGTAGATGTCATCTAGATTGGCGATCAAGCCTTTCTGTCTTGGAGTTTTGATCATGCTTGGATCAGCAAGATGATCACGAGCAAACTTCAAGAATTGACTCAGCGACGCTGGCAAAAGGGGGTGTTTGTGACTTTGGTGTATTGTTTCAAAGCCTGACCGAAGACCTAGGGAGTGAATAAGGCTTCGTAACTGCTTTGTATGTTAGCCTATGTTCTGATTTTGTTTGCAACAATCAAAAAGTAATCATCTTACCAAGGGAATGTTTATTGAAAAACGTTCCGTGAGCCGTTCAATATTAGTCCCTTGTCCCTAATGGAAGAGAATGTGGATGATCGTAAATAAGGTTGGGCTCTGAAACCAAAGAGGCTACATACAGAATTGTTATAAAAGTATTTGAGCCAATAGTTTTGGACTTCCAAAAAGAAATCCTTGGCCACCCAGTGACCTTCACGTCCAGACGAAGGTATCAACAGACTGTGCTTAATGACCTTTGCTAATTTCTTGGGGAGATATTCTTCCAGGATCAGAATATACCGAGGAAGGTGGAGCGCGTAATGTGATAGGCCATTGATTCCTTGAGCAAGAATACTCCATCGTTTCCACATTGACATCAAACGACCAATATCCCCCGCACGCATTGCATGATCTGCTTCAACCACTGTGGCAAGGTCACGCAACCTCAAGCGTAGATTGTATAAAGCTCCATCTTCTGCTGTGGAAGCTTCTCTAACTGATTCACCCGAGCAGTACTTGTCATAACATTCATCTACCAAGGCTTGTGCAACTCCTGGCACAGTAAAATCAAGCTTAGAATCTTTTGAAGATATGATTTGTCTGAAATAAAGGTGCAGTCAAATACTGTGAATAAAAAAAACTCTATCACCAAGTGGGAAACCACTTACTTGAGCAGGAAGACATATGTCGCCGTTTGTACTTTGTGAACAGTTTGCATCAACAGGCCAACATCCGATTTATCAACTAGATGTTCCGGCTTTATACTTGAAGAAGCAGCACATCGAAATATACCCGGATCTGCTGAGTCTTCAATATCACCAAAGTAAGTATTGACAATGGCACTAGCAATGTTCCACATTGTGTGAGCACCAGCGAGTCCAAATGAGAGATTCTGAAGTCCTTCTTCAGCGTGTCCTGAAGGGTACCGCTTTCTAACTGCTCCTTCAAAGTTTAAGTTTGTCCCCATGTCACCTTCAACAACTTGAAACCATTTGCCAAATTGAAAGCTTTCAACACCAAGCTGCTCCAGGATTTGTTCTATCAATTGGCCAATTCCAGTTGCTGAATTGTCTGAGGCACTCATCATCTTCAACATCGTGATATTTGGAGTGTACATCTTGATTGGATCAACCGCAGGTGGAGCCACCTCTAAATTAACTTTACAATAAGAATGTTCAGCACTACCCTTTTCAACACAGTGATCCAGAAAAGCCGTCGAAATCTGTGCCTTCCTCACCAGCTCGAAATGAATTTCCTCTTGTTTTGTAGGTATCATAGAATCAACTTCAACAACTTCCTTCTTACTACGCTCCATTGCATCCACAAATATGTTGAGATCAAGTTCTTCCGCTGATAAATCCTCTGTTAAATGTTCAGGTATCTCATGTAAATACCCCCAAGTTCCATGAAACATTCTGGTTTGAGCATCTACCCTTTTTTCGTGTACTCTTGCTTCAATATCAATGTTGTCAACACACCAAAAAGGTCGAATCTTGTAAGACTTTGAACCTATGTCCCTAATTTTTTTCTCAGTGGCCTTCTTCAGAGTATCCATAGCTGCTAAAGCTGTCTTTCTTGATGAAGTTAAGCCAAGTGAATGAAGGTAATCATTGACCTTTTGTGTTACCCCACACGCCAGAAACGTTATCGAATTTTGGAGCTGTAAGTTTAACCCGCAGTGTCGGCGATTGCAGGCAAAAGCAAGCATAGAACATAGAATTACAGGAAGCTAGAAGGTTTAAAAGGACCAGGAAATCAAATAAGTAGTATATAGGTACATTGAGAGTATTCAGTTGGTACGTACTTTCTTCATGCGATGCTCTTCCAATTGCTGATTTGTTTTTCCCATGGTTGTTGTAGACTCAAACAACTTAACACCCTTGGTATCGTCCACTGGGTTCACGGTGTTTTCTTCAGTTTCTTTGAGGCAAATCCCTTCTTCATCTAAATCCTGCTTCGTTTCTTTTCTCTTTGCCCTTTCCTTCTGTCGCATCTCTTGAGCATGCACAAGTTTGGCTGATACAAGTGAGTGTAAAAAAGGCATATGAATCTCAACTGAGCTATCTCGTCGTTTCTCTTCTTCTGGTGAAAAGAATTCATGTGTAACGTTCTTTGAGGTATGAAACATTCCATTCGGTGGGTCTCCACTGGGTAAGTTTTCTCTGATCACGATCTCCTTTGCCTAAATTTTCCAAAAAGAAAAGGTCAGTATGCATATGCTTCAAAACCCAATTAATGGACTTACCGCTTCTAAGATAAATGCAGACCATCTTTCATTTCCACTAACTCGATCTTTACAGATTAACGCCTTGAACCCGTACAAAAGTTCCCTCGTGGAAACCCAGCCCTTTTCTGTTCCCCAAGATCCACGTCTTGTCGCTATGTTTGAGTCGGTGCATGTTAACATCCCTTGAACAAACTTCTTAGAATCCAGTCCAAGCGAATTGAGGAGCTGGCAAGTGTCTTCGAGCCTCTGTGGTAACGGTGGATAGACTTTTGCGATTTTTCTTTTTAAAACGGACATTTTCAAGGTCGTTTTTGGCAAGGTCGCTCGGAGGCCCAACGGACTATGCTCTACAAACGCTGGCTTTTTGGTGTGTTTCAAGTCCCCCTTACTCTCTCTTGGTTTCTATTCATTTGTGTCCGTCTCAAACCTCAATCTCTCCACTGCCCTCGCTCTCTACACTTCCATAACTTGGCGAATTTGAAATTTCATTTCTGTATGTCTTGTGTAACAATCTCGCAGCAGAAGCATTTCGGTGAATATCTGGATGACCTTGTTTGCAGTGTTGAGAAAAAAAAAGAACAAATAAAGAAATCAAGAAAGTTGATAGACAGAAAGATAGAGAAGAAGCAGGCGCTTCAGGCTCCCTGTTTTTTTCCAAACAGTCAATACTGGGAAGTTTGGGATAAAGGAGATCCCAGATTTCCCCTACTAAATTGCTCAACAAACCACGCCAAATGACCGGGGTAAGGAGTAAGTCCCTCGTGCCTCGGTCATCGCTTGCTATGTACACCACGGCACAGCCTTTCGGTCAAAAAGAGGTCCGCGCGGGAGAATAAGGTCGCACTTAGGTCTAGCGACCTTGGCGGCCTTCTGACTCGTCGGCAGGCCGCCACTGGGCTGCCTAAGGGCTGGGTCTGGCCTCGCCTTCGTGCAAGGTCCTGTTTCCGCCTGCTTGTGGCCTTTAAAGGGTCCACCAGTGATCGCGTCTGCCGGTCAACAAGGACCGCGCCTCAAATGCAGGAGCGCGCCACGCGCAAACACGCAAAACACAAGGTGGTACCACTCACATCGCAAATCGATCACTTCCTTCCACGATGACATCAAACAACCAGCCACATCCATGTAAGTCATGACCTTATACTTACCTTGCTTTCACATCCAACACTAAATCAAAATGTCTTTATGCAGACATAAAGTATGATCCATCGCTCCCCGGCCTCAAGAAGTATCGATGCACTGTGTGCTCAGGTTCTAGAGGTATGCGAGAATACGAGCGACATGTTCTCTCACTGCCACATGCAGACGCGGTGGCACGCTACATTGCACAAGAGCAACAAGATGAGGCCGACCAAATTTTTTTTCAACAAGCAGAGTATTCAATCCCACCTATTGAACACTCTTCACCCCCAAGTCCAACACCAAACAATCCTGATGGTAACAAAGACACACCAGACCGGCGACCATCACCCCTCTCATTCCTGCGCAGCCTGGAGGATGGAGACCCTCTTGGGTTATACGATGACTCAGATCACTCAGACGACGGAATCGATTTTAATAGCCTTCGACTGGCGTTTGAAGCGCTTGAGGACAAACAGGAGGATGACGGGTCTGAACATGGTTCTAGTGAAGATGAAACTGTGGACAATGTGCATGATGAGCCTGGCGCATGGTATCCCTTTAAAAGAAAAGAAGTGAGTGTTGTTGCCCCCCTATTTCACGTTGAGGAAAAGTGTTGTGTCTAACCTACTTAATAGCATGTGGCCGGACTCCTCATCATTGGCAATCCCCGAAATCTTCTTTCGCGGGCCGACTACCATCGAATACGTGCAATTATGAAGATCTGCGACCTCAACCTTCCACACTGGAACTCATTGAGTGAAGTTGTGAAAAAAAATAAAAAAAAAATGGGCCTGGACATACAAGAACGAGTCAGCCCTGCCGGCACACCACTCTTTGGTTTGAATGTACAAACAATTATAACCAATGTGAGTCTTATCATACGATTACGTTGGGTCCAATACTCGAGGGTTCGTCTCTGACAACCTTAATGGTTTGTAGGAATTGGCAAACCCTCTAGTCAGTCCTCACTTGAATTTCATCCCAGATCTAGTCACAGAGGGCCCAATCAAGGAATTTTCCCACTCTCATAAATGGCGACAAGGTTTGGCACCCGACCTACGACCTCCAATGGTTGTCTCAAACAACACGCATTACTACATTTACGAACCAGTTCAACTGAGGACTCAGCAGCTCATTGTCCCCATATTTTTCTTTAAACAAGACGGCAAACTGATGGCTAAATGCTTGCCTGCAACGGTTGAACCGGATGCTGAAGTCGCACAAAGGCTCAAAATCTACTTTCCAAATGAGCCTGATTTCGAGTCAGACAATCTGTTCACAATAGATTGTGACGACTTCTGGAGATCTTTTACAGAGATTCAACTCGGTGAGGGATCTTTTTTGAAGGATATGGCTGGACATTACATGTATCGTAAGTCAACATCCTTTTGATTTCTTGGAAATGCAACCTGATGCGGTGCAATTTATATAACAGAAAGAAATGGCTCAACTTTAACAAAATATCCGCTTTTGAATAAATGGAGAACTAAAGCAGATGGGAAATTGGTCCGACATGTTCCTCTCATTCTCTACTCAGATGATACATCTGGTAATGTGTCAAAGAAGTGGAACAAGCACATGAGTGTATACTTCACTCTGGCTGGTTTACCCACTGATTTGTCAAATCAAGAGTTCAACATCCATTTCTTAGCTACTTCAAACTGTGCAGGTACTCTGGATCTACTGGACCACGTTGTGGATGATATAAAGTAAGATTCTCTCTCTTATTTTGTTTTGTAACCTCAAAAAATCCATATCGTCCGATTGTTTTTCTTAGTCAAATGGCCGAATCCGGGTTTGTAACATATGACCACACGTTGGGTGAAGAGGTACTAGCAGTCTCACTGGTACTCTGCTGCTTGGGAGACGGACCTCTTCATGCGGAAATTACAAACACCCTGAACCCGGCAAGTACAAATACACCATGTCGGATGTGTGATCTACAAGTCGATAAGAAAGTTGACAAAGAATCCAGTGGGTTTGTGCGTGACTTTTTGGGTATTGATGAAGATGGGCTACCTGTAAGTACTTCTTTTGGTTGAAGTGCGTCCCCCATGTAATTGAGCTAACGCCTGGTTTAAACTGGGTTAAGGGACATTTGCCTTTCCGCGATTGGGACGAAACCAGAAAAAGAACCGAATTGCTGTGGACAACAGCTCAACGTCGTAACACTAAAACATTGGTAGAAGAGTTGTCGCGCAAATACGGGGTCAGGGATACTCTCCTCGATTACTTTATTAAGGTGGTACAAAAGGCGCATGACACTCTACCAACGGCGGATGTCGAGGCTCTTTGCAATGAGCTTAATAGGGAGCATGGATATCACCTGTTCAACCCAATGCTGCGACTGAAAGGTGGGTCTCATTACGTTGTGACCATAGCCCTTATGTGCATGTGATTACGCAAACTGATATATGATGACTTGGCACTTACAGGCTTCAACGGTCATCTAGACACCCCTGTCGAAATTCTCCACGTAGTATTGTTGGGTATAACAAAGTATCTATTTCGTCACACTATGAAGGAGTTAGGTGCCAAGCCAGGATCTAAAATTTATAACGAATTGTCGGGCAAGTGGCGAGCTTTCAACAAAAAAGGATTGAACATACCACCGATTCAACCACATACTTTTATCAATTTCTATGCAAGCCTTGTAGGAAAGGAATTTCGCACGGTGTTACAGGCGGTTCCATTCGTACTTTTTGATCATCTGACACCAGAGAAGCGGGCAGTGTGGACAGCCCTTTGCTACTTAAGCTCTTACATTTTCCAAACCGAGATAACTGATATGGACCGGTATCTAGCGGAACTCGACATTATTATCAGTAGATTCTTACTACACCTTATCAACGGCACAGCGCAATGGGTCAACAAGCCCAAATTCCACATGCTCATCCACTTACAAGACTCCATTCGAAGATTTGGCCCAGCTTGCCTGTTTGCAACCAAAAAGTTTGAATCCTTTAATGGACAAACTCGTAATGCTTCAGTACACTCAAACCATCAAGCCCCAGGCCGAGACATTGCAAATAGATTCAACACCGAACAGATGTTGAGGATTCTGATGTCCGGTTCATCTTTTGTTGATAAAGATATAGACGAACGTGTGAAGCCTGGGTCTTCTTTGGTTGACTTATTTTTGAAAATACCAGAGTTGGCCCAATCTTTTGGCCTTTCTCTAACACCAGGAGGTGGTAAGGAGTTTGTCATGGGAGGTGAGTACCGGTGAGATATACACATATGTTGGTTTTTCATTAGTGTGCTCATATTGGCTTGCATCCAGGACTGGAGAAACGTGGACCAACTCCGTTATGTGTGCAGCAATCTGGTTCAGACTTTAACTGGCAATCTTTCACAAGTGTCACTTTGCACAACGGCCAAAAAGTCGAAGCTAAGGATTTCATTGTGGTGAGTCCACCCATGTTGCACTCATGAGCCCCGGTGGATAGCACAGCATGTACTGACTGGTTCGAACCTAGCTCAAAGCAAACAAGTCAATTGGACAAGTTGATTCGATATGGAAGCAGCAAGGTGTTGCTTCAAGTTCAAGCTAAGGTAGTGTTGAAAACTTGCACCAGAGGGCGTATCGTCCCTTATTATACAATGCGCGAGGTGGTGTTATCTGATGAAGTGGTATGCC
>NW_006768768.1:1032793-1159229 GCF_000204055.1 Melampsora larici-populina 98AG31
TCATTGTGGTGAGTCCACCCATGTTGCACTAATGAGCCCCGGTGGATAGCACAGCATGTACTGACTGGTTCGAACCTAGCTCAAAGCAAACAAGTCAATTGGACAAGTTGATTCGATATGGAAGCAGCAAGGTGTTGCTTCAAGTCAAGCTAAGGTAGTGTTGAAAACTTGCACCAGAGGGCGTATCGTCCCTTATTATACAATGCGCGAGGTGGTGTTATCTGATGAAGTGGTATGCAAAGATGTCAAGGTATGTGTAAATCTCGCAACTCAAAAATAAAACTTATGGTTGACAAACGACTTTTGCAGGACATCATGGCTATCATAAATGTACAGCATAATTGCGCTGAGGCAGAATGCAATGTGACAATGTGCCATTTCAAGAAGCTAGAACGCAAGATATCAACCATCCGCATATGTGGCATTGTTCACAATACGACAAAATCTTTCATCCTCAACTCTGGGGCGCAATACAATAGTGAATTACATAGAAGCATTGCAGCAGTCGGCTTTGACCCGGTTGCACCTGAAGAATGGAACAGGGCTGTTGATGAGGGATTGGACGAGTGGCACAAGACTAAGAATGATACGTAGTTTTTGGCTATTGAATGAATCACCACATTTCATGAAATGCGGTGCTTCAATATAGCTACCGGCGGCATGTGCTCGGCATTGTTAACTCTCATGTTTTGTAATAGTTTGAATAATAAGGAATCACCGTGGATCTTTGATAAACTTCATACGTTTGCTGAGTATTGAATGAAGCACCACATTTCATGAAATGTGGTGCTTCATTACTGCTCCCGACTGCTTATTCTCGCCAATTTTAACTCTCATGTTGATGTTTATGGAAGCGCTATTGAATGAAGCACCACATTTCATGAAATGTGGTGCTTCAATAAAGCTACCGGCGGCTTATGCTTGGCGTTGGCAACTCTCATGTTTTTCTTGGTCATAGTTTGAAATTTAAGGAATCACCGTGGATCTTCGTTAAAATTCAAACATTTGCTGAGTATTGGATGAAGCACCACATTGCATGAAATGTGGTGCTTCAATACATCTCCCGACTTCTTATTCTCCCTTTTTAAGTCTCATGTTGATATTTATGGAAGCACCCTTGATCATTGTAAAATTGGGAGAGGAGAAAAATAGCTTCGAAAAGCGCATCCTTCAAAGGAAGACTCTTGTTGGCCTAATGAAGTTGTTTTCAATTATATAATTGGTCAGTTGAGTAATTATTGAAGCACCACATTTCGTGAAATGTGGTGCTTCATTACAGGTTGGTCAATGTTTGAAGAACCAAAGATTCATTGATTATATTCATATCATATCAATATAGATATTATCTTTTTTATTTCATGATTCGAAATAGTTAATCATCAATTTTGAAACAAAGGAAAGAAATTACAAGAAATTACAATTATTTTCCAAACAAATAAAAACATTGACTTGTCAACTATTCATGTGGATCAGTCTCGTCAGGCGCCAATGCTTCATATACGGGAACCATGTATGGCGGGATAAGAGAATCAGAAACAGAAGAGTACTGAAAGAAATCCGAAACGTCTAGGTACATTGCAAGGGCAACATCTTGCCTCTTGCAAATCACGCGGTCCCAAGATGATCGATCTACTCCATTGTCAATGTTGCCGTTGGGGAATAGAGCCCTTGATATCGTAGTCATCACCAGATTTGCTGTTCGTTTCCAGATAGGTTCTTCAACAAAATCGTAACTCTTCATGCGTGCAGTTACCAGTAAAACCTGAATAAGACCGGTCTTGTATGTCCGTGATGGATCGCGCCAGTAAGTGAGCAGCCCCTTGAATCCCAGACAAAGAAATGAAACAAGAGGCGCCAAAGCTTGTGTTCTCAGGCCAACGGTAGAAGAAACTTGACGAAAAGTAGCATCCATTCCTTTTTGTTTGCCTTGAAGTTTTTCATTACATTTGTAGTGAAAATTATGAGCTCGAATCACCGCCAGGGCTTCAATGCATCCGTAAATTGAATCAACTAGTTTAGTCAGCTGTTTGATGCAATTCATTTCCACAGTTTGAATATGATTATTGTTGCTGTTGTTGTCCATTTGTAGTTTTTGATAGTGGACTGCACATTGAAAAGATTCTTTCACATCCAATTGTGAAAGATTGTAATGCTCCAGATCCGCAATCGGCTCAATAGGGCCACCTTCAGTGCCAACTAGTCCCACAGCCGCCAGTATAAATTTGCCTGCCGTCTCCATGCGAGACTTCTTCACATTTTGCATGTGATTGAGGGTGTAGCACAGTGACTTCTCTTGAACGTCACTACTTGGATTTTCGCCAGATTTGAAGTCTATATAATTCCAGTCCAAGATTTCGTCTTTGAACCAAGGGCATTCACAACCAGGATGGAAAAGACCATCGTCTGGTACAAGTCTCGTAAGCATCTGATTCCAGCTATGATATTGGAGTGAAGTATGGTAATTACTTACTTTGTTTGAGAGCTACCCATTCACTTAGTTTCACATGTTTACTAAAATATAACCTTTCACTTCCTTTACTGCGCTCATTAGGATCATACGATGTGAAGCTAGCTGACAAGCGGCCCAGGAGCAATCGTTTACAGGCTTCATGCATCAGCATGCAATCTTTCACGGTTTCCTTTTTAAAGGTTACTGAAGAACACCGGATATCAATTTTTGGATGTTCTGGGTCTTTCCACACTCTGAGAAGTTCAACAGTGTTTGTAGTCGAGTCCATAGGTGAAACATTAATCACGGGAGCTGATAATGTGGATGGTACAACCATTGACTGTGGTTCCACATGATCAATGTTATTGAGCGATGTGTTGAGATTGGGTGGATGGTCTGGCGCCGTGGTCGTCATCTTGTTTGTTGGTTCCTCATGAGTCATATTGGAATTCCTCACAGGTTGATCTGAATGCGTGGAGGGTGTAGGGCTGGGTGAGTCCCTAATTTGCCAGTCTCAAAAGGTCGCCGAATTGATCAACAATTCGGAAATTCGGGAGAGTTTTGGAAGCAGTCTTTGTTCTCCCTCGACAGGCCAAAAAGGATCGTTCCGGAATTTTTCAATGTACAAAATAACCGCGTTAAGGCCGTATTCGCCTAGTTGAATCGTGTTCTCAAGGTCATTATCCGGCAACCACAAATCAAGATTCCTCTGGAGATCGAGGGCGCGTTCTTCAGGATCTTGGCGGAAGAGACTGGTCCCAGATGGTTCATGCAATGCCAAAAAGATACGGTTTCCAGGTTGAGCTAAGGGGAAGGTAGAATGGAACTCGGAAACTACTAGTATAGTCCGTATGGCTTCGCTAACTTCATGGAGTTTCGCACAGGTTCGACCTTTTTTTGGGGCGCTTGCAGATTCTGGGGCCAGCTCGAGAGAGTTCATGCGTTTTTTTGTTTGAGCTAGAGGGGCCGAGTGGGTAGCCGGGTGGGTGGTAGACCGACTAGACCTTTGAGGTAACTCAGAGCCTTGTTCTGAATGATCGGGTATGACAATCCTTTTTCGCGTGCAAGCTAGAGGGGCAGATGTAGTAGTGGTAGTCGTGTTGGTGGCAGGGCGACTCGACTTGATAGATAACGCAGAGACACGTTTTAATTTTGCAAGAAAGGTGTTGGAGGTTTCGCAGGATTCACTCGCTGGGGATTCATCACCAGGGGTTGGTGATTTGTCAACGGAAGGTTTCGTGGCGCGCCTGTTTGATGCATCTTCTGAAACTGCTTCATTTGTATCCTCATCGTCTTCATCACCGGAGTCCGTGTTCTCGTTTTGTTCGTCATCTGGATATTCAATCCACAGCGAACCGGGCTTGTTAGCATATTTTTTAGATTGAATTTCTGAAATAGAATCATGATCAGTCTGTCTGACAGTATTGAGCGCCCAGGACCGCAGAAAAAAATGAACCCTCATGACTTACTCTTGCCCTCCTTGGCAATTGCTCGGCCCATCTTCTGCCATTTCCTCACAAGAGTCTGCGACTGCCAGGCGTTGTTGATCATGAACTTTACAACCATAAGTTGTTTGGCCAGTCCTAAGGAGTAAGCGTGAGCCCCCCATTGGCGTACAGGCAGTTTGGGGTTGAAATTGGGATGTTGCATGATGGTGTCCCAATCGGGGATTTCCAGCTTGTTGTTGTTGAGATTGTTGACGTCCTCTATAAAGGTAATGACAATCAATACCATAAGATTTCAGATAATGATTATTTAAACTGACCCAAGTCTTCCGCCTCCCTCTTCCTCTCAGCAAACTTCCTCTTCCATTCGGTTTCGTCCACCTCGCTTTCAGAATATGGTGAGGCATCCCCATCGGCGCTGAGATTCGAATCCGTCTCAGCATTAAGTTTGGTAGCCTTCGTCTGACCGGTTAGCTCTTTCGTAAGCGTAGAGGAGGCTTGCATTGAATCGGATTCGGTTGGCCTTTTAAGCTTGATCTTGATCTTTGTAGGGCAGGGAGCAAGATCCCCTGAGGGTGCAGCTGACATGGCGAAGAAGTATACAAGGAGAATCGAAGGTGTTGAAAGTTTGAAATAAAACAAAAGGGAGAGAAGGAAGATAATAAAGATAATAGGAAAATAAGATGACAACCAGATAGTCGAACGAAGAATACAAAGACCATAGGGAAAGAACGTGTCCCAACAAAGTAGAGACCTTCTAATGATAACGGTGACCTCAAAGAGATCCGATCTCTGAGTATTGAGTATGAATATCATCCTCAGCTCTGGATAAACATGTATTATAGCCAGAGCTGAGGATGATATTCAACAATGTCGCCGTTTTTGAGGGAAGCTCCGCATCTCACGAGATGCGGAGCTTCCCAAGCTCCAAATCAGAACAAACTAAAACGTAAACTTGGAAGCACTTCATTAAAATGCTGTGCTTCAAAGAGAAATACGATTTATTATGTTTGTTGAGCTTGTAAATCGGCAGTCTCCAATACTTTTGTAAAGAAAGCAAAAGCACCACTCAACCCAATTAATCGAGCTTTTTGAAGCACCTGAACGTAGTACATACGTAAACTAAATTTACTATAGCCTTGAGAATCATGTATTGAAGCACCACATTTCGCGAAATGTGGTGCTTCGCGAAAAGTGGTGCTTCAATACATGATTCTCAAACCCCAAAAGGAGTACCACATTGCGCGACATTATTGATTTTCAATAATCTCGCTGTTTTGGATTGAAGCACCGCATCTCACGAGATGCGGTGCTTCAATACATGATTCACTATAACCTTGAGAATCATGTATTGAAGCACCACATTTCGCGAAATGTGGTGCTTCAATACATGACTCTCAAAGGCCAAACGGAGGACCACAATTCGCGAAATGAGGTGCTTCCCTACAGGGCTTGCAAACACTCAATATACTCACCAAATGAAGCACAATTTGTCAAACAACCTGAGAAGCTGATTTCTTACAAAATTTTTTGACAAGATTGAAATCTTGATGTCCAAATCACATCTTCTTGATCACGAAGTTGAAGGTATCTTTTTAAATCTGAGCAAATATAAGCCAATTTTGAAACACTATTAGGGTGTCATGATATCTTATAAGTCAATTCAATCAGATGTTAAAGCAACAAGTGAAGAGGTTGTTCAAAATCAATTGAACAACCACTTCAAAAGGCCATTGGAAGGAAAAGAGAATTATCTTTGACGTGTAACCCTTGTGAGATAATACTCAGTTCACTCACCAACTGCCAAGATTTCAAATAGAACCAACTTGTGTTTGACCTTGTGCAAGTCAACACCTCTTCCCTCTTCCCTCTTCAGCCCACTTCAATCCGATTTTGACTCACATCCAACAACATTCTTTTGCTTTATTTAACACCCCAAACAAATATAATCATGCCACTTACACCAGCTCAGAGCCTGAGTGAGTTTTTGCTTGTCCGTTTTGGCCTGATCAGGTGCTGACCAAAGACTCAGACGATTTGATGGACTTATCGTTTGGACCCAATTTGGGGGGAGAGGGACTGGCTAATTCCCCCTCAATTGCTGTGTCTCTCCGTGATCTGAACAATCATAGACCCTTTGGTGAGTCACTCTCCTTTCTAATTCAACCCCCACCCCTTCCTAATGTTTCGCCGCACCAGGATCCCGCGAGACACGTTATCCAGATGGGGACAGACATCGTCCTCGAACCAATAGGTCCCAGAGTCCCAATCGACAAGGGACCCTTTCCCAGAGTGAGAGGTACCCACGTGAAACTCCACCATTGGATAACCACGAGGGCATGAGCTACTCCCGACCACTTGCTGGAAGCAATCTCCAGGCATTTCAAGCTTTGTGCCAGGATGCCGGCTTGGATATCGACCATGAGTTAACCGCACAAAACCTTGCACAGGTGAATTTTGTCATTGTCTTTCCTTCCACCTATATTCAAACTGTGCTTTGCAGGTATACGGAGTGGACAATCAACACATCGCCCAATCCACGTTCCTGGCCCGTATCTTGGCGAAGCTATCCAACATGGAAAGCAAGGTAGATAGCCTCACCCTTGAGGTTGCCAACCTGAAGGACACTGTTGAAGAGGCGTTGACCACGGCTACAAACCACCCAGAGGAGGCCACTAATAGGACCAACAATGCTCCCGTTGTTTCCCAAGCTGTTTGGGTGACAAGCAAAGAGCTCAACGTAAGCCAAAACCTAAGCATTCCACTCTGTTGAAACTGATGCAGGTTGAGGTTACAGCAACTGATTGTTGGGAAAGCGATGGAGATGATCACTAATCCCATCTTGGAGGCTTACACCGCTGTGGACACTGGTGGTCGTGGTCGTCGTGCGGGAAAAAAATCCAGGGGGTTTGGCTGCCCCATTCCCTATTCAACACCATCAAAGTGCGTCATAAGAACTCATTTTATTAGGTATACCTTCACACAGTGACATCAATTACCCACGGTATCAGCAACATTGCAACAGTCAATCTCCAGCATGGAAAGCGGATCACCTTCCCCCCAAAAACCTAGGTATCACCGATGCAACAGCTACCAAGTTATATTACAAAGCTATCAGAAATCATTTGAAACATGTGCGTGAGAGGTATCACAAGTTGGTTAGTACTTCAATTCAAACCAATTGAGCATCGCCCTCATCCTATTTGCGCTGATATTAATCTGAAGCTTTTGACCGGCATTGACGAGTATCACAATTCCAGCCACGGAGAAGGAGACGGGGCACGTGAGGGTGAAGGCGAAGGCGAAGGAGATGGCAACAGCGAACCACGCGAAGGCGAAGGCGAATCCAGAATTGTGGTACCTTACATAGAGGATCTGATGTACTTGGTCAGTCAGTATTGGGTCAAAGTATATCTAAACCGAATCTGACATGGGTGCATTACTAGATTGCCCAAAAATTTGACACCGTTGGCAAACATGCAAACTCCGCCTCGTTGTGGGCGTCCACCTCGGGTGCTACGCGCGCCAGGCTAGCATACTTGGTCAGTGTGCTCTTTTTGGTGTCCCCCACACGTGTTCAGAAACAACTGACGCTGTAATTATCATCCCGAAGCGGCGCGAAGCAGCACGCATCTACCAAATTGGCCGAGGCTCCAGCTCTATATGGGACGCGGTTGATGGACAGCTGAACGTTTTGAGATCAAAACCGGGCAATTATTCGGTTTCGTCAGTTTTTTCTTCCTACTGTCGTGGAATCAATGTATTTGAACTGACGCGATCAAATGATGCAGGTTTTATAGCCTGGTATATGCCAAAGATAAGAAGGTTTTTACTGGTAAAACAACCTTTGTTGAGGTGAAGAAAAAATATGACTTCAAGTTGCCATCGGACGTCGAGATCATCGCTGGTATACCGCTACAAGCCACTCCTGAGTGAAGTTTCGAGGTCAATCACAGGGAAAGGGCCAGCATCGCTTGGAATTTTAATCTACCCAGCCAATTGTGAATCCGATCAAGCTATCAAATATCTTGTTTTCCAAACTGTCTTCTCTCTTTTTGCAATATGATGATGATGACCCAGATCATCATCTTTCTGTGCCTAATCGTGAGCGCATGGCTTGATCGCCATTGCCGAGTCAAATCTATATTTTGGATTGCTGAGCTGTAAACCTGGGCGGGGATGGATGGATTCAGGGCTCACGCGGCACCAGGTGCGGGTTATTCTATCGGGGCCAACCCCCCGTGACCGCCATCCGGCAGACCAATTATGGCCTTATGGCGGTTTAGCGGCGGCCTGTGGGCCGCACCACCTACCGCCAAGTGGCGGTCGACCGCTGGGACCGGTCGAAATACGGCCTTGGTGCATTTTGGAATTGACCGCCTGAAGTCGGACCCCTAAGGCGGCCTGGAGGTGGTCTCGGCCGTGCCGCGGTGTATAAACCCCGGCACGTGGGACTTAGTTAAGTTTGCGTATATCCGGTATTTGCCATCGTCTGTAAGTTGAGTTTTGGGATATAGCGGCGTGCTTCAAATCTCCGCAAATTCAACTTTGCTTCTCCTCGCACTCCTCGCATAAGCTCTGAGTACATATATGTATAAGGGCAGGGAAGGGTGTTGGACCTCGCAAGTCTCCCTCCAAAAATCACATTCGGTCAACCTAATTCGCTTTGCATTGATCTCACCAAGTTCCAGTCCTACCTTTCTTTGACTTCGTTACTTTTGATCTCGGATATGGCTACTGCAGATGACGGAGCCGAAGTGCAGAATCTCAATGCTCTACTGCAAAAGTCTCTTTCGGTTCTAAACTTCAAGCCTGAAATAAGCTTGGCCTCATTGATGCCCGGTGTATCTGCTGCCTCTGCTGAAGCCACTCGTGCGGCGCTCACTGTTGAGTCCAATGATGATTCTCTCAAATCGCTGAACGATGATGTTATTGTCCAAACTGCTTGGCTAATTCTGTGCTGCTACGTTCTTCACAGGAAAATACGGAAAAATATCATTGCTTTTTTAATGACATGCACTTTCACAAGTTCGTCAGTTTCATAACATAAGTCCACTCCTGCCGCTACTGATCAGATGATCCTACTTCATTTAGTCATATAGCTCATCATCTATTGGCGATGTATGCGCTTGGTGCACCGCCGGCCTTGATCAAGGTAAATGGCCTGGCCTGACCGAAGCCTTTTGACTATTTCTACATACGTGATGAGTCGGCTCACATCGCATTTTTTTCTCCAAGGCCGCTTTCGAGACAGAAGCCCTAGAACAAGTCTGTCAGCTTGGTTCAATCCACAACTTTGCCATTGCTAAGAGTGCAACAGGTTGACTGAAGCAATTTGTTTCTCAGAGACCTGCGCTCTCACCGCCATCGGGTGAAATGTTTAATGAGAAAAATTGGACTATACACTTGGGGGATGATAAGTTTGTCTTCAGAATCTCTTTATAAGACTGGATGACGGAAAGAATTTCTAACTTAAAACTGCGCAGATACTATCCCAGGTACTTGTCCTTCTTTTCCGCCGAGGTTGCTCGGTTAGGCGCCATGAATGCGGTAGATCATTATGTCTTTCGCCAAACTGAAGGAGATATGCTGAATCGGTTAGCAAATCGGTTCGATCGCTCCGTTGCCCTCTGACTATGCTAATGATGCGCACGTTGCTTGTGTGATTATCTGCCGATGTGAACACAAGATCTTTGGGAGGCGTTTATCATCCTAGTTAGTGTTTTTTGACGTTTTCTTTTCGGATTGTGGCTCATGATGCTTTTCCCTTGCAGTAATTCATGTACGCCGAAGAATTTGAATTGATCCTTCCCATACCAATGCTCATGTTAAAATGCGCCTCTAGTGGGGTTATGGTCTTGAATTTTCCGTCGACGGCATCGTAGCGGAAGGTGAATGCTTCAATCTTTGTCCTTGATGATTGATCGAATAGCAATTCTGTCTGCACGGCCAACACAGGTCTTGCGATTGCCGCCGTCCATTCTACCGAGTACAGGAAGTTGCAGTTCAACAATTTAATCAAGATCTCACAGGAACTTGAAGGATCTAGCGTCATAGGATATGACAATTCGAACAACAAACCTAACTTTCAAGCTACTGTACAACAGCTCAGGTTGCATGAGGTCACCTCTCGCGCTCGTCAAGCTTCCAAAGGCCTGACCGCATTTGAGGTTCTTATTCTCCCTCTCCAAATGTTTATCATTTCGTTCGCGCTGCTGACATCACGTTGATCGATTCTAAAACTGTTATTCTGGTAAATTAGATCCTCCACAGGGTGGCAAAAGATCCAAAATTGGAAACGCCACAAAACCGTCCATCAGATCTGCTAGGGTCCCTCATCGATACCTGTGAAATAAAGTCGAATGAAATATTACATTGGACTGATCAATGGCATTTCCAACCTAAATTAGACTGGACTGAAATAGTAAGCAAAACTGAGGAGGTAAGAGTTTCCAGAAGCAGAATTTGGAGACCAAGATTCATTTTAAGGAACACTTTCCCTGTTGCGTAATTGTCCGCTCTAGTTGTGCTGGCTGGTCGTTGCAATTTACGCCTCCAGCTACCACGATGGACCATCACCATATCAGCTCGACTTTCTTATGTCAGCATGTTCTATTTGCTTGATTTCGACCTGCTCGTTGAGAGGAGTGTTGACACATTCATTTTCTGGTGTGATCACAGGTTACATTGCGTCACTTCTTGCATATCTCTCCCAACGATCCTCCAGAACTTATCCAAAGCATCTCAAAAGGTGCTGCTCACAAGTTACTTTCGTGTATGTTTTTTCTCTGATTTGACCTCATACTTGTAGATTGATGTAAGGCTTGTGTTCACACCAATCAGTCCGTCATTGCGCTTTGGGTTTCACGGGGACGTCGACCACTTCACCTTTCCCAAGATTTGGGAGTTAAAAGCGTGGATCCGCACGAGGTAGAGAGTAGCAAAAAGTGGCCAGCATTGATCTCTATTGCAATGGCCCATTCGGATGAACACGTTACAAAGGTAAGCTTCGAACTAGTTCATACCGAGCCGACCACTGTGGTAATGTGCCATGGTCAGAGTATTTATAAACGTATTTTTCTCAAAAATTAGGTCATCCGTACGCTTGCTTGGGCTTCCCAATTATTCGGGCGGGCATCGCGGGGTGTATACGCCTGCGAATTTCCGGGCTCGGATGAACTGGATGGCAGTATCTTTTATCGCGTACGTCAAATATCTGGGTTGAGATCTTGTATAGATCATTAACAACTGTGATGCATGTCTAGGCTGCGTTAAAAACCTTTGATAAACAAGGGTGGATTCGCGATATAAGAACTGCAGACCGCGAGTTCACTTGGTTGGAACATCAGCGCTGAATGTTTCAATTTTTTATCCATATTTTTCTTAGTAAGAAGATTTTATATTTCTGTTTCAATTGTAGATTAGAGCTTTCCAGCGCTGCACTTTCCTCCCTCACGCTCAATGTGAGTATGTACGTCAACTTGAAATTTTGTGCGCAATTTCTTTCTCCAAATAAGACGTCTCTAAAAGGCGCAGCCATGAGCAAGAAACTACATTGAGTTTGACCAGTTTACACACTTCAATTTTTGCCTTTGGGGGTACCAGAGATCTGACTGTGAAGTCGTCTCTGTAAGGCGCATGGGAGTGCCTGGAGATATTTTATTGTGGAAATGGGTTGAATTCTACACCCAACGCAACACCAGGGACTAATCAAGGTACTCACACGGAGATGAGAATGACCAGCTTGTAATTTTTGCTCTCCATGCGCTTTTTGGGTCAATGGTTTTTCCTGATCTTGAGCTTCAATCATTAGCCCTGTTTTTTTGGTATCATTACGGGATGACTTCACACCTCAGGAATCATCAAGTGCAAAACCTGATTGAAGAGAGTCACAGCGACCAGAGTTGTGACTTCCTTTGATTGCAAGTCATGTTTTCCTTGGGCTCCCTTCCTGTTGTCCACTCAGTAACACAGCCCTTCATTTGTCACTGTTCCTTTCATCAGAAATAACACATCATTTGTGACCAACACTATGGAGTAATACAAGGAAGATTAACAGGAAAAATTATGTGCCCCACACAATTGAAAAAGGAAGCACAGAGTCTTGGGAGGCAGAGCGGGAGCCACGGTCACTCTCAGCATATGAGCATGAGCTACATTCATATATAGATGTTAACTTGAAGTTAACTCGAATGGATGATAGGAGCAGAGCCTGAGCAAAATTAGCAAACCTATGACAAACAAGACTCACATTGGAAGACATTCACAACTCTCTTAAATCAGGTTTGGCACTTAATAATTCCTGTAGTATCAGTACCTTGATTGAAAGAGTAAAAAATTGCTTGACTATCCTCAAGAATGCATAGGTACATGTTTTGGGATCAAGAAAGACTGAGTCAATCTCGCTGGAGACAAAAAGATCTGAGAAAAGTATATAAATTATTAGTATGGGATCCAGGAACCTGTCAACAGCCTAGCAAACCTATTTTCAAAATCAGCCTATTCAGCATCACCTCTATCTCTCATATAAGAAAGAAAACAATTGTTCAGCTAAGCTTGTGGTCTGTGGATATAAATTGAACTATTTTTTTGGTGAAATGCTTGGAAAGATGTGAATAAAGCATATAAGTTGATGTTGATCATGTTGCAGCAACAACTCTATTGATCTGGAAACAATCTGAAAGAAACCTGCCAATTTTGGGAAAAATTTGTTTGCTCACAACATATTTAATGTACACATCTTGATTGTCTCCTGTGGTTGGCCTTGGGGCTGGCACAGGACCCCGGCATGCTCTTATAAGGGGTACAGATCCAAAAATGTGACTTTTGAGCTTGCTCGGAAACTTGTCCCTGGCTTTACCCATAGCTTTAAGACAGGTTTAGTCTTTTCAATCAGCTGTATTGGACTTAGCGACTCTGAAATTCAGGCAGAAACCGGTAAAATCCAAGAGAACCCTGTTTAATCCCATATGTCGTATCTCCGCGCGAGCTCAAAAGTCACAATTCTAGATCTGTACCCTTCATAGGAGCATACCGGGGTCCTGCTGGCACTCACACCGCGGGAATTAATTAGTTTGAACCCCGATTGAACCAAATTTCGGTGTCCGAGTTCGAAATTTCCTCAAATCGTGAATTTCGTTCACAATTTGTTTGCAATACGTTTGCCGATCTCCCTTGAGTGGTACTCTGCTCGCCCCGAGTATGCACAGCTACATCATACAACAACAACGCCTTTCAACAACAGTCACCACAGATTCGCCGATGTGCAGAGCATCAAGACTGAGGATGCATGACAAAGGAAAGATGGCTTAATGGTCGGAAATGGGGTGGTTGTTGTATGTTGTAGCTGTACATACAAACGCGGGGCCAACAGAGTACCGCTCAAGGGCAATTGGCAAACCTATTGCAAACGAATTGTGAACAAAATTCACGATTCGAGGAAATTTCGAACCCGGACACCGAAACTCGGTTCAATCGGGTTTTGAACTAATTAATTCCCGCGGTGTCAGCCTGAAATTACAATTGACTATACTACCAAATATTGTACTCGCAACACAGTGATGGAACATCACAATGCTTGATCAGTGTAAAGATGTGTCTTGATTTGGCTAGAACTACTGGGAAGTACATGGTCACTTAAGCTACAATATACCACAGAACCTCCATTTAATTGAAGGCCTATCAGTATCACATACATATAAATCACATTAAAAGGCCACAAAGACAATTCGACTTGCGAGACAAAGTGTACTTCAGGTCATGGAAAAGTTTAACTCCATTGTAAATGTCTTGACAGCCCATTGAACCATTAGAACAAAATCCTACATGATGATTGGAAAGTTGAATGAAATCAATTATAAAAACTCAAGTCTATATACAATGAGAATCGAATGCATAAGTCGACGAATCTCAAAAGTCTAATTCAGCAGAGACCCTTGAAAAATCTTACACCTTTTGTGAGACCTTATGACTAGAATTATCACAAAGTCATTACATATATACACACATACTTGCTTTGAGCCAGCTAACCTAGTGTCCCAGCGGGGCAGAAACCAAAGAAACAACAAAGCCTTTCAATCCTTAAGAAATCAACAAGTTCACTTTTAAAAACCAAAATCGTGACGAAAGAATTAAAATGTAATAATTGAATGTAAACCCAGAGAGACGTGGTTTTGAATTATCAGGCCTAAGTCTTACAAAAATGATCAATTTTAAAAGAAAAAGAAACGCCAAAACCTATTCAACGAAGAGCTTGTTGATTCTTCTTCTTGATGATCATCTTGATTAAGTTCTACATTAGATTCTTCATCTCTAGATATCAAACTTTGTTCTTCAGTTTCTTGATCTGTTCCTACCAGAGAGTTTTCAAGCTGATCAGGTGATGGTGCAGGAATAAGTATACTAGCATCAAAAGACGATGAACTTTCTGTATCACATTCAGGAAGATCTCTTGATCCGTTTTGAGGACTTTTTGTTGTGTTATTGAGATGGTTAATCTGAGGACTTCGTAGGGCTGGATCCCAATGTTCTCTTGGATCATTTTGGGATTGTAGACCATTAGATACTTCAATTGACTTTAGTTTCTTGGATTCGAAAACGTCGATTCGAGATGGTGATGGCCACTCAGAGGGTATCTTTGGTGCGGCTCCTGATGAGATGAATTGACTTTGGTGAACTTCAGAGCTGGTTGTAATACTTGCTACGTCCGGGCTGAACGCGCATCGAGAGGCTAGATCTGATCCTGGCATAGAAGAGCACTTGTTCTTTGCTGATAAGTTCTTCCTACGTCGCTTCGTTCGGCCTTGCGTAGCACGAGTAGGTGAACCCTCGACTGTATCATCTTGTAGTTCCCCCAACATTCGCTTCCGGGCGCTCAGTCTTGTGTTATATGGATGTGATGACATCTTGTGAAAATCGGATGGACTGGAAAAGGAGGATGTAAAAATGAACGATATAGAATGAAAATTGGTGATCAACTTTGTAATAGAGTGGATGTTGAAAGTTCTAGTTAAACTTAGGGGTCAGTCAGGGTCTGTCTCGCTCAAAGAGTTTGTTTGTTGGTTGCAATTATAAGGTTTTTTTTTCTGTGTAACATACATGGAAGCATCCTCTGAGAACAATTACTTTTCTTTAAATGTCTTTTTGGCTTTTTTGGGGAACAATTAATTTCAGTTAAAGGGACAGGAAGAATCAGAGTCGGATGCCAATGATAGGATCTCCAAAGCATATAATTTAGCCTTGATGCATAAGCAAAATACCAAATTAGTCATTTTGCGATCAAGAGAAGCCGGAACAAGAATCAACATGCTTCAACCAAACGAGACGGTTCATGAACGCCGGAAATGGGATCACCTGTCGATTCGGAGATCAGAAGGCGCTTGACCGTTTCCGTACGGCGTTCACGGTAAGCGGGCGACGCGGAACGCCGTGGTCGAGAAATGCCACCGGCGATGACTTCCTTTTGATGCAAGACTAAGTTTTTGGGCTCACCATGCCCGGATCAAAGCCGAGACAACTTAGTAAAAATGTTATTGAGCATTGACAACGGACATCTCTACCAAAACCTTCATCTGGTCTAATTCCTTCAAAGGCTAGTAACTGGCTTATGATCACTTCGATGATTCTGACCATGACAAATTCTGGGAATAATCATCAACAGTTCTATGGTACATAAAACATTCTGATGTCACAGAAGGTATATGTACCACCACCACTTCTTCGTAGCTCAGCATCCAACTCACTACATCTAAAGCCTTGCTTTAAGATCGTAGGTGGTTTTTCACAGAGCAGAGCAGATTTCAGCACGCCTTTCCAAGTTTTCTTTGTTGATACCACTTGTCGGCAATGCTAACAACAGCCGTCATACTGAATGGTCTCTTTAGCTATAAAAAAGCCAACCACTCACTTCATAGCTACACAGCCTTCGGGTCTCGTTGTTGTCTTCCTAATAGAGGCCGAGGTAGGACTCTAACAACTCTCACCGCTATGGCAAAATGAATGATATACATACTTGGTATCATTCAAATCAAAATATAATTCCAACTCCGATTTCAAAAACGTACCTGAAGAAAATATCGATGAACTAGCCAATTGAACATGCAATTCGAGTCCAATAGTAGGTTCAACTTCTAAGGTCAATGATTTCCATCTAGAGTAATACGATGAAGATCTTGACTGATTTTGATAAGTTCCTGAACGTGTGAAAGAACTCATTCGATGAATCCTGATGACCGTTACTAAACCATCGACTGTCTTGACAAGGTATCTGGGAGGGAACTCATCAACCAACATGATTTGGAGGGTGGTCAAGTTGATCGATCTGGCATGCCGTTTCAAAAGAAGGCGTGCACAGACGCGTCGCAGCGTGAGAATACAATCAAGGTCATCCTTGGCATCAGCATGGAAGGATTTCACTACAGAGCTAAGAAGAGGACAATTGTAAAACTAAAAACCTCCATCATCAGGGTTCACTGAGTGGATGTGTACCAAAAGAAGCATCATACCCATCGATGATCCAAGTGGCACTCAAGCTTTTGTAGGGTCTTTTGCTGGGACTCATGATACAGTGGAATATACTGAATGGTGTGAATCTTTTTTGCAAAAAAGGCTTATATCCACTACAAATCCTGAGGATGATCTGGTGTGAGTTGAACTTGTACTACAGGACTTGTGTTAAATTAAGATGATAAGCAGATCTCCAAGCCAATCAGAGCCAGAGTAAACCTTATCTCAATCACCCCTTTGAAAAGGTTGCAATGAGTGCTGGATGATAACAAACAATAAAATAAAAAAGTGATACTACAAGTTAAATAGTCAAGGTACAAAATGAAAAAGGATTCCTTCAAAAAGATGATTAACAAAAAGATAAGAAAGAGAAAATAAATGAAGATGACCAGAAAAATCAAAAGAAAAGATTGATCAGAAAACTTGAAACTTAAAAGTTTAAAGATCAGGATTTAAATCCAGATCAAAAAGATCTTCTTCTACTTCTGGTGGTGGTGGTCTTCTAGATGACATAGTAGGATAAACCACTTGAGATTTCGCCACAACAGAAGGACGAACTAGAGAAAAATCAAGACAAGTGATCATGATCAGCTTTTGAAGAATTTCGAAAAGAAATAGAAATCCACATACCACCAGAAGCCGAACGAGTTTCTCCAACCACAGGACCCAATTGATTCCCCGCAAGTTTATCAATCTCACTGGGATCTGTTCCTGACATCTCTTGACCCATCCTACCTCTTCTGATAATATCTTCAGTTGGAAAAGGCATTAGAAACCTTAAAGCTGGATCTTGTAAATCTAATCCAGCCGTAGCCACTGTTGTATTATTAGGATTCGTGGTAGGTGGTGCTGGTGGTGCTGAAGTATATGGAGCGATCAATTTTGCATGGTTTAGAATTTGAGTAGGTTTTAATGAAACTGTTTAATAGAATGAATGATCATCAGTGAAAGTTTCTATTCTGAGGTTAGATATAAGATTGATTTACATACGTGAATCGATCTTTCTATAAGATTGTTTTTCTTTTTCACCATTTAAACAAATCGAATTTAATTTTTTTTCCGCATCATAAATCTTTTGAATGTTTTGATTTAATTTATTTTGATTAATGATCTGAATTTGATTCATCAATCGATTCATCCGCTTACAATTCGAATCATGAGTAGCATGAAATGATAAAAGTTTAACAAGGTATTGGTCTAGTTGATTTAAATCATTTAAAAGTTTTTGAGGTGTTTGATTTGGAATGGTATTGTTAGTTGAGATTTGATGAAAGATTGAATGACTTAAGGTTTGATAAGATTTCAAAAAACTTTGGAATTGGTTTTGGATAGGTTCAGTTTTGTTGGGTGAGATGGGTAGTTTGAGTTGGTCTAATGATTGAAGTAAGCTTTGATGAGTTGATACTGATTTAGATCCAGTCGGTTGAAGTGTCTTTCGATTCATTTTACAAATAACACTCTTGATCAGAAATGAAGGAGACTGAAGTCAAGCAAGTTCATCAGATTACATCTCATCTCAAATGTCACATCTGCTACATCCCATGTGACACCTCATGTATCCCATTTCCTTCAAACCTCTTCAAACTTTTTCAAAATTGCATTCCTTCATTACCAAAACTTCAAAATGCAATCAACACCCATCCAAATCCCATTCGTAATCGAATTCAACATAACCGTTGGATACCAAGCTCCATCAATCAACAAACTCTCAGGTAAGTTTTTTTCAAGTCCCATTCAACCCTATAATTTCCACAATCCTAATGTGAATCAATCAATCTCAAAGCTCCAATCAAGAAAACCATTTTACCAATCGGACGAGCTTATGCTTCACATGCAACTCGAGTGATCAAGAAACTAAGTATTGAAGAACATGAAGCATTAATAGCCAAAGAATTAGAAGCAAAAAGAAGTCATTCAACTGATTCTGGAGAAGAAGAAATTGATGATGGAGTAGGTGAAGAACCTGAAAGTAAAAGTCTACTAGAATCTGATCCACGTGATTGGAAGGTAAGTCTAGAGTTTCAAATACATTCGTTTCAATCGATCGCTTTGACACTCTACATACTCATCTCTTTTCTTTCTTTGGATAAGAATCAAGATCAATATGATGTCTTGGGGATCTCTTCACTCAGATGGAGAGCCACTCCTGATCAAATCAAACGTGCTCATCGAAAGAAAGTCTTACGTCATCATCCGGATAAGAAAGCTGGACAAGCTGGCAATTCAAATGACGATAGTTTTTTCAAATGTATTGCTAAAGGTAATCTTTTGATCCTCGATTCGACCGTTTTCTCCTGCCCCAAACTTACCAATTGATTTTTTCTCCCTTCATAGCTTACGAAGTTCTTTCTGATCCGGTCAAGAGACGTCAATTTGATTCAGTTGATGAGATGATAGATGATACAGATCTTCCATCTGATAAAGATATACTGGCTAAACCTGAAAGGTTTTATAAAGCCTATGGTTCAGTCTTTGAACGTGAAGGAAGGTTTAGTACTAAACTTCCGGTACCTGATCTAGGCAATGAGAATAGTACGCGTGATGAGGTAGAAGCCTTTTACGATTTTTGGCTCAAGTTTGATAGTTGGAGAAGTTTTGAATGGAAAGATAAAGATGCTAATGAAGGTTCTGATTCGTGAGTGTCTTTATTTCTATTCTGGCTTCAAGAATCACTCGCTCACATTCATCAACCTTCTTGTTTCATTTTTCCGTGAACTTCAGACGTACAGAGAAGCGTCATATTGAGAATAAGAACCGATCTGAACGTGAACGTCGAAAGAAAGAAGATAACGCTAGACGTCGTGGGATCGTTGAAACGGCTCTGGCTTTGGACCCTCGTATGAAACGATTCAAAGCTGAAGAACGTCAAGCTCGAGAAGCCAAGAAGAAAGGAAACAACCCGAGCGGTGGATCAGCTACACCTACTCTCTCAGCCACCGAAAAGAAAGCACAAGAAGAAGCTGAATCGAAGGCGAAAGCTGAAGTGGAAGCTAAGGCAGCTGAAGATAAATCGATCAAAGAAGCAGCTAAGAAAGCTAAAGAGGCAGCTAAAAAGAATCTTAAGAAAGAAAAGAAAACGATTCAATCTTTGATAACGGGTTTGAATTATTTCTTACCGATCGGAGAAAGCGTGACACCTTCGATCATTGAAGGATCATTAACTGATTTGGATACCTTGACAGCTGGATTAGAACCTGAGGAAGTTACTGAGCTTAGAAAAGAAATGGAAGGTAAAGCTCAAGATAGAGTTGCTGTCAAGGCTGTGGTTTGTAAATTCGCCAAACGAGTCTCTGATGCTGGCAAGGGTAGTTTTCGTGAATTTGTTTAAAAACTTGTTAGATACCTGAATATGCTCAATTCTCAATGATCTACGTTCATGTTTTGTTACTACGCATGTCATGGTTCAACCTTATCTCAAGCAACTAGTGGCTGTTAAAAAGTCCTACAAATGCCATTCAAAAGTCTAAGTGCTGCCCCTCACCATCATTCAGCTGTTACATCTGACTACAAATATTATGAGTTCGAACCAAGTCTTGGGTTTCTTTCCCAATTTGCTTTCAGCATCCCTTGCCCCACTACTTCTTTGCCAACGAGCCAAGGGAATGTCATGTTGACATTGTGTAAATGGGCCCAACATCATTCAGATCAGTTGGCGACCGGCAGACTGCAATCCCCATAAAAACACTTACCATGCTGCTTGCAAGTAGGTTCAAGAGTGTCATATCTCAGGCATATCTTGCTGCGTTTCACCCCCGCACAAATTTGGAACTCAGTTAAGTTTGAGTCTTACAGCCTTTTTAAAAAGTCAGATTCTCCCTTCGTTCGGTTACAAAACAATCAAGAACACAGATCACATTTTGTTTCACAAATTACTCGTCCAAAGGTGAACACATCACTCATGAAAAAAACAACGTTTCAATAAACAATCATATGAAGAAATGAAGATGTATACCACACAGAACCCAAAAATGGACAAATGATTGTCAATAAGTAGTAGAAAACCAAATCCAATCACTCTCTTTTACAATACTGACAGTAACATGTTAGTTTTTCTGATAATAAGTTATTTTCAATACATCTCTCCTTTCGAAATACACCCGACTGCGTGTCTTACAACCTTCTCGAAAGTTGAGTAGTCTTACTCCTCTTAGCAATCACATCTAATACAGTTCTTCCTTCTGTAAGCTTGGGAGCAATAGGTTTATATTTTCGAGAAGATGAAAGATGATGACTGTTGTTCTCCTTCAAAGTGGTGAGATGGTGATTGTTGGTCGGATTACTAGGGAATGAACCCAAGGCTTTGGCTTTCCAATTCTCTCTTGACTCTCTCATCAATTGTTCATTCTCTTCACGTAATCTGATATTTCTACATCAAAGAAACAGTCAAGGATCAGTTCAGTAAAGTTTACCAATCCGATATGATGATTTGATGACTTACTCAGCTTGTAAAAGACGACATTGATCCTCAAGTTCTTCGATATATTCTTTTTTCCTTGCTCTAACCGCTCTCATCCCTTCTCGTTTCCTTTGCATGAATTCGGCTTTCTCATCTGATCCTAATGGAGCTTTCGGTCTTGGTTTCGGTCCAGGTTTAGCTCTAGGTAATCCATTCTTGTTCAACACAGGTACCGATGATGATGATTGATGATGATGATGATGAGTGGTAGTATAGTCTGATTCAGCTAATGATTCACAAGGCGATCCATCGGTGATGTACTCTACAGGACGATCTGTAGGTGTCTTGGCAATGGCCGGTTGAATTGAACGTAAGGATGATGTAGCGGGATTTCGAAAAGATCGGGTAGGTGATCTACTCAGTTCTCGTTCGGACTGATACCTTGAATCATGAATAGTACGAGATGTGCCAGGTTCACGTCTAGCTCGTTTAGGTGGAGGTGGTACAAATTCAGGTGAATCATCCGAATCTGGGAAATCAATCTTCACAAAAGGGATTCCGGCCATCGATGCTGCAGTCAGAGGAGATGGTTTGTTGATGATCCGACTCGAATGACTCGGCACTGGGACTGAGGGTATCTGTTCGGTTGGCCAGGGTGATCGAGAATTAGGGCGTGAGCTCGGTGGATCCAATTGAATAGCTTTAGAATTGGGTTTCGGATCCCGATTATTAGAAGAAGTAGATGTATCAAGACGTAAATCGGGATCTACATTGGCTCGATGTGAATCGGCAGGACGAGATCGAGAGACGGATGTGTTTTGGTTCTCCATGGCAGAGTACCGTCCAAAGTGACCAAGAAGATCAGCAGTGGAAAGACCACTAGCACCTAAAAGTTGTTGTGCCCAATCGATTGCAGGAGTACTGGCAGAAGCAGCAGTTTGAGAACCACTGGGACGTTCATCCAAGAGATCTAAGACTTGTTTAGCTGATGTGGTATCTTCTAGTGGTGGTTGGAAGTCAGGGTCATCGGATTCGCTATCAGTTGGAAAATCAAGATAATCAAGTGGGTTGAACAAATTGCTCTTAGGATCGGGTTTTTGAGGTATCCTTCCTGATCGAGTTGGCTGAGGATTCCATTGAAGTTGATTGGATGAGGTGTTTGAAGTGGAAAGATTGTTTGAATTAGGAGTAGATTCGTTGACTACTTTCTGAGATTGAATGGTAGAGTCAAGAAATGAGAGTTGATGGTTGGCTTGAGTATTGGTTGAGTTAGAGTTCGTTAAGCTGTTAAGGAATTGAAGACTAGTTGATGAGTTGAGATTGGTAGGAAGATCGAATGATGAGAATAATTCAGCTAATGATCTAGCATCATTTGGATCTTGTTCCATGTTTGAGTAAAGTTGATAAGACCGACTAGATGACCAATGAAGGAACGATGAAGAGGTTCAAGTTGATAATACTGAAATGGTAATCAAGCGAAATCTCAAACTCCAAGCTCCACTTGACTACTTAATGGTTTTATCCTTCAATTTAAACACCTTAAGGTCAAATACTCTGCATCTTCGCGCCTCTCACGTGACTGAATCAATCCCGATTCCCACACATATATGTATCGTAAATACCATTCCACGCGTTCGAAGACGTGCTTTCCCCTGCTTAGAGAAATGTTCCGAGCCATACGCGCTCATTTAGTTTATTCAGACATCTTTCCATCAAAGCATATACAATAAAGCCAGGGAAATGAAAGGAGGTTGCCATGTTCAAAGCTTAGGCTCGATATTTCTTACTTCAGTAGATCCACACGCTTCAAACACATATTGCCATAGTCAAGCGATAACAAAACCAACTTACTCAATTTGAAGAAGAATGTCTTTCAAAGAATTCACCTTCATTAAACATATTGCAATGGTCTATATCACTTTAAGAAGATAAAATCGAGAGGGAGGTATGAAGCAACCGTCCAGAAGTCTAAGGTGTATGGAAGCCTACTGATTTTTTCCAAGACACCCTGCTTACCTGAGCTGACTATGTTCCATTGAATTTTATACTGATCTTTGAAAAATGGAACAAGAAATGAAATGGTGTTATAAGAAGTTTGAGAAATTGCTATGTTTATTGTCTTACTGAAGAGCTCCGAAAATTGGTTCAGTTTGTTGAGTTGAGACTGAGTTATCTGGAATGTTTGTGTTCCTCCTTCAATGACAAAGAAATTTCTAAGCTGTGCTAAGTGAGACTCAAAGCGAGAGAAGTCAAGAGATCTGAGATGCGGAAATACCAGGCCGAGAATGATGCTTTTTCCACTGTTCAGGTATATGAGATGGACCCTACGGAATCCAATGGTGTGGTATTACTATGCCTTTCTTGGTGGATGTCTGTGATTTGATTGTTTTTGATGTCTGTGCAATGTATCAAAGTCAACTGATGATTCATATGGATAATACTTTTAGAAGCCTTGCTTAGCTATTGACTCACTTTGTGACGATTTTAAGTTGATGCACAATTGATATTGAAAGAGTTTTGATGGAGATGTGTTACTATAGTCACGGAGATTTGTGTAAATTTTTTTCTTGGGGATTTGGGGGTGACATGGGAGTGATGTGTGCTAGTTTGTCAAATGTGAGGAAGAAATTGAAAGATATCACCCCAGGTGATTCGCATGTTTCATGGCTGGAAAGTATGGTCCCATTACGAAAGGTATGAAGCAGAGTACAAAATTGAAAGATAAGAAACGTAGCAAGTGTTTTGATTCAAGATGTTGTTTTTGGTAATTGGGTTGCAATATGGACCTTGAGAGCAGAAGGCCATCTTCCTTACATATGATTGAACTGGTTGGTGTTTTTGATTGATGTGGTATGATTTGAATGAGCTTTAATAGCTGATGTGTGAGGATTTAATCCGTTTGCCAACAAACAAAAGCACTTCAAACTGAAGTGGTGGTCGGCCTTTCATGTTCTTCAAACCGCCAGGCTGAGGTCTCTGATAACCTAACGGTCATCTCTGAACATATTTTTGGAGCTCTTCAGTAAGACAATCAACGTAGCAATTTCTCAAAATTCTTATAACACCATCCCATTTCTTCTTCCACTTTATCAAGATCAGTATTAAATTCAATGGGACATATTCAGCTCAGGTAAGCAGTGTGTTTTGGAAAAAAACAGTCGGATTCCATACACCTTAGACTTCTGGGTGGTTGCTTCATACCTCCCCGAGATTATCAACCGTACACGTTCTTTCTCGTCCTATGATCTCCCAAGTCGATCCAATGAAGAAGAGCTGACGCAACAGATCAAGAACGCCATCAAAAATGGATTTTATCTTCAGAAGATTGGAGTCGCTTTTATTAAGATGATTTGTACCATAAATCTCATATCTGGGTACCCTCAAATGAATCTCCAGCAACTCGACACGATGCGAAGAAAAGAATTGAGACAAGAGTAGCTTGCTTGCATGGCGTAGGGTCATCGAGTTTTCCTGCAGGAGACATCATTGTCAGTCTGGACCTAGTCCTCCCGCACGCCGGATTGAAGATGTAGAAAAAGATTTTTTGTCACACAAATCATTATCAAGTAGGAAATCCCTTGCAGCAGTAACTTGCCATCATTTGGAGCACTCATCCCTAGCCCACCATAAAACAAAACACACGAACTAACTCTCAATATTCAAGATTCAAAAATTTCGAGACTTGTTGGATCAGAGAGCGCTGTGATTGAAGACCTTCTGGAAGCTTTCTGGTCGGGGAAAGTAGTGCCTTGGTAGGGGTGGTCTTTCTTGATTGCAATAATCTTATAGGCACTTCATTATTGTCCTTGGTTTCATAAAATTCGAAGAAGAGTCCACAAATGACTGCTGAGGATGAGCTGGGCTGGCGATATGTACAAGTGATGAAGATCTGATCAATCCCAAGACCGCGTCCACTCGTTTAATATCCTCATGGTGTGTTTCTTTCCTCTACCAAATTCCAATGACCATTCAGCCCAATTTAGGCATCTACACGCGATACCATCAATTGTCATGGTTGGGTTCTATTGTCAGTCTTGACTCTTAACTCACAATGTTCATGTCGGCCTATGGTGTTTCAAAAGCCGGATTGTCTAAGTATTCAAGCTCCCGTGATTTACCAGGATTTACCAAGTCCGAACATCCTTTAATGGAACCGCCCGCCTCTATGAAGAGATATTCAATCGTCTGACCGTCCCTTTTATAAGGGGTGGGAGATTTTTCCACCCTTTTCTTTCCACCCGTTTTGTGGTGTAAAAACCCAAGGGGTGGAAAATTGCATACCCTGGGGGGTCATATGCAATGTTCCACCTTTTTTCCATTTTTTCTTGCAAGTGGAAAACAAGAGGTGGAAAAACTAGGGTGGAAAATTGGATCTCGAAGCCAGCAATATCAAATTTTCCACCCAGATTCTTTCCACCAGATAGTGAGTGTCAAAATATTTGTGCGTTGTAGAACTTATAACCCAACAAGGGTTATACAGAGCTGGAAGAGGATAATCTACTAATATAATGACTAGTAGAAGTTGTCTAAGGACTGCTCTTCTAAAACAACACAATCAGAAAGAGCTCTGTTGTATTGAGTACTGATAAGGCACCAGAGAAATGTATCTTCACACGTATTTAAACTTTAAAAGCACACTTTGTATTACTATCAACACTGCTATAGTGTTATTCCCAATTGATAACTAAAGAAAATAAGCAATATCTGATTGATATTATTCCCAATAAGTCTTTATGACTATGATACTAAAGTAAATTTCTCTTTATAGCTATAATAAAGGGCGTATTTAAGTGACCAGGTACTATTAAAATAAGTTTATGATGATAAACAAAATAATAATGGCGTAAATGATAAAGAAAAAAGGGGAACAACAGTCCCAAAACCCTCTCAAAGTATATATAACAATGTACTAGAACTTTTACAATGGTCAACAGCCTCCAAACCAATCAAATCCGCCCAAAATTCCCTAAAAACCCTATGATGACGCAATGTAATGATTTTGTTACTAATAAATGATGTAATTTTCACAGCTAAAAGTGATCAATGACGCAATAATATGATGTACAGCACTTCTTATGATGAATAAAGGTGATTTTTTCCTTGTAAACTAGCTGAAAACCAATTTTTGAGATTACGAATTTTTTCAGATGTGCTCCAATTTTTGATTACTAAAGTGCATCTTGTAGCCCACGTGTTACTGATCATTTCTGACACCTACATGACCTACTTCTGATGAGTGATGCGCAGGATATTGAGTTGTGAAGTTAAGGTTTTGGGTGTTACATGTGACTGGTGACTGTAAATTCGAGATTCCACCAATTCTTTATTTGCCTTATAACTTTTTACACACACCTCCGTTACTAATGAGTTAAAGTTTGTACATTATGTAATCCACTCTTCTGCGTTGAATGAGACATCTACCAACCTATTCTGACGTCATTTGACATATGTAATTAGCTGAAAACCTCCATTTTCCACAAATTTCACCCATTTTCTTCACTTTTCACAGCTACTACTCTCTTTTTCTTGCTCATGTAATATGACATCATCATCTATAACCTTAAAAATCCCGGAAAATCCTCTTGGCAACCTTAAATTCCATCACTACCACTATTACACATCCAAACTACACGTGTACCTCTTGTTTACCAACTTCAAAAAAGTACCTTTTCCCTAATAACTTTTGTTTCTGCTTATCAACCTTGAAGATTAAAATTGTCATAGTATAATATAATGTTGTTCTTTCATATTCTAACCTCATAATACCCATAACTTTATTTTTACTAACCTAAAAACCATTTTCCAACTTTTATACCTATATTTTCGAATTTTTCTTATGTTTTTCTTTCTTTCTTTTTGTAATAAGTTTGTAAGTAAACTATAATGATCTTATGTATAATGTGAAATAAAAATGATGTAATGTTGACCTAATGACCAATACATAAGCCTACAAGAGCTTCAATTGATCAAAAACCTCCATTTTGAATTTTCTTTCCTGCTGAATCCTGCTGATAAACTGGTAAACTGGTAATTGTGAATTTTTTAATTGATCCCATAAATTGTTCACCACAGCGTAAAATTCCATATGAGCCACCTCAGATTGAATTTTACACCCATTCGTTGCCACCAATTTCAAAAATTACACCTTTGCTTTACACCCAAAGAGAAAAGCTGAGTGTACAGTTGAAATTTCATGGTTGATAATCCATTTCAAAGGACAGGTTGCTTTCAACTTGTCCTTTGATGCTTTTTCAAAAGCACAAGGTGCTTTTCCTTGAAGCACTATATAATGGGTTACGAGATTTTTACACTCAATAATAAGGGGGCTCAAGTCAAAAATTCTGCGGCCTTTTCTTAAAAAATCAGGGAAAGTTTTTTACAGTACCATGCTGTAAAAACTTTTCCCAATTCGTAAAAACAGACTGTAAAATTTCTTTCGGATCTCCTTCTGAGCAGAAAATTTGCGCAAATTTGCGTAAATTTACTGCTCAAAAAAGTTTTTTACAATAGGGGGTTTCAAGTCAGAAATATTTTGTGAAACTTGTTAAAAAACGGACAAGTTTTTTAACTTTTACGGTGGGTTTTTTTTCTGCAAATATGCGGTCAACACCATTCGGGACACCTAAAAAGGTGTCCCGATTTTTTTAAATTTACGGTATATTTTGCAACATCGGACAACTTGTTGGACTGTAAAATACCGTAAATTTATTGACTTGAAACCCCCTAATAAAAGTAGTAAAAAATTTTGACTTGAGCCCCCCTAATGAGTGTAAAAGTGTAGATTACATGGGTGTAAATGCATTTTTACACTCAATCCGGCCAAATTCCTGGAGTGCAAAGATTTTGTATGTAAATGGTTGTGTGTAAAAGTGTAGGGTGGCTCCATCTACCTACAATCTTACACTCATTATTTTTACACTTGATATGTAGTGTAAAAAAATACAGTGTAAAAATTGCTATAGACCCTAAATGTCTAATTTTACACTCAATATGGAGTGTAAAGTTGAGGAGTGCAAATATGTAAGCACACGTGCCATGCTTATAATTTTACGCTCATCAAAGCAACTTTGTGACACCGTGTCCGTGTAGGGTTTGCTTGTCGGCAAGTGCACACCGACTCCCTTTGAGGCAGAAAGAGAAGTCGTGCGCGCTCGTCGACAAGCGAATGCTACCCGGACACGGTGGTGACTTAGCGGAAAAACTGCACGTATCTGCAATTTATCTCAAAGTCTCTCAAATGTGTCTGTCTCCTCACACATATTTGGAATTGGTTCAAATTCTTTCAAGTGTGTTTGTCTCCCCAGTGCAAGGAAGGTATTTATCCACAGCAGGTATTTAAGTATATAAGTCATTGTTGCAATACTTTTGCGTTTGTAAACAACTGTTATCTAATTGATGATTGTCTAATTACTTGTTCAATAAGTCCACTCATTGACAATAGCTATTGTGCTTTTCCCTTTGGATGTAAAAGGAAGGTGTAATTTTCTACGTTGGTGGAAACAAATAGGTGTAAAATTCGATCTGAGGTGGCTCATATGGAATTTTACACATCAAAAATTTGACACTCATTATATGATGGAAAGAATATGAGTGTAAAATTCAATATTAGGGGGGCTCAAGTCAAAATATTTTACTACTTTTATTGTAAAATTTTGTTCCCAATTGCATAAAATTTACGCAAAATTTTATGCAATCGGGGAAAGTTATACAACATCCCAAATTTTTTAAGCAGCAAATTTACACAAATTTGCGTAAATCTGCTGCTCAGAAGGAGATCTGAAAGAAATTTTTACGGTCCTTTTTTACGAATTGGGAAAAGTTTTTACAGCACGGTACCATAAAAAACTTTCCCCAATTTTTTAAGAAAAGGCCGCAAATTTTTTGACTTGAGCCCCCTTATTGCTGGGCTCAGGATGCAATTTTCCACCCTTGTTTTTCCACCTCTTGTTTTCCACTCACAAGAAAAAATGGAAAAAAGGTGGAAAATTGCATATGACCCCCAGGGTATGCAATTTTCCACTCACCAGTTTTTTACACCACAAAACGGGTGGAAAGAAAAGGGTGGAAAAATACAGGTTCCCCTTTTATAAGGCCATCTATCTGAACCGAGATAGTTCCAATCCCGGCACTTAATGGCATACCTTCACCGGCGGTACTATTGACAATATAAGCTAAATGTAAGTCGACTTTTGAAATGATATCGCATCATTTTCAACTCGCGTCTACGAAGACAATGTTGGACAATTAGATCCTGCCAGCAGAAAACTTTTTTTGTTGCCCATTGGAACACTTCCCAATATGGCACTTGGAGAAGCTGTTGTGACCGCTTGCTTGCCAACTTGGCCAATCGATTGCAATCAATAAAAATGATTCAGTCAGGCCAAAAACGCCTAATATTGACTATCTATGTATCGCGCTCACCCTGGACCCCCACCAGCGATTTGCACAAAAGATTCCACTTCACTGACTTCGACCCTCAGTTTCTCCAAAGATTCTCATACTATCTTGTCCGTCAATAAAAATGACCCAAGTTGCACAATTGTTGATTGCATGCAAATTCAAGTGTAACGCATGAAGTGAAGTACAATCAACACAATCAACAAAGGAAGATTGAACCAGAGGTAAAAGGTGAAAGTGGGCAGATCTTATCCGCACACGTTTCAAGAATTATTAACATTCAAAATAAGTTCTTTTGATGCAAGTCCATATCATACATCAAGAAACTGTTTTTGAGCATCACATTTGAGCATCACATGGCTGAGTATTCAATTGTCTCCATAACTCAGCTTTTTCATCATCAATTGAAGTGTTTTGTCCTACTTCGGCCATCAAACACTAAGATGCTTTTCACCACTTCAGAGCGGGAGATTCAATACGTTTCTACATTATCTATTAACTAAACACACCAAACCAATTGCAAATCAATTACAAACCGATTACACACAGATGCAGTTTTCTTTTGAAACTCGATCAAGATTTTCACAAAACTCAAGTAAAACAAAACAAGATTTAAAGTATTACAAAGACCTTTCACAATCATTTACCAGGATTAACACAAGTAGCAGGAACCAATGATATCATACAGCCTACAATATCGTCTTTATCTTCCGGTTTATCGCCACAGAGTCCAGGCTGTGGCTTGAAGCCTTTTGGAAGGATCTCTACCTCCCCTTTTGAACAGACAATTGCACTGCCTTTGCATGAAAGTGTAGCATCTTTTGCTTTACATGAAATACCTGTTAATCCTTTCGGCACGTTACCATTTGTACATGCCAAGGTAGCCACTTTTTGAAAACTATTATTGGTTGCTACCTTCTTGTCTGGCTTTGTTTCGGCGGCAAATATTCCAGAATGGAGCGCGAGGAAAAATATGATCACAAAATATTGCCTGTTATTTGAAAAATATAAAAAAAAATCGTTTAGTCAGTTGGTAAGCTTGAACATGGAATTCCGTCGAAAAAAGAGTGTAGTGGGTTTGTATTCTTGATAGTGGAGCACATACTTACTTCATTTGAGAAAAGTTTCTCGAAAGTCCTTGAGTGCAATTGAATGAGCTGTAGGCTTAGGTGCGGGGAGCGAAATCGATATCTTCAGGCAAAGTTGCTATACAGGAGCCAAAGAAGAGGGATGTGTGGTCCGTTGTTTGATATGCTGTGGTCTTTTGGTGGACTCAAAGACGAAGTGTCAATTTCCAGAAGTGACGCTATGGAGCCTGGAGTATTATGAGGAGCTATTTGATGAACAAAAAATATCGAAATGACTCAATGAGGATAATCCTGCCTGGAATGTATGTTATAGATCAGACAATCACACAGCAGACTTCCCTTTTATGTTGTGGTGAAGCCATTTTTATAGAAATCCATCTCAATCCGGCTGCTAGGGTGCGAAGGCTCGTGCCAGGATGACTCGTCTCGGTCTCGTGCCTTTCTGTGAGGGAGGCATGTTGTCGCTCTTTAACTGGAGAGGCAACTCGGGTGGCCTGGCGATTCGTCTTTCTCCTCGCCAACGAGTGATTGCCATCGAAGAACGTAAACTTGGTTTCGGTCAGCTGCTTACACCGGTTTAGCATGCGGAGTTGGCATCTGAGTCTGGGGCGATGAGGTCACCTCATTTCATCAACAGCTTCATTGGCTCGAAACACGCGATCACGGTTGAAGGTTTGGATGAGTGCAGTCGATGATGTGCTACCTTGACGACAATGCCCCGGTTGCTTGGGTTTTGGCAGAAGACCGCTATTTGAAGCACGATCCACACAAGTACAGACGCCGGCATCTGTTGACATTAAGTTCATTCGGTTAACAAGACATTGGGCGACCGCAACCCTGCTTTGGTCGAGGGGTCAGAACGACAAGCTTGTTCCGAATGTCACATAGCTCATGAGGAGGTGTTGGGCAGAGGCTCCCGGATACATCCCAGTCAACATATGCTCAATAGACGAAGCAAATAGTGGTAGCGAGTATTAGAGAAATGAAATGAGAAATAGAAGAAATGAAGAGACAAGCGGAGAGAATCCTAAATTTTAAAAACAAGTTAAGTTGTCTGCTCTACGGGTCGAGTAATCTTACCTTTTCCTTTTTTCCAGCTTTACGCTGCACGCGTCTTGCTCCCACGTGTCCTATTTCACTCCTTGGGTTCATTTGCTTTTCACTATTGCTTTTGAGTTTGGCGACTTGGACCATAGCAGCTCTCCACCGTTTTTAACCAAATCTCGATGGCAATTTGATTTTTGTGACGGGGAGGGCTGGGTTTCCCTTTCAGCCCGATTGTGGGTATGTAATTTAGGTTAAGGGAAACCTGTGATGAATTATCGTCCGATCTGTATATCTTGATTGAGGTACATAGCTTGAGTGTGGAGTTTGATACAAACTGCGACCGGTTTCCTCTTCCCAACTCCAACAGCCCGCCTTCGTCGCATTTACTTGACCCGATTTTGATTCATAACGTCGACCGCTTCATCATCGAAAGTAGCGCCTCCCTCTCGATTCTTACAACACTCAAAGAATGTCGCTTGCTCTATCTTTCTCTTTAGCTCAATTGACGCTTCTCGGTCAGGCTGCTCTGTTACATCCCGCGTGTCGGACCAGCTACCATGCGCGACTGCTCCGTCTGGGTCTCATACCCCTCGCATTCGGCTTACTGGCCTCATTTGCCATGCGAAGGCGTGCTCAATCAACGTCCCCACTGGATAGCGCAGCGAATATCTTTATTGGTCCAATGATCGCTGTAACCGCCCTGCGAAGTTTGATTTGGGGGACAAGTTCCAAACCATACCATCGATTGAAAGACTCCGAAGCGCGGGGTTCACTTTTGGATAAATTAGCCTTTGGACTTTCACTTCTTTCTAGTCCGAGAGGAATCGGTTGGTCTTTCGGGGTTCCTCTACAACCTGTCAATCAAACCAGAACGGACTTCTTTCGAGATACATTGAAAAGACTTTCAAGCGATTTATGCATCTTTACAAGCTCAGTCGCCATCTTAGCCATCATTGACATCAGTCCATATGCAACTACACCAATCTTTCGATATCTCATGACCTTCTTTTCCGGTACGCTTGCTTGGACCATGCTTGATAGCGCTGGATGTTTTGCCCGACTAGTAGCCCTCTTATTCGGACTTGATCTGGCCGAATATACTTTCTGGCTTGATTCTCCAATCCGATCGACGAACCTTGCAGATTTTTGGTCAAGAAGATGGCATAGCGTCTTGAAACACGTGTTTGTGGAAGGGGGAGCCAAACCGTGTGAAGCAATAGTTCAAAAGTTGTTAGGCAATGGTGTTCTCAGTCGATCAGCAGCATTAATTGGTGCTTTCACAATCTCAGGATTGATCCACGAGTTTGGTCTCTGGTTTGCTACTCAACCGGATCTTTCATTTCGAACTACGAGTTTCTTCGTGAGTCAAGGATTAGGAGTGGTACTTGAATCTACATTTTCTAAATTGACTGGCCGCCGTGTAGGTGGTTGGCTTGGTAGAATTTGGATGTTACTATGGTTGGTAGCTTGGGGTAGATTGATGATTGATTCTTGGCTAGACCAAGGTGTGGTGGATAGTAGCTTAATGAAAGCATATCTTTCAGAGCATGGATATTTTTGAATTGCTGTTTACTTTTCCCTTATTGATTGTGTTGTAAACTTTCCCTCATGGATTGTGATCGAATATCAGTCATAGAGTATTCACTTGCATAATTGTCTAAATATTTGGATGATATATAACTGGCCCACTTGGCATCTTGCTGAGATCTAGAGCACGGTATCATTCTAGGTCCAAGCATCTTATTTTTCAAGCTCACAATGGTTAGGTTAGCTTGAGGTTCAATCAGGAAACCAAGACTCTGATTAAATGGTTTCAATCTGAAAGATCTTCAGGGCCATCTTAAATTGAATCAGTTCTGTAACTACACCTACCTGTACAAAATTATGTTGCTTCTGGATTGTATCACTTTCTTTGCCTGTGATCTACAATTACAAATCAATTGGAATGCTTTAAGTCTTGTGGCATAACATTAGAAGAGCAGCATTGTGATTACATGACATTGAGAAAAGCTATATATCATTATTGCATGTATGTGTACTTTGATTAATCAGCATCAAATGGCAACCTTCACCTCCTCTAGTTTTACATTTGATGCTGATTTGTAAAACTATTGGAGGTGAATGTCACCTCCCCAAAAAGCAGTTGGTCTGGGCTCTGGACAGGTTCCTTGCTAACAGCCTTTCAAGAGCTGTGATTGCACTGCTGGCAAAGGTACCTTTGATATTGATTCCCTTGGATTGAAAGAGCCAAGGTATCCTTGGACACAGCTTCCAAGTAATTGATCCAAGGCAATCTTTAGGGTCAAGGAAAGCCTTGGATCAATTTATTGGACACACAGTCCAAAAATACCTTGGATTTCCAATGCAAGACATTTTTGTTGGCAATACTAGGTCAAGAATGGATGGGTGGGATGCAAGTTGGATGATTGGAAGATCACCAGGTTTAGCTGTCTTTGCATGCCATAAGGTCAGGAGTGCTACCTTCTTCTCACCAACTCCTTCAACATTTAGATTGCCCAAGGTTAACATCCACTAGTGATTTTTCTGACACACATCATTCCCCAGAAGGCCACTAGCACAGCTGTCACAATCATCTCCTCAACATCAGTTCTTCTGGCAAAGTCACACACAAGACCAATGGCTCTTGTAACATGATGGGGATTTTTTCGCTTTTATGATCCTCTGATCCCACATTGTTTGTGCCTAGAGTGATCTGGTCTTTGGATATTTCTGTTGCCCATATGAAGGCATTGAGTACTTTTTGATCTAGATTGGGATGAGTGAGTTTGGTTGCCATCTTCCACGTATGTAAACCCACTAGGTACTTCACAATTGTCTTAAATTTGATGAGTTTTTGTGCTGATGTTTCTTTCTCAATTTTGAAATGACCTGCCCATGCTATGAAACTGTAGATGTTGACTGATCTTACCAGGATAGCATTCTCACAATTTTTCCCTTGGTGTTTGATATACTCCTTGAGATTTGCCACTGCGCTCATGTATCCTTGAAAAGGTGACATTTCCCAAGCTCCCCCACTGTATGGCCCTCCATCTTCCTAGTTTTAGTATACTCAATTCCATTTACCACTTGTTCAAAGCTGGTTCTTCCCCTGTTTGTGTTAGGTTTTGACATTGCAATACTGTGAAATGTTAAACGGAAAAGATTAGGTGATATTTTGATTTGTAAACAACCAGAGCATTCTCTACCTGCTCTATACCTCTGGACAAGGATTTAGTGTTTTTGCCTAGTGAGTCTAGTTGCTTTTCTTCTAAGTTGCAATATAATTCCACCAATCTCCTTTGTATGATCCTTCATTCCTTATTTACTGCTACATGTTTTGATTGGAAGTTTCAAAATACCCCCTCTGTGGTGGTGTCCATCAGGTACACTTGCTGTCTCCCTTTCGTGTTGTGATTATTTGCAACCATTTCAAGGCCTAGCCGTACTGCAATGTTTAAAGTCAAGGCAATGTTGGGCTTCAAATCCAATGCCTCTGTGACATTCCAGTCTTTCTTCAGTTTCCGCTGGACCCGGTTGATTGCTAGAAGGAGGCCCATTCCAATAGTAATCACAGCATCTCCCAGCTACCAACCACAATGTCTGTTTTGGTGCAGCACATCAACACACACCATAGATGTCAGCCCTGAGCCCTGATTACACGACCACGGGCTAACAGTAACATATTATATTATTGTATAAATCCATAAGTACATCTCACGGCTCAGTGTCAAGAGGCACATAAACACATGTACATAATGTATTAAATATGTAGCAAACCTAACCCAAGCGCCAACCACAAGTGAGACAAGAATCACACGCCAACCACAAGTTGACGCTTGGCCTGTGAATATATAAACCCCCCTTCTTCCCTTGATTCATCCACCATCTTTTACACACCACAACATCAGAATCACATTATACTTGAAATCCTATATAGAGGATCCTCGAGTACGTGATTAGTTGTGTAGTCTAAAGACCAAGCTTGAGCATCACGGGTTCTATTGCTGAGCACCCCGGTATTGATTTCTACGAGCCTTGGGCCATTGTATTCTCTAGAAATAAACCGTAAAGCAGCAAAGCTTCCTCCCTTATACGGAGTCTAAAGTAGCCTTCAGGATCTTTGGTTCACCAAAGTGTAAAGCCTGCCCCTCGCAGTCTCACGATGTTAGAGCTTACTAGCTCTTTACCGCCCTTAATCTCTTTATCTCTCCCTCAAATCCTCTTCTTAGAGGTCAACTAGCTGTAGTCTTCACTTGGGTGTACCACGTGAAGACCACACTTTACTTCCCTTATCACCTTCTTAGTGAAGAGTACGCCTAACAGACGCGCACTCCTCACAACTTGGGGGCCTCATCCGTGTTTTGTTCCTCAATCATCCTAGAAGATAAGACCAATTATCTCTATTCTAATCATCTATTTTCTTTCCCAATAATACAAAAGTCAAATAAAAAAATTAGGATTCTTTTTCATCCTGATTTGATTAATATCAGTAGTGCGCATCACCATTAGATTGCAGGATTGTGATTTTATTCATTTAAGATCACAATTTTCTCCTCTGTTTGTTTTGTTGAGATCACATTCCTCAGAAAAAAGGAGGTGACCTTTTTTTTGTTTTTATTTAGCTCTTCTTTTCAAATTCAAATTTTAAATTACTTCACACCCCATTTTGGGTTTGAGTAACAAGTGTAATATCCACAAATTACATTTAGTGATTGTTCCATAAAGAAAGTAGTACACAACCACATATAGATAATTCTATATCACTGTACTTAAGGAGTCTGCAGAAAGTCACAATAACAGTGTGATCTGAATTACATTTCTTACCACGCTAAAATATTGAAAAACACGTGTGATAATTTACATACGCCAGTAAAAGCACTTATTGTGTGAAGTACACACACGAAGGTTTTTCGAGTTAGACATATAGAACTGTCATAGATTGACAGGTAGTCCACCTGTCAAATAGGTGAGCTTTTCATTAAGAACCGGGTAGTTTACCTGCTTCAGGTTGCAGACTTAGAGCATCCACAACGGTCCACCTACTTTGCGAGCCCTGGAACAGACCCCCGATCCTGATTTTGTGGATGTAGGGGGTCAAAAAAACAGGTGTCCACAGCGGTGCACTTGAAGTCAGGGGCCAGAACTCGATTGAGTGATATGGTATGCTTGTACCATATCATCTTGTTTCGAGTGCGGTTTGAGACGTGACTATATCGGTCACGTGGAAGCAGTGGCACGTGATATTGGGAGCTCCTATAGACCTCGCAGATGTGGGGGGTCCGGATGGAAATCTGGAGGCCCCCGACGTCTCACCCCCGATTGTGCGAGCTCCGTTGGAGCGTTTTTTTGCGTTTTGACCCCCTACATCGCTGGGGGCCCGCAAAGTAGGTGGACCGTTGTGGATGCTCTAACCCTTTCTCCACTCGAACACAACCCCATCGGTTGATCAACCGATACAACAACACCCAACAATAACGAGGCTGTGGAAAACTCATTATAACCACCTTTGAACTCTGAGAAAAGAAAATTGTGAAACAGTTTTAGTAAGTAAGTGTTGACTCACTAAAGTATTATTCTCTGATAATTGAAAAGCTAACAGCGAGTACTCTTCTTTTCCCACTCTTTTTGAGAGTTGTTTTTATTTTTTTGTTTTAGGGACCTTATCGCAGGCACCCTACTTTCTGATTTGAAGGTATAAAAAGCCATCAAAATTTTCAGCATTAGTCTCCCTAGGCAACTTTGATTCGTTCCACTCATATCCAATTACCTGATCTAGAAACTAAGGCTTGTTCAGTTTTATCGGATTTTATTTCATCTTGTTTTGTCATTGAAGACTTGTGTAGATCATTGATCTAATTTCATTTTTTTTCTTTATTTTTCTTCTTTTAGGTGCTTTCCTATATCGCGACAGACCAACTCTAACCAAGTACTACAATCAGAACAAGTAACAAGTCAGTTACTTGTTTTTCTATATCTGTCGACTCACGAGTTGTATACTTGATTTTTTTTTGATTCTGATTGAATTTTTTTTTACTCTTTCTTTTGTTTTAAGTGTCTTTTATAGAAAACAACCAACAGCAAGACTCTTTACAAGATTTGGTCGATCGAATTCACGATATCGACTCGGAAGCTGCCAAATATTCACCTATTAGTACTGTTCACTCACCAACTAGTACCCCAGCGATCGAAGGACACTCACGTTCTATCGACGGAAGATCCATCGTATCCGAACCTACTCCATTACCTCGTAGATACGAACCAGAGGACAGCTTCGCACCACCAGCCAGCTACATAGACGCCTACTTACAAATACCTGCTCATATTCAAATACCAGACCCAAGTAGTGAGTCGAAGCGTTTGAATTTTGTTTTGTTTATTATAAGTTTTTTTTTTTAATATATTGTTATCATGTCATCACGACCGATAACTCGTAGTGAATCACAACGACGAGCCCAAACAACAAGACCAGCAAGCGAATCCGGCAATGGTACTGGACCACGACCGACCGATCGATCAAGTGAACCGCTTGGTCACGGAAGTCGAAGTAGGACATCAACAAGAGGTAAGCCATATAGGCCTATGACCTCTACCCCTCGATCCCTTGCTGACTTGACCTTTGTAGGTCCAGTACCAGCACCCTCAAGTGCTAGTACAGCCCCAAGCGGTCCATCCGGACATCGTGTTCCAATGGAACGCCTTGAAGGCTCAGTACCAACACCACCGGCGCTCCGCCCGAGATAGCGGCAGCGGAGCGATAGCGGAGCGCCCGCTCCGCCTGCACTATGGGTTTGGCCAGATAGCGGGTCCTGACCCCTGCTATAGCTATGGCCCCGCCCCCTATTGACATAGCGGTTTGGACTTCCGCAGTCCATAGCGCAATTCCGCAGCGCTATGTGGTGACACAGCGCCCACGAGCGCCTGGCGCCCCGGGGCCCCATAGCGACCCATAGCGCACAGAGTGTCTCATCATTCATGGAGGACTTGGTTCAATCATCCACCTAAAAATCTCATAACTAAACAACAGTGAACCCGACGAATACACCATCCAATTTGAATTGTCCATCACCTCAAAAGGGACCCTCACTATCAACACCCACAAACCCACCGATATCTCTGCCAGATACGAATGAAAGCCCATCACCAACCCATTGATTCCAAGGATTCCAACACAAACTCTCACAAGGCGGGACAGAAAACAATCCGGATCCGACCCTATTTGTTCCACCAAGATTGATAGTAGAAGTATAACCGATAGAAGAATTGGTTGGGACCTTTGAATTTGATCATTTCTTAGATTAAATGTGTTGGGGACAATCTGAACCAATTGCACAATAATCAAGATCGATTTTGAAGGTTCTAATAAACAAAGTTCAATTGAAAATGGATTATCTAATATTACTTGCCAAGTTAGAGTAGTTAATCATTTTCTAGATGTAAGTTTGTGATTTGATTTGATTTGATTGAAATTCATAGAAATCAAAATAAAACTTCAATGTATCATCTTGACTAACTCAATTGGTTTTTCAGATTGTGAACTTTTCTTCTTTCTTTCGAATGTTGAAAAAATTGATTAGTATTAAGATGAGAGAGATCAAAGGAGGTCCTTGGGATCCAAGAATATGTAGTGACGGAGAGTTCGATCATGCAATAGAAGCCATGGAAAGACGTATGATGAACAGAGCATGGCATCTGTAAGTAACTTCCATCAAATCTCTTCCCCGACAAAGCTGATTTGGTCTCCTAAATATAGAACATATACACCATCCTTACAGAATGATATCCGACCATCAGTCACAGTCGATTTAGAAAGAGATGAAGGTTTAAGTCAAAAGTTCAATTTGTTTATTGGATAAACGATTTACATTTAGATTTGAGATTAGAAAGGATGATTCAGATGGGTTTTCAGAATTTGCTAACACTGAATTACTTAAAATCAACAATTATAACGCACCAAGAGATAAGATGATCTGTATTTTAAATTGTAGTAAAGTTATCTTTGGTATGTTTGTTTTTTTCAATTTCTTTTTTGGGGGTAATTTGGATCCTATTTTTTTGGTTTTTCTCTTGTTTTACAAAACCAAAAGGATTGATTAGACATGTTTCCAAAAGCGAAGAAGATCAGGTTTGAGAAATTGAAAAGGGCAGAATATGAAGCTACGCTTGATGCACTTTGTTTGATCTTTAATGAACTCAAAAGAGAAGTACTGGAAGTGGTCTTGGGCACTCATCATGGTCAATGAAGTATAGCTATTGATTTGAGTTTGGAAATGAGTCGAAAGAAGAAACATCCAGATGGTTGAGATGTGGTTTGGATGATTATGACGATGATTGAGAATGTGAAGTGTTTAGAAGATTTTTAGAATTGACTTGTTTTTTTTTCTGGATTTGAGCATCATGGATTTAGTGAAGTTTTGAAAAATAACAAAGAAATGTTATGCTTGAATTTTTGATTTTCTGGTTGATAATTGTTTGTAGTGTTTTCTTTTTGCCCATGTCAGATTGTTGAATCCCCACTCTGCCGTGCACCATCACACATGTTAGTAATGAAAAATGGGTAAAAAAACTACTCAGACCGCGCTTTTGGGCGCTAACTATCACAAGATTTTGTCATAGCGGAGCGGAGCGAGTTTAAAAGCCGCACCGCTCTTAAGTTTCATAGCGCCTCCAAAATTATAGCGGAGCAATCAGCCTTTTCTTATAGCGCCAAAACGCTCCGCTCGTGAAATTTGTGGATATAGCGCAGCGGAGCGGAGCACCGGTGGTGTTGTCAGTACGAGCGCTGGGAGGGAGCGAGAGCTCTCGGGATCGATCACCCGGACGGCAGATCGATCTGCACCAGCTCAGTCTACGAGAGCAGGAAAGTATGGAACGTACTTACCAACAAGTACCATTACCCCGAGGCTCTGATCGTCCAAGAGATTGGCAAGTGGCTTCGAGCGGGTACTCAAAGCTGGCGTCCACACTGGCTGGACCCAAACAGCTTTCAAGAGCTAACTCATCAAGAGAAAGAAGCCCGAGTGAGTCATTTCAACAAGCGCCCTCGATCCAATCATTTCCAACGCAACGTGCGTCGCCGATCGAACATCTCGGACTCAGACGCGGTGGTGAGGGCTCAAATCGCTATGGGCAAGTTCCTAGCAAAGAGAGATGGGCCCAGCAACCATCATCATCATCATTAAATACTAATGATGCTAGCCTTGTAAGTAAGTTTACATCTGTTATTGAGAATCATTTAGTGCAACCATGGACTAATTTGATTAATGATCATCTCAGTCAATTATCCAGTGAGACACACAAGGATGCTGAGGTAATCCAGTACTATCATGATTGTTTAGATACTATCAATAAGAATTGTAAGGAGTTGTATAAGCGTGTAGGCCCTGAGATAAAGGATCTTGGAAAAATTATGATTGATCTTTTAACACACTTAGAAATGCAACATGTTTCTTCTGTTCAAGAAAATGAGAATAGACACAGTGAGCTTTTAGATTTGTTGAGACTTCAAAATGTGAGCCTAGACAATCAATCAATAAGAGAACTTGGTGAAGTATTGAGTAATAAAATTGAAAGTAAGATTGATATGAGACTAGATCAGATTTTTGAGACAAAGAAAGGAATCAAGATTCCTGATAATAATGATATTGATAATATTATTGAAAGGAAACTCGAAGAGAAGCTAGATTCTCAGTTTAATAAGTTTTTTGACCGGATTAGTGAGAAGATGGAATCCGGCATCAGTAACACTGATTTGGTCGAGCAAAACCTGCAATCAGAAAAAATCTTACACTCCAGATTAGATATTTTGGAACAGTACCTGAAAGAAATGAATGAAGATGGAAAGATTCAGTGAGAAAAAATTCTCACGGAGGTATTGATAATTAAAAATAGTGTTAAGTCAATCCCGAAAGGAGAGAGATTTACCGACAACAGTCCCGTAAAATTAGATTCAGGAAGAACTAGCCTCCTGAAAAGAGACGTAGAAGGCAATAGTGAACCAGCAGGGACCTCTCAAGAATATAATGTGCAACAAATGCTTAGTGGGATCAAAGAACAGATTTACGCACTTGAGCAGAGTAATCACAAACAAAATTTGCCGGCTAAACAAGACAGTGAATCAGCAGAGTATCAAGCGAGCTTGAAGAAAGACCTGCGGAAAGAATACCCGCAGCCTAAAGATTGGCCCACCTTTGACGGTGAAGGGGAATACAACCACCAGGAATTCATTGACTGGGTAGATAGAATGTCAAGTAAGCTGCGCATGCCCGATGAGCTTATTATTGCAAAATTAGGGATTGTATTCCAAGGAGTAGCCAGACAATGGTTTATAGACTTCTCAAAAGAGGATGATTTACAAACATGGGCAGAATGGAAGATTGCCATTCAAGAAAGGTTTGGAAACCAAGCTTGGAAGAACCGCATGCAAAAATTGTATTTGTCTGATACATTTGTACTTAGACCAAATACAGATTGTGTCAAATGGGCAAGTAAGCAGAAACAACGAGTTCAAGCTTTCCAACCTAATATTACACAAGAAGAGCTTGTTGAGAAAATTACATGGCAACTACCAGGCACCATACGTATATGGGTCAGTAGTAAAATGCGAGAGCCGGCAAGATGGACAGATTTCTTGCTAGTATTTGAAGATATATGTAGGAACATGTTGGATAGAAGGACTAATCAACAAACTAACCCAAGGAGGATTTTTGCGCCAAGACAAGCTGAGCCAGCTGTTGCTTCAGGTAGTAAGGACAGACCCGTACCAAGCAATATAGAAAAACGGAATAATAAGGCTTGTCATGGTTGCGGAAGCACGGATCCAACACATGTGTGGAAAACCTGTAAAGGTAAAAGTAAGGCTGTGAACCAAGTCGAGATGGAAGAAACTAATGACCAAGACGTAGAGCCGGTCAGTATGGACTTTGTCGAATATGCAGAATCTGAAGAGGAGGATCTGTTTGGCAAGAAAGAAGAAGGTTTAGTTGATGTCATTGAGAGCAACTTTTGCACAGATGTGGACATTGAGCAGCTTCAAGCAGATGCTGATGTGCCAACACTAGGGCATAGTAAAGATGGTGTACAACATATCACTGACGCAAAACTGTTGAAATCAAAGCCGTCTTTGGGAAAAGCGCATACGCTAGGATTTCATAGTCTTACCCGAGTAATTGTGGAAGGAACTGATGCAGAGATGCTACTTGACAGTGGAGCATCTTGCTCAGTGGTGGGGAGTTCATATTTGACAACTATTGTCCCCAAATGGAGGCTCAAATTGATGCCTTGTAATGATAACATGAAATTTTCGGGTTGTGGCGGAAGTTTATTTCCTTTAGGTGTTATCAATCTGAAAGCAGTTTTTCCGCATAAGCAAGGTGGTGTGAGAATAGATGCAGAGTTTGTAGTAATGGAAAATTCTCATACAAAGTACTTTATACTAGGGGATGACTACCTAGGAGCGTACGGCATTGACATTTTTCACAGTCGAGAAAAATACTTTACAATAGGTAATGATGTAAGGAAGAAGAAATTTGCGTTACCACTTCAGAGACCAATCTTATCTGGCCTTAGAGTGAGTCATGATCAGCCAGAAGTTGAACAGGTAGCATCAAACCCCGTGCTGAAACAGAAAATTGAAGAGGGTTTGAAAGAAGCAACATTCTGTCCAAAACTGAGTGACGCACAAAGAAATAAATTTGTTGAGTTCATCATCCAACATGCAGAAGAGTTTGGTTTAGGGAATTCACCATTGGGTGAAATTAAGAATCATCTGGTACATATACAACTCAATATTGATAAGCCATATCCTCCTATTTTGAGGAAAGCAGCATATCCAGCTAGCCCGCGGAATAGGGTAGAAATTGAAAAACACTTGGATGAATTGCTGAAACTCGGAGTTATCAGAAAGGTAGGTGAGGATGAAGAAGTAGACATCACCACACCCATTATCATTGCATGGCATAATGGTAAATCTCGTTTATGTGGAGATTTTAGAGCGTTGAATACATACACAGTTCCGGACAGATACCCATTACCTAGAATTGAGTATGCGTTGACCAATCTTGGTAAAGCAATATATATCACTGTTATGGACATAATGAAAGGTTTGCATCAGAATATTGTAGCATTAGATAGTAGACAATTCTTAAGGATAATTTGTCATTTAGGTATATTTGAATATTTGAGGATGCCTTTTGGTATCAAGAATGCACCAGCCTTTTTCCAAAGAATGATGGATTTAGAGTTCTCTCAAGAATTGCGAGAAGGATGGGTGATAATATACATAGATGACATTATTGTCTTTCACACAAACTGGGAAGATCATGTCCGTGGCATTGAGCGGATCCTTCAGAAAGTTAAGAAAATGGGAATGACAATATCTCTTAAGAAGAGCCATTTTGGGTTTGACAGTGTCAAAGCTTTAGGCCATTTGGTATCAGGCTTATGGATTGCAATTGATCAAAATAGAGTCTCCGCAGTATTAGACAAACCATGCCCAAAGAATGTCAGTGAACTTCAGACATTTTTGGGCTTTGCAAGTTATTATCGAAATTATTTGAAAGACTACGGTAAAATCTCCAGTTGTTTGTATAAACTGTTTGGCAAAGGTGTAGCTTTTGAGATGACAAAGGAGAGAGTTGAAGTTTGGTCAAGCATTAAGAAAATGATCACCAGCGCTCCACTTCTACTTCAACCAGATTTTAGTCAACCTTTCAAACTTTATGTTGATGCCTCTTTTGACGGTTTAGGAGCGGCTTTGCATCAATCTAGAATTGTAGATGGGAAGATGCAAGAAGGACCAATAGTCTTTATTTCCAGGAAGTTGAAAGACAGTGAGACAAGATATGGATCTCCCCAACTGGAAGCTCTGGGTTTAGTATGGGCATTGGAAAAGCTCCATTACTATCTGGATGGTGTGTACTTTGAAGTCATCACAGACTGTACAGGTGTTCGGTCTTTAATGAATATAAAGACACCTAATAGACACATGCTTAGATGGATGTTGGCGATCCAAGAGTATCAACCCTACATGACGATTACACATAGACCAGGGAAAATGCACAACAATGCAGATGGCCTGAGTAGGATGGCCTTGCCAAATGATGACTCCAATCCAGCATGGGAGCCAGAAGAGGTTGAGTTAGATATCCCCGTGATGGGTCTGAGTTTAGCTGAACTGAGTGATGAATTCTTTGAGGAGATATGTTGGAGAACGAGTTCTCCGGTGTGTATCAAAACCATTAAGGTGGAAAGAACTCAACAGTTCAAGACGAACCGTTTCAAACTGATGGATGATGGGTAATGAGTTGTATGGTGATGTTATAATGCACCTGCACGTGCACGTCCATGCCGAATAGCATTGGGTCAAATGGAGCATTGTATGACCAAATGGGGTTCGATCCCCCCTGCCAAGATGATGCATCATCCTGAGAAGCCTCTTGGGTAATCTCAAAATGGCTAAGTCACACTTTTCCTTAAGGGTGGCTCACTCGTGATGGTATGGTAGAGGAACATACCATACCACCCTTCAAAAAACCATACCACCCTAGGAGATTAACCAACCACCTCAAAACCCAAACCCACCATCCCCTTCGATAAATGCAATCCAAACATACCAGCCAAATATTACACACCACCCCATCTAAACGCTCTACCACCCTATCTAAACGCTCTACCACCCCATCTAAATGCTCTACCACCTCAACACACAATCCCACCATCTTGTTTTTTGGTATCATTTTTTCAATCACACTTAATAACACTCTTCTATCAATCTACACCCGCTACCAAAACAATACCATCAAATAAATTTCCTACGCGGTGTGTAAACTCAGGGTAAATCACTCAATTCTACCTTCACCGATCTACGCCCTCCTAAGTCATGCCACCCATAGTTTCATACGCGTACACTTTTTTCAACCCACCTAGCTTTATGATACCCTCCAGGTCCTACACACCCAGATTGTCTTAGATTTATACCCACCTTTCACACTCCTTACCTACCTGCCCTAACCCCACGCCACTTACCCCAAACTAAACCCACCCCCCGATACCAAGTTTCCCTGCATCCTTCATCATTTCCAACTTGTTCATCCAACACCATTTCCGCACCAACCTTCATGACACCCACAAATCATACCTATCTACAACCTCCACCATTTGACCTTGTTGCTCCCAATATACAGTCGTTTTCAAAAAGCTTGCCGCTAATTCACCGCCAAATTGCTCGAGTTTTGCGGGCAAATTTCGGCAAGCTTTTTGAAAACGACTGTAGGAAAGCTTCAAGAAGCACTCAGTGCTCATGCCGAAGCGAATGGATACAGGATAACTATTCGATCATCAGGGGCAACAAAGTATCAATTTGTCTGCCATCGATCCGGCGCGAAACCCTCCAAAACCTCAAATTCCCAGAAAACCGACTGCCCTTTCGCCCTCACGGCCTCACAGGTTGTCCAACCTAACGTCCCAAGTGAACTCCAGCAGATTGTTCTCAACGCAAACACCCCTCCTGTAGGTAGCTGGTACATATATATCAAAAATCCTAGTCACAATCATGGACCGATGCATCCTAACGTGAGCCTACCTATACCCTACCCACCTCAATCCCCATATAAACTGATTGAGATATCCTTTCTGCCTCACATTTCTCCATAGGTCACCAATAACACATGTGAAAGTGGCGAGAGCTTGACTACTATCCGGCATCGATCCAACCTGGTCAGTCTCATCTCTATTTGTAATACCCAGTCTTGTCTTCAGGCTCATTTGATAACCACTCCTTAGATATCAAACAAGCTGTCTCAGCTTTCGGTTTTTGATCGGTCGCAAGCCCTTGCAGAGATTCATCAAGTCCTCAATAAGTACCAAATCCCCCACCTTCCCGAGTCATCCCAGGACACCTTGGGAAAAGCCAATTTACTGCTGCGACCCAAAGTATCTCAAGCACAAAATATCCCGATCACTGGGACAGAAACCAGAGAGGTAAGCCAAATTTCCATCTTTAAATCTCGGATTACATTTGGAACACCCATTAATAACACTTTAATGGGACAGAACAAAGACATGGCCCTGGTCCAAGTTCTTCCCAAGAACAAGCGGCGAAAGATCAAAACCACAAGTGTGACGCTTCCAGTTCCAGTTCAACACTTTGATCCAGTTCAAGAGTTCGATAACATTCCACAGCTTCCAGCTTCTAAACATGTCGAAGGAACCGACACTGGGCTTCCTAAGCCTCTTCCAGTAATTACTAACTTCGAACTCCACAGTACAGTTACTGAATGTGGCGCTCACCACTTAGAATTCAATCCCACTGCCGCCCAGCCCCAGAAAAAGCGGAAGAAGGTGCGAACCACAACTGCGAAGTTTCCAGTTCCCGACTTGGAATCGGATCCATTTCAAGACTTGGATCACATTCCACAGCTTCCATCATCCCAACACTTCAAAGGAACCGACTCTGTGATAGCCAAATCTCCCAATTTAGATGTTGAAGACTTGAAATTGATGAATACTGCTCAAGGCTCTGGTTGTTCCTCTCAGCTTCCATCACCTGATCAAATCTTTCACACACTACCCGATTCAAACATTCAGACTCTTTCACCTGCCGAATTGGATTGTGATCACGACTTAGACGGTTTGGCTTCCTGCATCTTGTCACCAAATCGAGCAAATCAAGAACAACAGGCAAACCTTCCAGCCAACAACTCAGATCACCCCTTTCCAATTCATCTGCGTAAGACCAACACCATATCCACAAAACCCACGATTTTGCCCCGTTTGGTCGACTACGATTCGGAACCTTCAGTAAGCAAATTTGCATCAACCTGTCATGTTTTCAATCAAGACTGAAGAGATTGTCACAGTTTTCCACCAATGTATCACAGGCTTCACCACCTCTCACACCGCTTAATGATTGCCTACCAGACCCAGTGGTGAGTTGCGATATCATTCTGAACTTGAAGGATTAGGTCAAGTGATTAAATTTAAAATTTAACCCATTAGCTATTACCCACGCAACCTCCCGATTCTCTGACTCAGGAGACAACACCTTTGGTGAGTTGCTCGAAACTTAGAATCATTCAATCAACTGACCTTTCAAAGTAGCTTGCATCCCCAGTGGCGGCTCTAGATGAAGAAGACAAAAGTTTTCAATTGGAAAGCTTGCTACCATCCAGAAATCCTTGTAACACACCTCCTGCTCCTGCTCCTGCTCCGGTTTCTGTTCCTTCTCCTGTGAGTCGCATCCTTCACAGGTCATGTTACTCTCACATCGCTAAGCTAACTTGTATGAATGATTATGTATGTCGATGAAGGTTGCCATCCCTATCACTAGAACTCGATCTGGAGCTGAGGGACGTGTGACTCGGAAACCACCCAGCCCTCTTCGAAGGTCCACCCGGCATAAACTTGACACCTCGTCTGCTGGAACCCGTAGGTATACACGCAATCAAATGGCCAAAAAAGTGTGTACGTGACTTGTGTCCATTCATCGCTTGCCCATTTGAATGATAAATAGACTAAAACTTTGAATGCCCAGGCTGATCAAGTGCCACAGGACGATCGAGTGCCACTTTGGTTGCATGAATACCTACCATCTGTTCAAGACCCACTCAGTGATGGGCATTGCGGTTATCGGGCTATTGCAATGAGTTTGGGGCGAACCGAAGACGACTGGCTCGTGGTTCGAAATGAGCTGATTGCTGAACTGGAGTCTAAGGCAGATTTCTACGAATCTCACCTAAAGACTCGTAAGAGAGGTGATGGAGGTGTTGCTGAGCACGTTGAAGCCATCAAAACTCGCAGGAAAGAAGTTCTCAATGACCCTTCACTGTGGCTTGATTCAGCTCGAATGATGTACATTATTGCAACTGCTTACAACAGGCCATTCTGTGTTTACAGTAAAGGCCACAAAGACGAAAATTTTACAGCCTTTCCTCTGGATTGTCCTGCGAATGATTATTCACCCATCTTTGTTTGTTATGACCGACAAGGCGCTCATTTTATGTCTATCTCATTTTCGTCTCCTCTCTTCACTATCCCCATCCCTCAACCATGGACAGAATGGTACAATCTAGCATCTCCTGAGGCTGCTGATTGGACACAAAAATTCCAACCTCAAATCAATTTCTTCACTCATCGGATAATACCCTCGATAGTAGCGGAAAGACCTTTATTAAATCCTCACAACAAACCTGTAGAAGTCCTCTCCTCATCTGATGAAGGGTCAATGTAACAATTTATGGTGTTCCTTAAGCTGTTGATTTATATAATAAAACCGGGTTGTCTATAAATTTTCTGTCACTATATTTTTCTGTGTCAATATAAAATGAAGGGTTTGTGGTGCTTGATAAAAATCACCGCCTCACTTTGCCTAAGTGGTGACATGTTGAGTACAGAATTTCCAAAATGCAAACACTGGTGAAAGATACTGACAGCCATACACTGTTGAGTGTTTCACAGGGGTGAAATCTCAATGAAGTGTGTCACCTCCACTTTGCCCATCTTTCGATACATCACTTGTCAATAGAACCCCTTCCAGCCTCGATCTAATTGAACTTTCCATCGTACTCACGCTTTCCCTCAAATGGCTCGATTCAAAGGAAAGCACCAAACCTTTCGACCCCAAAAGCCTTATTGGCTCAAGGCTCCCAAGACCCCTTTACAAAAGGCACATTTTCAACGTATGCTTGCTGCTGTCATTGCACACACCCGCCGTGCACCTCCAATACCCCACGATATGACTAATCACGGCGATGGGGATCTAGAGCCCCTCCTACCTGACGAAATAGACGATCACCTTCCGCATCCTGATTTTATTGATGAGATATATCAAGAACGAATTGAAGAAGAGCGACGACAACGCATTCTCACCTTGGAACGCTCATCACAAGAGATGTACGATGCCTACATCGAATGTCATCTGAAGACTTCTGAATGGGGGAATCCGACACTGTGGGACTTTGATCACAAGCTTTTGTGTAACTGCCCACCTAGTCAATGGCGCGAAAGAGATATCGATCTCATCGACATCTTATGTAAGCATCAATTATGTATCAATCAAAGCTATCTAGTACTTGATTCTATTGCTGATCATCACACTACACCCCCCAACGCTCATAAGTCAGACACAAGGCTACCATACGATTTTGTTCTTGTCAAAAAAGCGATCTAACAAGGCTGATCCTCATGGGATACATTGGCGGATCACCAAAGTACCCTGTGACAGCATTTTCGATACGCCTCCTACGTTTCTATCATGTCATTTGGAAATATTGTACCACACGTGTGGGCCCTTTTGCTCGAGGCCTGGATGAGTATCTTGACGCGTACAATCCACTCATGCTCAAAAAGAGTGATCAGGTGAGCAATTTTAGTCAGTATGAATTTCAAACACATTCCTTTTTTTACTTGTGTCTTAACATATCACTTTTTTTAGCCTCGTCAATGGCACACACCTTTGTACTGGGCAATAGACACCTATCGATTAATGCTCACAAAGACCGAATCTGCCCTCGATGCCGAACTTCAACTGACCATCCAGGACAAGTTAGCCGAGAACTGCCCCCGGTGCTTTGGCCCTCCGGTCAAGAGCGGTCTAATCGATTCTGAGCCGGACATAATTGTTTGCCTTGATGGAAATTTCCAACATCGAAGGCATATAAGTGCTGGAACCAAAGCAGCAAAGACTGCAACAAAAATGCCTAAGCTTTTTATTCCGGATGAGCAAGTCAAAGAAATGGAACAACAGATCTCTGGTCTTTCGGAAGATGACTTTGTAAGATACAATATACAATCATAAAACAACTGAACTATGTTTTCCTAATAGCAATCTATCCTATGCAGCACGCCTGCGCGGACCAACATACGGCAGGAAATGACACTCGTGGGAAGGGCCACTGGGCCGGATGTGATGAAACGGGCCTCATGGCGATGACGTGTCGTCATGACCACCCGCTTCGATATATAAACATTGTTCAAAGTGGGGAGAAGTCAGTCTCAGTGTCTTCTGGAATCTGACCCGGGATACCACACTGACTTACTTATTGATCGTTTGATTTGTATCATCGTCACTAGACTCTATTATAGCTATACCTTAACACTACAAGAAAGATAATATTTTCTGGGCAGAAAATTAAATTATTGATACACAAAAATATTGAGAGGCCAGGAGGAGAGCAAAAAATGAATAAAAATATGCATCTTGTTCCCTGCGTTGAGAACTTCACTCTGCATATTTTTCCGTATTTTTACAGTCCATATTGATAAGTGTACTAACAATAAACCTTCACAATCATCCAATTACAACCTGTAACAAGCACTGAAATTTGGCTCATTAGTGTTTAGAGAAACTTTTGATTTCTGAAAATACTCATAACTTTTTCAATTCCGGTCCAAAGCGCTCGATTTTGGGTGCATTGGTAAGCTGGAATTGTCCTCCAAATAGTTCATAATCGGCCCATCGCGCACCCCTACCTGCTATTTTTGATGTGTTCTTTTTTATACATTTGTACATACAGATCGGTAGAATGATTGTCATACTAGCTACATAGTTCTTGATCTTATGAAAGTTCGAGAGGAAGAGTTCAGCTTTCTAATGCACTTAAAATCGAGTGTTTTGAGGCCGATTTGAGAAAGCTATAGGTGTTTTCAGAAATCAAAAGTTTCTCTAAACACTAATGAGCCAAATTTCAGTGCTTGTTACAGGTTGTAATTGGATGATTATGAAGGTTTATTGTTAGTACACTTATCAATACGGACTGTAAAAATATGGAAAAATATGGAGAGTGAAGCTCTCACCGCAGGGAACAAGATGCATATTTTTATTTATTTTTTGCCCTTCTCCTGGCCTCTCAATATTTTTGTGTATCAATAATTTAATTTTCTGCCCAGAAAATATTATATTTTGTGTAGTGTAATCAAATGGATTTTGACTATTACAAATGATCTTGGTCTGGTTCCACAGCGGATCTGCTTTCTGTACGACATAGGATGTACGATGGAGAATGGGATCATAAAGGTTAGCACAACAGTTTTAATCAATGATGGTATGAATTGCTGATATCTTATACTAGCGCAACATGTTTGTTGAAGAACGGCAGCGTGGAAGACTCAAGTTTGGAACAAGTGTCTTTCACGCATATGTTCATCTCTGGGCTTGCCAGCTCCTCTGGAATCCCAGGCTCAACGTAGGATTTGGCCTTTCCGATGGCAAAGGTTGTGAACGAAACTGGATGGATCTGACTCCACTAGTTGCACCTCTACGATATTCAACATCACAACATCGAGTGAATGCTATCAGCATGAAGGCAGACCACTGCAACATCAATCGCCGTCATCATGCAGGTGCGTATTTCTATTCTTTTCAATTCCTCCATCCAAATACTTAAAGTGATCTCCTAGCGCGACATCTTGTACGCAGAAAGAAAGAGGTACGTGCAAGACTTCAAGACGCTGAGCAGGCACTCAGAACCCTTGAGATCCCAGTTCAAGGGTACCCTGGCCACAGTGCGAGATTCTTTGAGAGTTTGTGGAACACACGAAAAGCCCAGCAGCTAGATGCAATGAACGAGCAGAAAAGTCGGAAGCAAGAAATGATTGCTCTGTTACTGGGGTTAGAGGAGGATCTCATAGGGGCTTGGTGAGTTAAGAGACGCCTTGGATCATTTCCCTGTTACATCTTGATGTTTAACACTTTTGCTTAATTTCAGAGAACGTCTCAGGGGAATACAAGCGACGCGAAGGAGGGCCCGAACTGACGCTGACAACAACGACCTCATGGCTCTACCAGCTACTGTAGCAGATGTAGAAGAGCAGATCAAGGGTGTGGCAACGGCCCTAGGAGGTCCTGCATTTAGAGCTTTGGCTGGGGCAACTGGTAACTTTCATCTACCTTGGATGAAAATATACCGTGCTAACAAACTGTGCTTTTTGACCCATAAAAGACAGCAAAACTAATGCACTGATAGCCATATCTATTGCACGAAGCAACCTTTATGAGGCCAAAGTGGGCCTCATCGAATCTAGGCTATGTCGTCATCACAACACTGGTAAGTTTTGTAATATATTGTAGTGACGGATATTATACAAATATAATCATTATTTATTGGTTTGATAGGGCAGCGAAATGCACAGTACAATGCGCGTCAGCACAGCAAGAAGACAGCAAACCTACGCGTGAAGTATCAAACCTATGAGCGCAAAGTTCAAAAGTACCATACGGATTTTCCGAGGGCAACACGCGTTCAACTCCCTGACCTTGGAATGGTCATGCAGATGTCATTAGACGATGCTTTCTGGAATCGGGGTGAGGTGAATGAAGACGAGGATGGTGAACATGCGGACAAGTTTCGAGCAGCTATAGATGCAACTCTACTGCAAAGGAGTGCACTTGAGGAGCTGAGACGCATTGCCAGGGAAGTCCGACAGATGATTAGTTGGGCAAATGAATATTACGAACGAATCATGACATTTAAGACACGGATAGAACAAGGCAAGTAAAGTTGCATGTTTAAATTGTATTGGGGAACAACTCTGACCGGTTTGGATTTTCAGAAAACGATCCAGTCTGCCAGTCTAGGAAGATGTCCCTATACACCATTATCTCAAGGAGATGTTGCAAGTTGTGGAAGAATTGGAGCCGCGATCTCCAGCATGAGCTTCAGGAGACTAGTGGAGATCTCAAAGGTTGTGCCGAAGTCGATGAGGCTTTGGGGATGTCTTGGGGGAGGGTATGTGGATGGGCAGGGGAGGAGTGGAAGATACTGGGGGGCGCTGCTGTAATTCGTGCTGAAGAGCCAGACTGGTATGAGGAACAAGAAGACCATATGTATGATTATCTATATGACATGAATGGTGAGGTGTTGGGCAATGATTAGCCAAACATCTATTACACCTCGGCTTAATTAATAAGACTATAACAACATCTTGATTTGTGTACTATAAAAAAGGTGCTTAGATTATATTAACATCTGGATCTTTGTACTATAAAAAAGATGCTTACGTCTCAAGATTGGAAAAACATCTAGATCATCTAATCATGGATTGAGTGAATTACTTGGACATGATACCCTTTGCAGTCGAGTGATGCAAGGATCTTTGTACTATAAAAAAGATGCTTACGTCTCAAGATTGGAAAAACATCTAGATCATCTAATCATGGATTGAGTGAATTACTTGGACATGATACCCTTTGCAGTCGAGTGATGCAATGATATCATTAATCATAATCATCTCTGACATAATATAACAGATTCACTCAACTGCATACTTCCTACTGATACCAACACCTTCAGAATAATCTAAGTCAAGCGCAAAAGTGAGTATAACATTTGATGCTGCAGTTCAAATACCATGCGATTGTTGACAAGTTTTCTTGAGACAACTCATAAAATCCCTATCTTGCGGTAACTTACTCATTTATTATGTATTGCAAAACACACAAGACCAGATACTTATTTATTACTCATGATTCACAACTGAATACTGGGTCAAAACCTCTGAAAAAGTAAGACTTTGAACATTACAAGTTGTGTGTATTATGACAGAGACATCTTACTTGCTTATTATAGATTTGAGTAAACTTATTCAGGTTGGTGTTAAACAGCTTGGTCAGCCACTATCTTATTACAGATTTGAGTAAACTTATTCTATTTGGTGTTCAACCACTTGGTCAGTCGCTATCTTATTTAATCTCATGTGGTTGGTGATTTGGTGATTTTTGAACATTGCAAGTTGCGTGTATTATAGCAGAGACAACTTACTTGCTTATTATAGATTTGAGTAAACTTATTCAGGTGTTTGTTCAACAACTTGGTCAGCCACTATCTTATTCAATCTCATGTGGTTGGTGATTATCAATGCCAATGCCTCCTGGTGAAGCCACCCCTGGCAGTTGTCACATACCAGAGTCAACTTACTCAGGTTGTTGTTGAACCACTTGGTCATCCATGTTCTCATTTAATCTGGTGTGGTTGATGTTGACCAAAAAGCTGCCGGTGAAGCCAGCTTTTTGGTCATCAGCTTACTAAGTGAATACTTACGTGGGCTTCATTACTGATGTTAGACCAGAGTGATTAAATTTCCTTAGCTTGTGGCTCAACAACTTCATCAATCAAGTTTGGATTGAATCTCGCATGGGTGGTGATTACCACTGCCTCCAGGCAAGTTATCAACAAGCCTGGTTGTTGGTTGATAACTTGCCCATTGAATCTTTACATGCGCATCACCACTGACGCTAGTGAAGGTCATTGGTCAACTCTGCCCAACTTGTAGCGTTCTCTACTCCGGATGGTAACAATTGGTCATTGTCACTAACAGGTAGGTCTTCAAACCCACATGCTTTCTCACATCAAAGTGATGAATGCAATCCCACTCAGTGCTGAGTATTGAACTTTTTGATACTCACATGAGAGATCAAGAGATTCCCCGAGTGGGTTGGCAATCATCAACTTAATTATTTGTTGACCTGTTTGATGTTGTTGTCAGTAGAGACAATTGAGGCAATAATACCAACTCCATTGCTTTTTAAATTCTTACAACCATCCACATACTTTGGCCATTTGAAAGATGACCAAAGTATACAGACTTGTTAAAGGCATGATTGGACTCATATTCCAATGATGCCTCTGTCTTTATTCATCTCTGTCATTGGCCCCAAAAAACAAGTTTTTACGCTTCTCAACAATGCGATAATCAGCCAGTTTGTCTTCAGGGGACATAGACCATTGACTCATGTCAAGCAAATGTACATAAACCACCCAAGCTATCACCGTAAAGCACTATCAAACATGTCAGCAAAATGTGTCAGTAAAAACAATAAAGATGTCTTCAAACATGTTTATTAACCACTATCCTGACTCACCAATTTTTGAATACGAACATGGTCCACAAAAGGACCTGTGGCAGTGATATAATAGGTATCTATAATAGGGATAGATATAAATCACAAATTTTGAACTTGCCCAGCACTTTGTCCTCACTGTGTTGCACTTACTGGACATGTACAGAGAATTCTTGCCTACACTTCTGGTAAATAAGCTTTACTTATTTACACGCATGTTATTATACACAACTCTTCTTCCCCTTTTACCTGAAGTTGAAATGAATCAAAAAGGAAATCACAAATCACAACATTATATTCTGTAGTTTCCTGGCTCTGATAAGCATTGATCACTGTAAATCAACGCATATGATAATCCAACTTCCGTCTAATTTCAGGATTGTCGATTTTTTCGCAACACTAAACCACAAGTTATCTCACTCCGTCTGAAGACTAAGGTGTTAACCTTGTTCACCTGATATCCACCTTCCTGCAGTTCTCTAGCAATCAATAGGAAAAAGCTCTACCGTCCTACTGGGACCGTCGGAACGCATCCTAGGACTCATAAACTTTAAATATTCTGTTTTAGACACGCATAGGCAACTAGATTATTTTACTTATGAATAGACCTTCTTACAATTTGGGGGGAACTAAAGATAGTTTGACTCGTGTTGTCAAGTCTAGGACATAGGAATTTGATTTTTCGAGGTAGCTGATGTCTACCTCGAAAAATCAAATTCTCCACACGTGGATGGAAACACCATGATGACAATTGCATTGTGTAACTTCCGAAATGAAACATACCCATAGCACGTCAAAGCAGGAGGCAATGATTTATGTAATCTAACTTGATAAAGGGTTGAAAACTCAGGGAGAAAAGGGCAGCAGGTTCCCTGATTGCCGCCCTCCCACATACCTCGAAGGGCCCTTTCTGCATCAAGTAAAACCGGGTGGATGTGTTGAGGTGGGCCGACTATATCAACAAGGATCTCTAAAGATACTTGACTGGGGTAAATGGCCAATCTACACACCATAATCAATGACATCCTTCATTGAATGAAGGATGCCCGGAGATGGACCGATCTGACATCTGGCTCTGGATCACTTATTGATTTGATCATGTATGTTCAGTTCGGCCAGACCCGTCAGTTTACAAAACATGTTGTACATTCTGAACGCGTGACAAGGAAGTCAGAGACCTGAAACCTGACAGGGGATGATAAACTTGCTGATTTAGCTAATCCATACATTGATCATTGATCGAATGGACAGCGGTTGGTATGACATGAGAAGATCACAAGATTAGGAAGAGTTGTCGGTGTAGAGAAGGTATTTAGAATTTTGACTCTGACTTGTTCATTGTCGCTTCTTGATTGTTTTACTAGCAAGAAGCAAGGCAAATACTTACCTTCGGGATATTCATCTTGACTTCGCCTCGCAACGTATTTCCTAAAGGGGAATAAGCAACGGTTTAGATTCCTTTAAATGAATAATCTTCTAAGGTTCGCCTCGTAACGTCTTTCCTAAAGTAGAATAAGCAACAATATGAATTCCATTAGATTCACAGTCTACATTATCTCAGACTAGATTAATCAACGATGATGATTGATTGACGAGACGCTTGATCGAAGACCACTTACGTTCAAGTTACTCTGATCTATTTAATTAAATAAAAGCAAGCAAGACAATAAATTGATTTGTACCTGATGACGCGGGGAATCACTCCTGTGCCTTCGATGATCAAACCTTGAAAGCTACTAACACCAATACCTAAAATTAAAACATCTAATTGAGATCAGATAAGAAACGCTTTGATTGTCAATCTTTATCAATAATATAGTCAAAAACTTACATTTCATATTACCACTTTCTTCGAGCATGATGCTTCTTTCCAAAAAAATAAAGCTTGAAAAACGAGTTTGACTTCGGTATCAGTAGATAGAATTTGACGAGGGGATTTGAAACTGAAACTGAAACTGACGAACCAGATTGATCAGGATGGTCAGTTTCATAGGATTAATAATGTAAGTGTTCAACCGTGTAAGGTCACATGCTACCGAAGTCGAAGCTGAACAAGTCCATCCGACTTTATACCATTACCTAGAAGTTGTAGAACTAACCTTCCCATTCAACTAACTATACAAGTCTTCCAGAGGTTCAATGCCAGGTTTTTCCGACTCAGAACCTCCGGTCAATCATGAATAGTTAGTTGAATGTTCAAATACTTTGTTCTGTGATTAATAAATGTAAGTGTTCAACCGTGTAAGGTCACATGCTACCGAAGTCGAAGCTGAACAAGTCCATCCGACTTTATACCATTACCTAGAAGTTGTAGAACTAACCTTCCCATTCAACTAACTATACAAGTCTTCCAGAGGTTCAATGCCAGGTTTTTCCGACTCAGAACCTCCGGTCAATCATGAATACAGTCAACTCCCTCTAACTTGATATCCCTGTAAGTGCATAATTCTCTATGTGCATAGGATTTTTTGCCGCCAAAAAGGGGGTTGCCAGCCAAAATGAGGTCTATAAGTGCATATTCCTTTAAGTGCATGAGAAAACCACCCGCCAAACTGTATGTAATTAGAGGGAGTTGACTGTAGTCAGTTGAATGTTCAAATACTTTCTTCTGTGATTAATAAACACAAAACTGAAGATATGAAACCTATAACAAGGGAGAAGATTGGTTAGGGATGAACCAAATCAGATTATCAAAAGAAAACTTACTTAATTTGGAAAGGTGATCAACCGTGTAAGCTAACAAAGTGGAAACTGAACAAGTGACTTTACACAATTACCTTGCACTTGATAATCAAACCTCGTAGCGGGGACACTTATGATGGGTCAAGACTTAAGGTGTATAAAACGATTTCAAGTGAAAACTCTGAAATTCATTCTAAATCACGCATCATGACATGTTGAATTACGATTTCCACAAACCGATTTGCTTTTTGATTGACATCTAAACAGAAGATGAATTGAACGTAATTGCAAGAATTTTATTTAGACCTGAAAGGATGAACAGTCAATTTCAATATTTTGGTTAATAAACATTAGTCAAGGGGTATTGCTTTTGGTTCGGCACTCAACAAGCTCACAGATTCCAATATGATCAACACCGTTGCAAATTGGTTAGTACGTCGTGGTTGAATTTGCTATCTCATGTTGGATAAGGTTTCGTTTGACATTGAAAGGAAGAACTTCAGCATAGCTTCATTTTTGAAATATGAAAGGAGGCAAGCACGCACCCTTAATTGATGTATTTGACATTATGGGTGAGGTTTCGGCCTACATGTGTGGGAGTGATAGAGGGCGAGAATTCGGTGGTCAGCATAGAGCCAGCAGGGATCAATCGGGTGCGAAAATGAAATCCTAGCACATCCGGGTGCTTTGATTTCATTCCCATGAAGCATTGTCAGGGATCCGGCCAAGTCAATGAAACATGGGGCATCGATTGATCCCATTTCTTATAAGGACATAGAGAAAATTGCTTACATTGCTTAGCAGGTTGTTATATGTAGGCAAAAATCCGATTCGCGTTTGTTTTGGGTTTGCTTGTTGATGACCCGATGAAGCTTCCAAAAGGAATTGAACATTAATGAGACGGTCGATTGACATGTGTGGGAGTAATAGAGGGCGAGAATTCGGTGGTCAGCATAGAGCCAGCAGGGATCAATCGGGTGCAAAAATGAAATCCTAGCACATCCGGGTGCTTTGATTTCATTCCCATGAAGCATTGTCAGGGATCCGGCCAAGTCAATGAAACATGGGGCATCGATTGATCCCATTTCTTATAAGGACATAGAGAAAATTGCTTACATTGGATGGAAGGTTGTTATATGTAGGTGAAAATCCGATTTGCCTTTGAATTGGGTTTGCTTGTTGATGACCCCATGACACTTCCGAAAGTAATTGAACATTAATGAGATGGTCTATTGATCAACGTTAGCAAAGCTCCACTGTTTCTGATTCAACAACAAACAGACTCACATTCAAGATCGATATGCTTGTATATTGCTTAGAACACCGATCAATTCGCCTATCTCTTGGTTAAAGATTTTTAGTTTAATCTCTTGAAAATATCGAGTATCCTAAGAAAAGTTAAAAAAAAGGAACAGTGAAAGAAATATCAGTGAAGCGAATCCTACAATAAGTGAAAGAATTGAGATCAAGGAGGAGAATCGGATAGGATTTGAAGAATGGTTTCCTTATATTGTAACGAGATCGAGTTGTGTTGAAAGTCAGTCGGTGTCGAATCCCACACATGCGGATCGACTGCAATTGAGGATCGAGGTTGTTGGGATTGGGCAAAATTGGTGAGATTGGGATTGGTGATATGTTGGTTGTACTCGGACTTAGGTTACCTGACTCAAAAGGGCCACGTGGCGGGGCCGTGCAGCCCGGTGGTCGGGGCTCCCTCATCTTGTACTGAAAGGGGCTTTGCTTCAAATTATGGATGGTATTACGGGATACAAACTAGAAACCCGGAACAAATCCGGGTTTCCCAATTCGGACTTTTTGGCTGTGTTTGCGCAAACTGGGAAACTGGGAGAACGTGGGAAAGTTCCAAACACAGCCAAAAACAAAAACTGGGAAACTGGGAAAAAAAACCCAGTTTTAACTTTGTATCCCGTATATGTAGTTCGAATCACGACTATCACAATGCTCAAATTATGCTGAGTGGGGTATCATAATGGAAATGAGTGAACGGTACTGTGACAATGCATGAATAACAAGTGGGTCAAGTGATGCCTTTGTATTAACTATGTACTTTCAACCACAGAGATACATAAGTGCGCTATAACATGGGCTGGACATTGTTAGCATCAGCGGGAGTTACAGCAGCTTTGACAGTGTAACGTCGAGCTAAGATGTCCTGGTACCAAGTCTGCATGAGATCTTTATCGTTCATGATGGCTGCCGGGCCCGCTGCGAGCATCTCAGCAGTAACCTTGGAGTCACTCGTTTGATGCACAGCAAGCTTGATACCTTTGGGAAAGGTTGTAGCTCGCAATTCAACATCACAGTTGGACCTTTTGGGATGGTTGTGGACTCGGGGTTTTATGAGCTTGCAGTCGACTTTTTCAAGGTGATTTACTAATAGCATGACGGTTCAAATCAGAGGCCATGACGCTACACATGTAATAGGTTTAGACTGGAATTGAAACTTACAAACCAGGCAATTCAATTCCAAGGTAAAATCCTTGCGCAACTGGTCATTCGAACTGACACCAGGAGGATTTGGCTTCTGGTCGGAGGTATCGCGTCGGGTAGAATAGCGATCGAATCTCTCAAGGAGATGATTAGGAGCAGAAAACGCAGCAAGGTACACATGATCTGAGCTGAATTCCTTACTCCAGCCTGCCGAATGGTTGGTTGTCGTAGGGTTCCACGATGCTGCCATGAGGTGGTAGTGCATTCCGTATGCTTTATGAACCGCTTGCAGCTGAGATTTAAATTTAGACAGTCAGTGTGACGTTAGTTTGGGTGAAAGCCACAGATTGAAAGATGAAGGCCTACTGAGGAGTGTATTTGTTCGATTGTTTCAATACCTTTTGCCTGATACTTTGCCCTTTGAGTTGCGTGACGGCTCAAGGCCAAATGATCTTTGACCTTTTTGATGTTGATGAGTCTTTCAAAAACCGGTCGATATTCTTCTTCTTCCACAGTTAGTAGTTCATGCGGTTGAAGGTGGGCAGGATCATTGGAGATCACAAGGGCAATGCGATCAAATAATGTCTTCTGGAAAATTACAACATCCGATGTGACCTTGACTTCTTACCAAGCCGCACATACTTTTTCATTGTAAGTTGCAAGAGGTTTTGTTTCCTCTGGACTGAGTTTTTCACCGGTTTTTGAAACTATCTGAGGCACTAAAGCATGTGGAAAATATGATATTCTGTTGTTAGCTTGGTCTCTCACATCACAAATTTGAGGGCAGATCACTTACTTGTGTTGTCAACCGTGGCAGCCAAGCTGAATTTCCGGAAGAGGTGGTAGGGCGAGATGTCTTGCTCACGTGCTGCACGATGGCTGCAAAGTAAGATTACCATCAGGAAAAGTCTTTGCTACGGAGAAAGACGAATAACTCAACACGCCGTATCGTAGTGTGTCATATGTAACACCCCCAGCGAGGCTCAAAACTTTTAACCGTGTTGTCAGTTCCTCTTCGAGAGCCCTGGCTTCATACAGGATGGGTTGCGGGATTCGACTGTGACCGGTTGGTTTTGCACATCCTAGATAATGTTCGAGCTCGATTTCGGTCCAATTGGCCGCAAGCTCCTTATAATTATGGAGTGTCGGCTTGGTGGTGGGTGTTTTGGGGACAGGCAATCCATTGACATCCACAGGATCAACAGAACTCTCGGGTACAGGCAAGTCTGCTTCTTGAGTAGGTATCTTGTTTGGTTTGCTGGCTAGCCTGCGGCGGCTGCTTCGCCTTTTTGGCTTATTGACTGGCACATCTTGGAGATCGTCTACAAGAAAGAGAGATTAGTGAAATGAGAAACACAGGTAATGTAAAGGGCTTACCATCTTGTGAGTCGGCCTGTTGGTCAAATTCGTCCAAATCTGAATCTGATTCTTCTGTGAGTGAGGCAACAGAGATAGGTCAGGGGAAATATTCTAGATGGCTGCAAAATAAGTACTGAAGTTGCAGCTTGCCTTGATATGATGATGACGAGGTGTGTGATTCCTCATCACTCCTACTTTGCTGCACCTCTAAAGCCAAATGATAACAAGTAGAATGTATCATCAATGGTGCACTCGTTCAAAGAAGAAAAAGAGAAGATTACTCACCATTTTCATCGTGAGCAACATGTTTTTGCCGCTTTGTCCAACGGCTTCCACGGGTGCTTGGCCGTCCCATTTGATCTATCACTGTAAGGGTTTGAGTCCAGCAAGTATGATACAGAAGATTGTGAAAGACAAGGGAAAAAAATAATGGAAGTGCGATTAATCCGTTGGGGTGGAGGCAAGGAGCTGACGAAAATCATTGAGATGGTGAGATCTGTCTTCATGGTGTTTCTAAATTAGGTATATAACTATTCTGGTGCCAGATTCGCAGGAATTACACTATGTGATATGGTAAGCGTGCCACAGTTTATTTTTTCAGTATGAAAATTCTTTCGGATTTTTCGAGTCTAGTCATAGCACGGTCGTTTCAATTGTATTTTGCAAGTATGAAGGGTTGTTGGATTCTGGGTTGGGAGGAAACGGCTTGATTAGTGGGGGAGAGGGTGGCGTAAGAGATGACTGATTTGTGAAGATAGGTTCGGTTTCAATAGGGGTAACATGGTGAACTGGATATTGAAAGTGTAGTTGAAATGTACACTGGGTTAAACAGTCAAAGAAAAGGAGATTTTTCAGCTGGGCCATACTGGTGTTGGTCAAGAGTTTTTCCGGTGAGTGGATTCACCTGAATAGGGTGGATCGAGTGATCGGAAGTTGATGAGAGTGGATTTGGCTGCAGAACGGGTAAAATGAAACAGAGGAACAAGGGTGTTGCTTGCGTGAGAATTGTGTACATTAAGGGTAGAACTTGAAAACATGGTGTATTGAGTAGATGCAGATGATGGTGTGGGTTTTGTAAGAGGTATTGATTGATCGAAATGTAGACTGGGTAGGATTGGATTTCCAATGCGTGGTGAACGGTTGGTTTTTGGTGAGAGATGCGGTAAAGGGTGATATGATTGAGCATAAGGTTTGAAGAGTTGTGTACAGGGTGTCAACGTGGTGTGATGTAGCTATGAATTGGTTGCGAAGTGATGAAGAGGGTAATGAAGTTAGAAAGTTAAGCTGGTGGGCCGATCTTTCAAGGGGGTGAGTTGAGTTCCTAGGGTGGTCTGGCTGGATCAAGGATGGTAGGGTAGGGGGTGGTATTGAGCCTAGACACAGCCGGAATGAAGTTAAAAAGGTAAGCTGGTGGGCTGAGCTTTTGAGGGGGTGAGTTGACTTCCTAGGGTGGTTTGGCTTGATCAAGAATGGTAGGGTATGGGTGGTATTGAGCCTAGACAGACCGGAATGAAGTTGAAAACTTAAGCTAGTGGGCCAATCTTCCAAGGGGGTAAGGTGATTTCTGAGGGTGGTATGGCTTGATGAATGATGGTAGGGTAGCGGGTGGTGTCAAGACTAGACAGACCAGTCAATCTTGAGGTGGTAGGTTGGTGTGTTGAGGTGGTGAGACGATTTATTATGGTGGTATAGCATGGTGAGGGGCGGTATGATGGTGGTGATTGAGCTCGACCGGCATGCATGCCTGTCTTGAGGTGGTGTGTAGGTGTGTTGAGGTGGTGGGTTGATTTCCTAGGGTGGTGTGGTATGTTTCTCTACCATACCATCACGAGTGAGCCTCCCTTAAGGAAAAGTTTGACTTAGTCATTTTGAGATTACCCGAGAGGCTTCTCAGGATGATGCATCATCTTGGCAGAGGGGATCGAACCCCATTTGGTCATACAACGCTCTGTATGACCCAATGCTATTCGGCATGGACGTGCACGTGCAGGTGTTATAATGGCACTGTCCGGATTGGGAGTATTAAATAAGGAATGTTAGAAGAATGTCCAGATTGGGATTAATCAAGGAGTTGGTGTTCATTTCATTTGTTTTAGATTTTGTTTGTGAAAAATTGTACTCGTGTTATCTTTTCCTTATTAACCCCTCTCCTCTTCCTTTTTGATCTTTTTCCCCCATCGAGGAAATAGATCTTAAAGGTGAGCGTTAAAAAACAACACATTCCAATTTTTCTCTTTGTTTGTGAACTTTACTAAACTACTGCGTTATCATACCTCTTTCATTTCTTTCTCTCAATCTTTTCTTCTTTTAGTCTTTCATTACTTTTTGTCATCCTCGTTCCCATTCAGGTTCGTGTCTCCTCGAGTTTAGTACTCGCGTTATTGTTGTCAGCCGTTGCCTCGTCAGCACAAGGCTGAACGAGTTCTTTCACCTTTATAAAGGTTAGTAGTGATTTTGTGTGTGTGTGTGCAGTTAACCATCGAGGAAATAGATCTTAAAGTCTTTCATTACTTTTTGTCATCCTCGTTCCCATTCAGGTTCGTGTCTCCTTGAGTTTAGTACTCGCGTTATTGTTGTCAGCCGTTGCCTCGTCAGCACAAGGCTGAACGAGTTCTTTCACCTTTATAAAGGTTCGTGTCTCCTCGAGTTTAGTACTCGCGTTATTGTTGTCAGCCGTTGCCTCGTCAGCACAAGGCTGAACGAGTTCTTTCACCTTTATAAAGGTTTTGTCTTACTTTCGTAGAGCTTAGTGACTCCGATAGATCGTGTTTTCTTACATGGTAGCGAGAGGTTCGATCGTCACCTCACATTCATTGTTTTCCGTTTATGTCAAGTCCTGCAAGCACTTCGTCCAAAGATCCTGATCTAACCGATACCGAATCGAGCACGTCTGCTAAAACTGCACGCCAAGAGTCTGGCCCAGAAGATTCCACTGCTGAAAAATCTGTCATTTCTCAACTGATGTCTTCCGAAGAACCTGCTTCCGTCTTTGGAAACTCCTTACAAAGATACGGTCAACAACTCACAAATGCCCTGAGCAAGTTCAAGGTCACTGATGATCTCGAAGATGGTAACTATGCCTCTTGGAACAGATCTATCTACGACAATCTGGAAACTTTAGAGCTTCATCATTATATTGATGTCAAAGACTTCATCGACAAAGAACTCGCAAGTGACAAAGTGGTCAAAACCAAAAAGATAGTTGTCAACTATATACTGAACCGTCTAGACAAGGCAAATCACTGCCAAGCTATCAATCGACTTACGGATCCTGAAGAACCTAATTCCATCGTTCACGATCCCTATGCTTTGTGGTCTTTCCTTAAAGAACGACATTTTCTGATCAACGCTCAACGCCTCGCTTCTATTTCAAAATCTCTAAGTACGATTACCATATCAAGAGGAGACACTCTGTCTGAATACCTTGATAAGTTTGAGAACCTGTTCATCGAGTTCACCAGGTATGGAGGTAAAATGGATGATGTGCAATCAGCCATACGACTGATTGACTCGATTGATCGACTTTCCGAATCCACCGTCGAATTCATTCATTCTACCGTGTCACCGCTTACTCGTCGAGACGTGATCAAATACCTACGAGATTACGATATGAGACACAATTTCTCTACTGAAGCGACTCGTGAAGCTAGACCCGCAGAGCTAAATGCTAATGTCACTACTAGAGGCCGAAGATTTGAATGCACCGAAACTGTTTGTAAAGGCCCACATCCTGCTGACAAATGTTGGTCAAAACCTCAAAATTTCAAGGAAAGAGACGACTTCCTAGCTCGTCAAAGATCAAATAGAAACGGATGGAGTCAGCGGTCTTCTGGTAATTCAACTTCTCGACCGATTAATCCCCAGGTCAGGGGTATGAGACGAGTAACTCCTTCGTCTGCCAACACCGTCACTCAAGCGTTTGAAATGATGTCACTTCATGCAAGCTATGAAGTTATTTCTCTTGATTGTCCTCCTGCTGCGAATCTATCCACCTCCGAATCCAATGACGTAGTCTGGGCACTTCACGACACCGGCGCCACAAATCATATGTTTAATTCACGTTCTCTCTTTGTTCCGGAATCCTTGAAACCCGTTGACGATCCAAATCGAAGAGTTAAATTGGCTGGTGGAGACGCGACACTCGCAGTGGAAGGCGTTGGAAAAGTGCATCTGAAGGCTGGAGACGGATCAGTGTTTGAACTCACCGACTGTCTACTGGTTCCAGAACTTAGCAAAAACTTGATTGCTGGAGGAGTATTCACAGTGTCATTTTACTAGTCACTGGCAGGCCAGTGAGTTCCATTCACCTCAATTCAATGTCAATTCAATGTCAGTTCAATGTCAGTTTGACCTCCAATTATGTTTGAGTGGGGGATATGTATGGGCTGCATAATCACTCAAACCTTCCAGACATTCTGACACCTTCATGTGTGGACATGCAACCAAACTTTATTCCAGTTCATTCTGGAAGGTTATTTGTCTGCTACTCTAGGCCAAACATTGAGTTTGGATTGATATTGAACTGACATGGATTTGCAATTGGATTGAGATTGGATTGAGGTGGACGTACTCACTGGCCTGCCGGTGAGTAGTAAAATGACAATGTGATTGAAGAAGAAAGGTGTCCGTGAGACTTTTGACCCAACTGATCCAAGCTGCTTCGCACTCGTCAAGAATGGACTTGCTCTATTCAATGGCGTTATTCTGGAAAATGGTCTCATGAACGTAGTCATTGAATCAGTAAGCCCTCCGGCTTCTAACCTCAGCTCGTCTTCCGAAACGTCATCTCATATGTGCTCTTCAATTCTTCACCGACGTCTAGGCCATATAAGCAAATCTTATCTCGACAAAATGATAAAGCATGGAAGTCTAGATGGGGTAGTTACTAGAACTGAGGATGTGATTGAGTGTGATATTTGTCCAATTTCTAAAAATACCAAACTTCCCTTTAATCATTCCCGTCCTCGTGCTGTTAAGTTTCTTGAAAATGTACATGTAGACATTAGTGGAATTAATCGTGTGAAAGGCCTGGGAAATGAATCTTACTACATATTATTCTGTGATGACTATTCAAGCTACAGACACATATTTGGTCTCACTGAAAGATCAAAGTCGGAAGTTTTCAAAGTATTTAAGAATTACATTGCTCTTGCAGAACGTCAAACCGGTTGTAAGGTCAAGCAGTTTACGCTGGACAGAGGGGGTGAATTTCTCAACTCACTTCTTCGACCTGAACTTGAATCTTTGGGTATCAATCTTCATCTCACCGCAGGACACACCCCTGAACAAAATGGTGTGTCTGAACGAGGAAATCGTACGATCATCACAAAAGCCAGGTGTATGATGCTTGAATCCGGATCACCTCAGTCTTTCTGGTTTCGAGCTTGTGTTATGGCTGTATTCTTAACAAACAGAAGCATTACAAAGGCGGTGTCTGACTTCCGTACACCGTTTGAGATGTGGCATTTCAGAAAACCCAGCATTGATCATTTGAAAGTTTTCGGGTGTCAAGCTTTTAGACTTATCAGAAAGGAACTGCGATAAACCAAGTACACTCCTGTTGCTTCTCCCGGTATCCTAGTTGGTTATGAACAGGATAACTTCAACTTTCATATATATGACATTAAAGATCGAAAAATCTACATCACTCCACATGTCACTTTCATTGAAGACGTCTTTCCCTTTCTCTCAAAACTGGACTCAACCAGCAGTGGTGAAAATCGTGTGAAATCTTTCTATTTTGATGATGACGAAATGCTTCTTGAACCCGTGATTGAAACAAATCATGATAGTGGTCTTGTTGGCTCTGATGAGATAGGAGAGAGTAATACCGATAGTAACCCGAATTTAATTGAAATTTCAAAATCAAATGAACATGTTGAACCTCCTTCAAGTAATCCTTCCATTCCAACTACTTCTAAGAAACAACATACAGCTACTCGACACTCATCTCGAAAAAAACCGATTGTCAACTACAAGGGAATGTGTAACATCGCGGTACTTGACACAATTGAATTTCAGTCCTACTTCTCATGTCTTCCACAGGAATGTTATGCATACTCAAGTGCGGTACCCGATCCTAAGTCCTACAAGAAAGCCATGTTGGCGGGTGACTCCCCCAACTGGCGTGTAGCTTGTGATAAGGAAATGAACTCTCTTCTCAAAAAGGGGGTGTGGAGTCTAGTTGACCGACCTACTAATAAGTGTATCATTAGAGGTATGTGGATTTTCCGCAAGAAACTCAATGGAGATGGCACCTGCAAGTATAAGGCAAGGTTTGTCGCACTCGGGAATACTCAAGTGGAAGGACTTGATTACGGTGATACATTTGCACCAACCGGAAAACCCACATCTTTCAGACTACTTGTTGCCATGGCGTCTATTCACGGTTGGGAGATCCACCAGATGGATGCTGTGACAGCTTTTCTTAACGGAATTTTGGAGGAAGAAATCTATATTGAACAACCTGAAGGCTACGTTATCATAGGACATGAAGGGAAGGTTTTAAAATTAAATAGGTCACTTTATGGACTCAAGCAATCTCCTAAGATATGGCAAGACGACGTTCAGGCTTATTTAGTTAGCATTGGATTTGTCCAATGTCAGATAGATCATTGTATATACATTCGAGCCGATGTCAATCTTCAAAAGTTCACTGCTGTTTACGTTCACGTCGATGACATGGCGATAACAGGTAACGACGCACTTCAGTTCAAACAAGAAATTTCGGCTAAGTGGGAAATGGAGGATTTAGGTCTGGCACAAGTCGTGGTTGGAATCGAAGTCAAAAGAATCAACTCACACTCATATTCTTTAACTCAAAAACGCTTTGCTGAGACTGTACTTGAGCGTTTTGCTATGAGTAATGTCAAATCTGCATCAACTCCCCTTACGCCAAATCTCAAGTTGTACCGTGCGAGTGATGAAGAGGTTCAGAGTTTTGCTGTTTTGAAATTAAATTACAGAAGCGCAGTTGGATCTCTGATGTATCTTTCACAATGTACTAGACCTGATTTGGCTCATGCGGTGTAGAACTTATAACCCAACAAGGGTTATACAGAGCTGGAAGAGGATAATCCACTAATAAAATGACTAGTAGAAGTTGTCTAAGGACTGCTCTTCTAAAACAACACAATCAGAAAGAGCTCTGTTGTATTGAGTACTGATAAGGCACCAGAGAAATATATCTTCACACGTAATTTAACTTCAAAAACACACTTTGTATTACTATCAACACTGCTATAGTGTTATTCCCAATTGATAACTAAAAGAAATAAGCAATATCTGATTTGATATTATTCCCAATAAGTCTTTATGACTATAAGACTAAAGTAAATTTCTCTTTATAATTGTAATAAAGGGCGTATTTAAGTGACCAGGTACTATTAAAATAAGTTTATAATGATAAACAAAATAATAATGGCGTAAATGATAAAGAAAAAAAGGGGAACAACAGTCCCAAAACCCTCTCAAAGTATATATAACAATGTACTAGAACTTTTACAATGGTCAACAGCCTCAAAACCAATCAAATCCGCCAAAAATTCCCTAAAAACCCTATGATGACGCAATGTAATGATTTTGTTACTAATAAATGATGTAATTTTCACAGCTAAAAGTGATCAATGACGCAATAATATGATGTACAGCACTTCTTATGATGAATACAGGTGATTTTTTCCTTATAAACTAGCTGAAAACCAATTTTTGAGATTGCGAATTTTTTCAGATGTGCTCCAATTTTTGATTACTAAAGTGCATCTTGTAGCCCACGTGTTACTGATCATTTCTGACACCTACATGACCTACTTCTGATGAGTGATGAGTAAGATATTGAGTTGTGAAGTTAAAGTTTTTAGTGTTACATGTGACTTGTGACTGTAAATTCGAGATTCACACCAATTTTTTATTTGCCTTATAACTTTTTACACACACCTCCATTACTAATGATTTAAAGTTTGTACATTATGTAATCCACTCTTCTGCGTTGAATGAGCCATCTACCAACCTATTCTGACGTCATTTGACATATGTAATTAGCTGAAAACCTCCATTTTCCACGAATTTCACCCATTTTCTTCACTTTTCACAGCTACTACTCTCTTTTTCTTGCTTTTGTAATATGACATCATCATCTATAACCTTAAAAATCCCGAAAAATCCTCTTGGCAACCTTAAATTCCATCACTACCACTATTACACAACCAAACTACACGTGTACCTCTTGTTTACCAACTTCGAAAAAGTGCCTTTTCCCTAATAACTTCTGTTTCTACTTATCAACCTTGAAGATTAAAATTGTCATAGTATAATATAATGTTGTTCTTTCATATTCTAACCTCATAATACCCATAACTTTATTTCTACTAACCTAAAAACCATTTTCCAACCTTTGTACCTATAATTTCGAATTTTTCTTATGTTTTTCTTTCTTTCTTTTTGTAATAAATTTGTAAGTAAACTATAATGATCTTAATATATAATGTGAAATAAAAAATGATGTAATGTTGACCTAATGACCAATACATAAGCCTACAAGAGCTTCAATTGATCAAAAACCTCCATTTCGAATTTTCTTTCCTGCTGAATCCTGCTAATAAACTGGTAAACTGGTAATTGTGAATTTTTTAATTGATCCTATAAATTGATCACCACATCCTCCTCTTCTTCCAAACTGCCCCCAGTTTATCAATTAAACAATTCAATTAAACACTCCAAATCACTAAATTCTCGAATTTTCCTTTATTTCCAATATGGTCAACACTATTTCACCTTCTGTAGCTTCACCTTGTGTCCAATGCCGGATGGTAAACTCCTCCTGCCACTATCAAATCAATCCTGCTTGCCAAAGATGCCATAATCTAGGAATAATATGCTGTAAGTCCAATTTCTTTCTTCTATTTCTTTCTTCTTCTCTTTATAATAAGTTTCAATGTTTTTATTTAATTCTTTTACTAATTTTAATTCTTTTCTTTATTTAATTTTAATAGCCTACCCTGCAGCGCCTTCATCCAATAATTCACCTGTACCTGATTCTCCTGCCAACAATTATCCTCCACCAAACACGCCTAATACTCCTATTAGAATAAATTTCCTTAATCCTTATAATATTAATTTAAACAACACGCCTTCAGCTCCTGATTCACCTAATCCTTCCATTACTTCATCAATTGAAACCAACTTCACCACAACTGATCCATTTTTCGAAAGATTATATGAACATAACCTGGCGTGGAAAACTGATTATATAACTTATCAGAATTGGCATTCTTGGAGGATCCTGGATGATACAATCAGACAATTCAAAGAAGCAGGCTTTGAAGTTCCAAATATAATTAATAATCACTACCATTTGTTGCGTGCTCATTCTATAGCTGAGTATGTTTCAAGAAGGGGTGAAGACGAGTGTCTAACTGTAGCAACTTTTATTCCATTCCTTAATCATGCTGAGCGTGCAAATGCTGCTATTTTATCCCCCTACAGTACTCCTTCTACCAATCCTCCTAATACTGAACCTCCTCTAATTAATTATGTTAATAATAGTCCTCCTGCAATTCCTACTGTAAATTCTCCTTATACTGATTATAATTATTCTGAATATACTCCTACTATTTATGAACTTCCAAGCTGGCTTGATCCACGCCTTTTCCCTTCTTCTCCTTAAATTCTATATCTTTTAACTTGTACATTTTTTTAATTTTCTTTTTAAACTTCTATTATAGTTATTATACTGATAACTAGTGAAACATATCCTTATTTTTCTTATTTAAATCTTATCTTATATTTTTATTCTGGTCTTTTAATTCTTTTAATCTTATATATTTTTATCTTTTGAAATTAATAATATTATTAGTGTTAATTTATATTTATAATTGTGCCTCTTCCTCTTCAATGCCCACCTCCTCTTCTTCTGCTAATATTGCCACACCTCTAGGATAAAATCTTTTAACATGTTCAGCAGCATATTTTCGTGATAATTGAGTTCCATCTAACTCTTCTAAAATATAAGCACCTCCCATATGTTGTTCAACTACCTTATAAGGCCCATTCCATCTATTTTTAAATAATTTTCCCCATTGAAATTCTAAACTTTTGTTATAAGTTAATACCAAAGTTCCTTTCTCTAATGGATTTCTTAATCTATGCGCATTTTTCTTGTCCCAATATATAATTCCATCTACTCTTGCCTTCATCATCTTTTCATAAGCTTTCTTAATCAATTCTTCTCTTCCCAATAATTGTTCCATTCTTGCTTTTAATAAATCTTCTCCAGTGCAAATAATATCCCAATCAATACCTAAAAATGTCCCAGCTTCCAAATCCACGGGTAAAATTGCTAGTTGATTAAATAACATCTCATAAGGAGATAATCCAGTGGTTCTTTTCGTGGAAATCCTGTCTGCAAATAATACTTGAGGTAAAAATGTTTCCCAAGAAGTCCCAGTCTCATCACTTAATTTTACCAAAGCTCCTTTAATATCCTTATGACCTCTTTCAACCATTCCTTCTGACTGTGGCCAATATGCCGTGGATTCCCCTAATTTTGATCCTGACATAGCAATTGCATCTCTAAATACTCCTTTAAATTCAGAACCTCCATCCACAGTAAAACATTTAACAGAACCATATCTCATTAACCATTCTTTAGTAATAAATTTAGCCACTGCAGGTGCTGTTAACTTCTTTAAAGGTGCAGCTTCTACCCATCCAGTTAAATCATCTCTAGCTATTATAGCATAATTATAATTACCCGCCTTAATATGAATTGCATCCAAGCTTACTCTTCCAAACAAAGTACTTTCACCAGTTGCCCTTCCCATTTCTTTTTCCTTCTTTGAACTTTTCTTCTGACATATTTCACACGTCAACACCCAATCTCTAACAAATTCCTTCATTTCAGGCCACCAGAATCTTACCAAACATCTTTTATAAGTCTCCTCAATTCCTCTATGTCCTAATTCCTCATGTAATTTCTCTAAAATAAACCTTTGTCCTTCTAAATTTGAAACAACCAATCTTCCATAAGGTACTCCTCTTTTCTTCAATCTTTCATTCTCCACGTAATAAGAAGGAGCTCTATTCTTAAGCCTTTGAAACTCATCATCCAAGCATCCTTCAGGTCTTTTTAAAGTTGTTAAATACTCTTGTAAATATTTCCAAACACCTTCTTGCGCCCAAATTGTTCCACTCTCTTCCTCCTCTTCTTCTGATGTTAAATCCTCATTCTGCAATTTAAAACTTTCATATACTTTAATATCTTTATCCTCCTCATTAAAACTCTCAGCTGAATCTGAATCACTTCCACACATTCTTCTTGATAATCCATCTGGCATTCCAAAGCTTTTAGCATGTTTATGAACTAAATCAAATGAAAATAATTGGATGAAAGCTACCCATCTTGTCATAGCAGCATTAGGTAAACTTGGCGTGTTAATCATCTGAATTAAAGCCTTTGCATCCACTTGTAATTCAAAATGCTGACCCCATAACTTTGTTCTGAACTTCTTAAGAATCTTTGCCACGCCACATAACTCTAATTTGGGTTGAGAATACCTTGATTCCACCTCAGTAAATACTTCTGATTCATAGAATACTGGCCTGACTTCCCCATTTCCATCTGCCTGCATTAATACTCCTCCAGCTGCTATATGACTTGAATCCACGGCTAAAATAATTGGACTTGCTTCTTCATTATAATCCAAAGCTGATAATATTATATCTTCTCCAACAATCTTTTTCAATAAATTAAAAGCATCCTCACACTCTTGACTCCATATAAACTCCACTTTTAATCTTGTAAGCCTTCTTAAAGGTGCTGCCAAATGACCAAAATTAGGAATAAACATTCTTACATATATACACGTGCCCAAAAATCCTAATACTTGAGTTTTATTTGTTGGAGTTGGCCAACCTTGAATCTTATTCTTCTTTTTAACTGATATACTCCTTCCTTTCTTACTTACAATATGTCCAACAATTTCCAAAGCAGGTACACACACAGCAAACTTCTTTCCAGACACAGTAAGTCCTGCTTCTTCAATCCTGAACAACATTCTTTCTAAAACCACGGCATATTCCCAAATAAATTTTCTTATACCATTATTTTCTTTTAATACTTCATTATTATAATCTGATTCTGGTCCCTTCACGCCTCCATCATCAATAAATATTCCTACATGTTGAGGAATTTCATCTTGCAATATCCACATCATTTGAGCTTGATATACAGCTACTGAATTAGTTGCTCCTTGAGGTAATCTAGTTAATTGTAACCTTCCCAAAGGGGTTTCAAAAGTTGTTAAAGGACGTGAAAATGCAGCTAATTCCCTTTCATCATAACCTCCCATAATATCACCAAGTCCATAACAAGCTCTTCCAGCAAAGGATTCCACGAAATCTTCAGGAGCAGGTGGTACTCCAGAGTCCTTAATTGTTACTCTATTTAATACTTGTAAATCATGTACTACCCTTAATTTTCCATCACCTTTAAGTACACAAAATACAGGACTAGTATAACTTGACGTGGATTGTTCATAAAGACCTGTTCTTATTCTTTGTCTAACTAATTCAATGAAATCATTCCTTATTGCTACAGGTATAGGAATAGGTCTAATTTGCCAAGGCTCATGTTCCACCACGGGTATTGCATAAGGTTGTCCATATGAATGCTTTAATAAACCTCTTTCTTCTTCACAATAAGCTATTGCTGCTTCCCTTAATACCAATATTAATAAGAATAATTTCCATTCCTCCTCACTTAACCATTCTGCAGGACCAAAGTTACATTGCTTAAGTCTTTCCACCGTGGTTTTCTCAGTTTCTTTGAAGGCTGGAGGATTTTTAATTAAAGGAGTAATATAAGGATCCCTTGATAAAGGTGGTCTTTGTAAAGGAAGATTTAAATACTGTGGCATTGGTGCATTTACAGGTTTAACCTTCTTGTCTACAGTCTTATATTTAGTACTATAACTCCTTAAATCCTTGAGTTCACGCCCTCTCCCAAATATTTCTTGATCTTCCAAGCACATAATTAAGCTTAATTCATTTATTAAATCATAATCCACACTTTCCTTCTCAAATTGCAACCCAAATACTTCTTCTTCATCATCTTCATCTTCAACTATATCATAATCAATACCCAAGCATAAATCACGTGCTGCATAACCTTGCCTTTCTTCAATTTCTACATTTAATTCCCTTTCCCAATTTCCTTTATCAGGTTCACATAACCTCACCTTCATCCATACTCCTCTATTATCTTTTAATGTCATCATTTCCCCTAAGTCCTTCTTGAAATCCAATTGAACAGCATAATCAAATAAGAAAGATCTTCCCAATATTATTGGAGTTTGACTCTCCTCAGTTACGTAAAATTGAACCAAGCCTTCAATATTCCTTCCAATTCTAACTTTAACTTTCTCAGCAATTCCACATAAAACAGTCTTCTGTCCGCCAATTCCTCTTACTGCTCCTTTAATATTAACCATAGTTTGAACAGGTAACAATTGCATAAACCTCTGAGGAATTATACTAATTTGAGATCCTGAATCAACCAATGCTTTCAATTTAATTTTACCAATTGTAATAGTAACATATCCCAAAGGCGTGGAATATAAAGGTGACTGAGGTAAATTAACTTCCAGAGATGAATTACTTTCAGAATCAAATTCAAAGTCAGATAAAGCTGTACTGTTAACTGCTGAAGCCATTGTTTCTTGATTCATATTTAATCTTCTCTTTGAAACCCACTTCTTAACTTCTTCAGATACCACAGGAGAAATGGCGCATAATTCCTTAACTTGAATATCAATAACACTCTTCATTAATTTCTGAACCACATCTGTTACAACCCTTGGATTGTCTGCAAAGACTGGCCTTTCTAATTTATTCCTCTGTTCCCCGTGTCCTGGCATTATATAAGAAGGTCTGATTGTTTTATTTGAACCTTCCTTAATGTTTCTATTATCATCATCAGCGTGAATCCTTCTCAAACTTTCCTCCATTTCATTTATTCCAGCTTCTTCAATATTATTTTCTATATCTAAATCCATACCATCATCAATATCCTCAGCTTCTTCATTAATAGTAACCTTCTTCTTCTTAGGTTCAGCTTGAGTTACAGTCTTTCCACTACGTGTATTTGCTGTAATATCATAAATTTTAGTTCCACCTCCTCCCAATAATTCATTCCCATTACTTCTTAATATTTCAGGCATTCTCCAATCCCCTTCAAGAATACCACAACTTGTTTTAAGCTCTTGAATTTTATCTTTACCGTCATTTTTAGTAATAATAGCTGTAGGAGTTACAGGTGGTACTACAGGTGTATTAACATGTACAGCTGGAGTTGTTACACGTTGTTGTTGTATATTTTGACGTGTAGCATCATTGGCTTGCTGTTCAGAATATCTGATAACTTGCTGCCTAATTCCATCTTCCCCTTGCTTAAACATTCTTACATTTCCTGAAGGTAAAAAGAAACCATCCATCCTATCTTGCAATAATCCAGCTTGCTTATCTTGAATTACCCATCTACATCTCCCTACAGTATGTCCTTCAGTATTACAATACACGCAAAAGACAGTACTTCCTTGATTTCCATTTGGAGGTGGTGGAGGTTGATAAGTATTTTGATTATTTGTATTTGGATTTTGAGGATTATAAGGTCTATTAACATTGTTATTATTATAAGGCCTGCTATAATTAGGCTGTTGTCCTTTATAATTCTGAGCTGGAAAATTACGTGGCTGATTATTAAAATTGTTATTATTATTATAAGGTTGATTAACTCTTTGATAATTTGACGGATTTTGCTGGTGTTGAGCTCTAAAAGGTTCAGCTTGTTGATGGATTTGAGTTTGTAAAGAGTTTGAAACAGGAAGATAAGGATGTAATGCATTTACAGGTGGTAATAATAATGGAGCCTGCACGTGATTTATATGTAAATTTCCCAAGTCACTACATAAAACCTCCATTTGCTGCGTGGCTTTTGCTTGCATTCCTCCTATTTTAGCAACTTTATTACTAGTATCCTTTTGAATTACTTCACTTCTAACTCCAGCAATTTCATTCTTAATTGCAAACTTCTCTTCTCCAATATCCTCAAAGATTAATAAAGCTTCTTCTTCAATATAATGATCCACAACCTTCTTTAATTTATTTAAATTAGGTAACCTATATCTTCCACTATCCACCTTCTTCATTAACTTCTTTCTAATCATTCTTTTCTTGAATTTCTTTTGAAGTTCATCAGAGAAAGCATCATAGAAATGGCGTGCAACTTCTTCATCATTTGAATCAATATAATCATGTCTTGTTAAATATTGATGAATTTTGTCGAAATTAATTCTAAATGTTTGATATTCAGCTTTATTTGTAACACCACCAGTCCTAGCAGTTCTCTCTGATAGAGTTCTTAAATGATCAATTGAATATCTTGGTTGCTCCGTGGTAGTTTGATATCTTTCAATTAATTGTTCCTTAACTTTCTTCCAACTCCATTCACCAGTTCCCCATCCATCCATTTCACGTATTTCCTCCTTCAATTCTTCTCCAACAACAAAGCTGGTAACTTGTCTAACCATATCAAGTTCTGAGGCGCCATTTGCTTCAGCTTGACTATGATAATTAATAATAAACTTCTTAACATTCCTTCCAACTTCAAATCTAATACTTGAATCAGTATTATCAATTCTACGTGGTTTAATATGACTTCTAGCCTCCTCATTCCTTTCTTCACTACTAACATCTCCATTACTAGTTGAATCATCATCTGAAGAACTTGAAGAACTTGAATAATCTCCTCCATCATCTTCATTAATAATTTTCTTAATAACTTTCTTGCCTTTACTCTTTTTCACGACTTTTACCACTTCTTTTTCCTTCTCCTTCTTTTCTCTTTCTTCCTTAATTCTATTATTAGTAATAATGTCTGCCACTTCTTTTTCTCTTTGTAAATAATATTGTTGTTGATTATAAAATTGTTGCTGCCAATCCACGTCCTCCTCATGATCAGAGGGTAATAATGGTTCTTGTTCCCTGAATCCAGTAAAAGCTGAAGGTGGAATTGGATCCTCAGAAACAGGTTGTTCTTCACGTTGTTTTCCATGAATAGTTGATCCAGAGGAAGGTCCTGGAGGTGGTGGTGGTGGTAATATATTAATAGAAGTAGAAACATCTGGAATATAAACTCTACTTCCTGAAATTCGTGGAGTTCTTTTATAATGAGATGTTGGTGGTAATTCTAATTCCTCATCTCCATCATCCGCCACATCTTGATTATGCATTTGAATAACTGAAGACATAGCTTCTTTATATAATAAATTCTTTAAATAAGAACTAATTTTGATATATTTTTAAATGAAAATGAAAGGTAATGTTTATGATTGATTTGAATAATTTTAATTTTTAAAGATCTTCTGTTGATAACCACGTGAATAATTTTTGTTGAATCTTGATGTAATATAATATAATTTGATTGTTGATAATGATTACAAGAGAAATTGATTTAATTATAAGTTGATTTTAATTTGTCAAGCCCGGGCAGAGTCACCAATATGTAGAACTTATAACCCAACAAGGGTTATACAGAGCTGGAAGAGGATAATCCACTAATAAAATGACTAGTAGAAGTTGTCTAAGGACTGCTCTTCTAAAACAACACAATCAGAAAGAGCTCTGTTGTATTGAGTACTGATAAGGCACCAGAGAAATATATCTTCACACGTAATTTAACTTCAAAAACACACTTTGTATTACTATCAACACTGCTATAGTGTTATTCCCAATTGATAACTAAAAGAAATAAGCAATATCTGATTTGATATTATTCCCAATAAGTCTTTATGACTATAAGACTAAAGTAAATTTCTCTTTATAATTGTAATAAAGGGCGTATTTAAGTGACCAGGTACTATTAAAATAAGTTTATAATGATAAACAAAATAATAATGGCGTAAATGATAAAGAAAAAAAGGGGAACAACAGTCCCAAAACCCTCTCAAAGTATATATAACAATGTACTAGAACTTTTACAATGGTCAACAGCCTCAAAACCAATCAAATCCGCCAAAAATTCCCTAAAAACCCTATGATGACGCAATGTAATGATTTTGTTACTAATAAATGATGTAATTTTCACAGCTAAAAGTGATCAATGACGCAATAATATGATGTACAGCACTTCTTATGATGAATACAGGTGATTTTTTCCTTATAAACTAGCTGAAAACCAATTTTTGAGATTACGAATTTTTTCAGATGTGCTCCAATTTTTGATTACTAAAGTGCATCTTGTAGCCCACGTGTTACTGATCATTTCTGACACCTACATGACCTACTTCTGATGAGTGATGAGTAAGATATTGAGTTGTGAAGTTAAAGTTTTTAGTGTTACATGTGACTTGTGACTGTAAATTCGAGATTCACACCAATTTTTTATTTGCCTTATAACTTTTTACACACACCTCCATTACTAATGATTTAAAGTGTGTACATTATGTAATCCACTCTTCTGCGTTGAATGAGCCATCTACCAACCTATTCTGACGTCATTTGACATATGTAATTAGCTGAAAACCTCCATTTTCCACGAATTTCACCCATTTTCTTCACTTTTCACAGCTACTACTCTCTTTTTCTTGCTTTTGTAATATGACATCATCATCTATAACCTTAAAAATCCCGAAAAATCCTCTTGGCAACTTTAAATTCCATCACTACCACTATTACACAACCAAACTACACGTGTACCTCTTGTTTACCAACTTCGAAAAAGTGCCTTTTCCCTAATAACTTCTGTTTCTACTTATCAACCTTGAAGATTAAAATTGTCATAGTATAATATAATGTTGTTCTTTCATATTCTAACCTCATAATACCCATAACTTTATTTTTACTAACCTAAAAACCATTTTCCAACCTTTGTACCTATAATTTCGAATTTTTCTTATGTTTTTCTTTCTTTCTTTTTGTAATAAATTTGTAAGTAAACTATAATGATCTTAATATATAATGTGAAATAAAAAATGATGTAATGTTGACCTAATGACCAATACATAAGCCTACAAGAGCTTCAATTGATCAAAAACCTCCATTTCGAATTTTCTTTCCTGCTGAATCCTGCTAATAAACTGGTAAACTGGTAATTGTGAATTTTTTAATTGATCCTATAAATTGATCACCACAGCGGTAGGTGTTTTGTCTCAACATCTTGACAGACCTGCGATTCAGCATTGGAATTCTGCTCTTCAAGTGTTCAGATATCTCAAAGGCTCAATTAACTTAGGAATCACATACAATGGCAAAATCTCAAGTCGAGTATCAGGTCAGAAAAGCTTCAACTTACCAATCTCTCACTGTGACGCCGACTGGGCAGGCGACAAATCAACTCGTTGATCTACAACTGGATACATCTTCACTTTGGCTGGAGGCGCATTGTCCTGGAAGAGCCGTTTGCAACCAACTGTTGCTCTTTCCTCTACTGAAGCCGAGTACCGTGCCGTCACCGAAGCCGGTCAGGAACTGTTGTGGCTTCGGCGTATGATGGAAGCCTTTGGGTGTAAGGACTCTGATCCAACAATTCTTCAAAGCGACAATTTAGGAGCTATTCACTTAACTACAAAATCGACTTTTCACGGAAGAACGAAACACATTGAAATACATCATCATTGGATTAGAGAAGTGGTCAAAAATGGAGATATTCAACTTCAACATTGTTCAACGGAAGAAATGGTTGCCGACCTATTAACTAAAGCATTGGGGAAGCAGCAGTTCATCAAGTTACGTAGTAAGCTAGGTTTAATTTGTCATTTACCTTAATGGTCTTGAGGGGGTGTGTTGGAGAACGAGTTCTCCGGTGTGTATCAAAACCATTAAGGTGGAAAGAACTCAACAGTTCAAGACGAACCGTTTCAAACTGATGGATGATGGGTAATGAGTTGTATGGTGATGTTATAATGGCACTGTCCGGATTGGGAGTATTAAATAAGGAATGTTAGAAGAATGTCCAGATTGGGATTAATCAAGGAGTTGGTGTTCATTTCATTTGTTTTAGATTTCGTTTGTGAAAAATTGTACTCGTGTTATCTTTTCCTTATTAACCCCTCTCCTCTTCCTTTTTGATCTTTTTCCCCCATCGAGGAAATAGATCTTAAAGGTGAGTGTTAAAAAACAACACATTCCAATTTTTCTCTTTGTTTGTGAACTTTACTAAACTACTGCGTTATCATACCTCTTTCATTTCTTTCTCTCAATCTTTTCTTCTTTTAGTCTTTCATTACTTTTTGTCATCCTCGTTCCCATTCAGGTTCGTGTCTCCTCGAGTTTAGTACTCGCGTTATTGTTGTCAGCCGTTGCCTCGTCAGCACAAGGCTGAACGAGTTCTTTCACCTTTATAAAGGTTAGTAGTGATTTTGTGTGTGTGTGTGCAGTTAACCATCGAGGAAATAGATCTTAAAGTCTTTCATTACTTTTTGTCATCCTCGTTCCCATTCAGGTTCGTGTCTCCTTGAGTTTAGTACTCGCGTTATTGTTGTCAGCCGTTGCCTCGTCAGCACAAGGCTGAACAAGTTCTTTCACCTTTATAAAGGTTTTGTCTTACTTTCGTAGAGCTTAGTGACTCCGATAGATCGTGTTTTCTTACAAGATAAAACAAAGTTATAATACAGACCCCAACACCACAAAGTTAATTAAGATTATGAGTCAAGATAAAATAGATTTAGCTCTGGTGACTAGTTTGGAATCTCCGTGGAAGGAACTTTACGGAGAAGGAAAATTTTCTTTACAGTCCGGATTACTGTATTACAGAGAGAAACATACATCAGTCATAGTTCTTGTGGATAAAGCTCACAAAGAACAAGTCCTTAAAGTGTGCCATGACGAATTCCTGGCAGGACATATGTCAGAAGAAAAGACATTAGAAAAAGTGTGCACCACAGCATGGTGGATTAAGAGGAATCTGGATACTCAGACTTACGTCAGTAGTTGTGAGAGATGCCAGAAAGCTAATAAAGCCACCGGGAAAAGGTATGGTCTGCTTCAAAGGATTGAAGAACCAACATATCCATGGGAGATCATCAACATGGACTTTGTGACAAGTCTTACTCCCGCGGGTATTGAAAATTATAATGCATGTTTAGTGATAGTCGATAGGTTTTCTAGAAGGGCCAGATTCTTGCCGTGTTACAAAGAATCATCAGCCATGGATATTGCACTATTATTTTGGGAGAGACTTATTAGTGACGTAGGTCTCCCAAAAGTCATTATTAGTGACAGAGATCCAAAGTTTACATCTGACTTTTGGAAAGGATTGTACAAAATAATGGGCACAAAACTGGCATTTTCAACGGCATATCATCCACAGACAGATGGTCTAGCAGAAAAAATGATCCAGACCTTATCAGAAATGATACGGCGATACTGTGCTTTTGGTCTTGAATTTAAAGATAAAGACGGATACACTCATGACTGGAAAAGTTTACTACCAGCATTAGAGATAGCTTACAATAGCAGTGTTCATAGCTCAACAAAGAAGAGTCCGTATGAAGTAGAGAGAGGATACTGTCCTCGACTCCCAAGAGATAAGTTTAGGAGCAGAGATGTGGATATCCATCCAACTTCCCTTAGTTTTGCAACAATGCTGAGTAAAGCAAGAGAGTATGCATCACAGTGTCTTAGAGAATCAGTTGAGTACAACAAAGAGAGATGGGATAAAGCCCACAAAGAACCAAAATTTGAAGTTGGAGAACAAGTTCTGTTGTCCACGGTCAATTTTAACAACATACAAGGACCTAAGAAGCTGAGAGATCAGTTCCTAGGACCGTTTGTTATTTCCAAGTTAGTTGGAAATAATGCAGTTGAACACATATTGCATGGGGAGTTGGAACGCAGGCATCCAGTATTCCCAGTGTCATTAATAAAAAAATATCAGGCACCAGATACAAGTGAAGTAAGGAGACAACAGGAAGTACGAGTTGTGATACCTCCATTTGAACCAGAGAATGAGAAAAAATTCTTGAAGGTGCTAAAAGATAAAAAAGTTAAAAATAAAGACAATGAAGATGTCACACTTTATCTTGTGAGATACAAGAATAAAGGAGCAGATTGGGACGAATGGCTCCCATCAGATAAAGTACCTAATTCTAAGGTAACTCTTAGAGCATACCGAGCATCTAAGAGGGAGAATCAACAGCAGTAGAAGGAAACCTTCTCTGGTGGTGGGGAGTGTCAGCCCTGAGCCCTGATTACACGACCATGGGCTAACAGTAACATATTATATTATTGTTTAAATCCATAAGTACATCTCACGGCTCAGTGTCAAGAGCCACATAAACACATGTACATAATGTATTAAATATGTAGCAAACCTAACCCAAGCGCCAACCACAAGTGAGACAAGAATCACACGCCAACCACAAGTTGACGCTTGGCCTGTGAATATATAAACCCCCCTTCTTCCCTTGATTCATCCACCATCTTTTACACACCACAACATCAGAATCACATTATACTTGAAATCCTATATAGAGGATCCTCGAGTACGTGATTAGTTGTGTAGTCTAAAGACCAAGCTTGAGCATCACGGGTTCTATTGCTGAGCACCCCGGTATTGATTTCTACGAGCCTTGGGCCATTGTATTCTCTAGAAATAAACCGTAAAGCAGCAAAGCTTCCTCCCTTATACGGAGTCTAAAGTAGCCTTCAGGATCTTTGGTTCACCAAAGTGTAAAGCCTGCCCCTCGCAGTCTCACGAGGTTAGAGCGTACTAGCTCTTTACCACCCTTAATCTCTTTATCTCTCCCTCAAATCCTCTTCTTAGAGGTCAACTAGCTGTAGTCTTCACTTGGGTGTACCACGTGAAGACCACACTTTACTTCCCTTATCACCTTCTTAGTGAAGAGTACGCCTAACAGACGCGCACTCCTCACAATAGAGGTCTAATATAGGCACAAAGTAGTTCTCTACAAAAGTGAACATAATTCCATTGTCAAATGTGTTCCTGAGATCAGTGGACCCTATTTTTGGACAAAGGTTGACAAAAATCCATTTGCCTCATGATGCCTTTCACATAAAATTTGAATCTATCATCTTATCTCCCATCATGGCACAGACAAAAAGTGTACATTTGCCTATGGCCAATCAGTTTATGAGATGTCAATCTATCTTGATTCTCAACTTTGTTTATTTCATTTTGGATTTGACTAACCCCCTTTTATGCTGTATTTAAATTCAAAATATTGCCTATCCCACGTAGGGGGCAGTCTAGAGAGAAGATTGCAAGCTATTGCAAGCTTTTAAGGAACAAAGGGGGTGGTATCAAATACAGCACCTGTATCCTCCAAACTACGTCCAGGAAACAGAGATTTGAGTGAGAGACAAACCTCAACATACCTCAACAAACCTCCACCACAGTGAGATTATGGTATATTTCATCTGACAACTATCCAGTGTATTCTGACCTTTCCAAGCACCAAGTTATCAAGTGCAACTTGGAATATTCATGGAAGGGGTTGCTGTGGTGGACCAGATGCCCTCAATCGTCTCAAGAACAATTTGATTTCATGCACCAGGGAGTTTTGGTTGGGCATGCCCATAATGGGATATGCCATAGCCAGTGTGTTTGAACACCTGGTTATCTTGCTTGGAAATCAGCCTTGGATGTGTCATTGTAGCTTCCTTCCCTATCTGATCAAAATCAATTGGAAAGACCAGGAAAGACCCAGTTGTTTTGTATCTTGTTGATTCCTGCCACTTCGTATTTGATAGTGTGAAGCCTTGTGTATTTCCATCTCCTTGTCTCTTTCATCAGGGTTGGGTTAATCACAATATCTTGTACATCAGTTGTTGGAAGGAAGTGTTTTCAAGCTCTTGGACCCTCTGGCATGAGTTTGCATGTGATTGTGAAGTGGCTAAGCACTCTTTTGTCCATTGTACATATATGAGACCGGTTTGTATTTTGCTTTCAATTCACCTGAATTTTAGACGGTTCTGGACCACCCCGTCCCATCCCATGTTTGTATCATACAGCTATAGTTTTCTGTACCCTGGTGTGGTGATCAATTTATGGGATCAATCAAAAAAATAATTATAAGTAGTTTACCAAAGTTATTAGAAAGGTTCAGTGCAAAGAAAAACTTGTTGATGGAATCTGATCATTAGAAGCTCTTTAAGGCTTATAAATTGCACATTACATTATGATTAGTTAATCTTATTTCAAACAATTTATCAAGATCAGTATAAAGGATTGTGAAAAGAAAAGAAAGAAAAATAAAATAAAAACTCAAAAATATGGGTATACAGCCTGGGAAATGGTCTTTAGGTTATTGATAATAGGTTTAAGGGATTAGTAAGGTTAGAATATGAACAAACAGAATTATATTATTCAGTAAGAAGTTTAATCTTGATGGCTGATAAGGAGGAATAGAAGTTATTAAGAAAACAGTACTTTTTTGAAGTTGGTAAAGGAGGGTTTACAGGTAGTGTCTCCCTAGGTCCCCCTTGAGCCTCTTCTGGAAGAGGTTTCCTCTCTATGGTAATCCGAACTTTGATTCAAGACTTTACATACGTCAAAGTACATGTGTCACGCACAAGTGGAGGACGCCATTCTGAGACTAAGAGCAGCACTTTGCCTCCATCAGATAGTAAGGACCAGGCGCAGATTCGAGCGATTCGTTACTATTTGAAGTACATTAGAGTGGTTTTTGGCTTTGGTATCAGCAGGAAGGTTAAACTATAGGACGAGTGACAGCCTTGTGGATGTCACTCAGTCACCTATCTAATCCCATGCCTGGTGTTTGAGATACCTCGATGACATGCCGATGATTGAAACTTCATCCTGGCTGCCCGATTTCACCTGCCCCCTTCTACAAATCCTCTTTTACATATTTCAAGTGGGCAAACCCATAGCTATCATTCGTGTCATCTGGGTGAAAGGCACCTTGAAAGCCTTGATTAAAGTGCAGATGAGCACTTGAATCCAGTGATGTGCACTCTAAACCAGTCTCCAAATAGAAAATAGACTGGTTTTTGACGTCCTGCGCAGTTTTCTCATCACGAGATAACAGAAATAGCGATAGCAGAAAAAGGAATAGAAAAGCACCTTCCTATTCCTTCACTAACAAAAGGACTGGCTGCGTAAAAGCCCCCAATGCTGCGTTTGCCCGCGTCATCGGCTGTGTAGATGACGTCGAGCCTCACTGAAACTATAGGAGGCTCGACGTTTTAAAACGAATGTTAAAGTTGATCGGACTGTGCACGACGTCTAAAAGTGGTCCTTTGTCTACTTTGCAAGCGAAAACGTGAAAAATCTGGTAAAACGAGTACCATATCGACAAAATAGTAATAACGAATCGCTCGAATCTGCGCCTTCTCTCTAGTCCCCGATTATCCATCATGCTTATATCCAGCCGAAGCTATCGAGGAGACACGGACTCATGTACGTCATCGCGCATAAGACTGTGACGACCGCCGAGAATCATCCGCCCGAGCTTAGTCATCCACCAATGCACCATCGGATTTTTCAATTCAAGAGTTGAACCTCAATTCGGCTCGTGTACAGTCTATTTGACCTATCACTCCCAAAAAAGTGATTGAAGCTCCAGTGGCTACCTCCTTTGCTCATCTTCAAAATACGTCAACCTCACACTATACAAACATAACAATGCCCTCCTTACCACAACGAAAGATTGGGAACGATTTAGTACCAGTCAGTAATTTTCCGATAGACTCGGTGTACATTCCAGGTAACCAATCGGTGTTTCGATGACTTGGCAGATTCCAGGTCTGGGTTGCATGGGCTTTTCCGCATTCTACGCTGGTGATCGAGATGATGATGCTAGTATCCAGGTGATCAAGGCTGCTTATGAGGCGGGTCAGACCTTTTGGTAAACAAATTTCATCAATTCTGCCGAGGCTTGACACTGAATCTGAATCTGGTCAACCAGGGATACTGCTGATATCTACGGTGATAAAGAGATGGGGGCAAACGAACGATTGTTGGCAAAGGTTGGTATTTTGATTCCACCCTTCTTGGAAAACCTTGCCAAGATTGGTAACATGGATTCTTTCCAGGCGATCAAAAAGATTGGGATTCCCAGGAAAGATTTGTTTATTGCCACGAAGTTTGGGAACCATCGAGATTCCAACGGAACTTGGACAGTGAAAGGCACTCCTAAGTATGTCAAAGAGGCCTGCGAAGCTTCGCTGAAAGCTCTTGAAGTAGAGACCATTGATTTGTATTGTAGGCCTTACTCTTCTTTGATTGGATTCATGATATCAAAGTGAATGCTAATCATTCTGGTGATTACCTAGACCAGCACCGCGTTGATAAAGATACGCCTATCGAAGACACGGTCAAAGCGATGGAGGAGCTCCGACAGGCTGGAAAGTGAGTTGCACGTCCAGACAAACTCCTTTGCTCGCCTTTCGATAGATCATAATGAGTTGGAAACACTTTTGCCGATTTGCTCAGGGTGAGATACTTGGGTTTGTCGGAATGCTCAGCTGCAACTTTACGCAAGGCTTGTAAAGTTGCGAAGATAGATGCATTACAGATCGGTGCGTGCTTCGTAGAGGTTATATGAGTTGAATCAACCCACTCGACGTATCCTTTTGAGGATGTTCGGGTGCGTTTCCATATCAGAGCTCTGATTTTCGTTCAATATCTGTAGAATACTCACTCTGGCAAACTGATATTGAAGACAATGGTATCCTAGATGCCTGCAAAGAATTAGATGTTGTAAGTGCTCACGTGAAAATATTTAAATGATTTTTTCAAAGCAAAACTCATGGTCTTGTTAACCTCATGCTGACTCTGTTGGTGTTGGGAGAAAATAGACCTTGATTGCCTATAGTCCTCTGGGTCGAGGTATGCTTGCTGGAAAGTTCAAGTCTCGTAATGATATAGGAAAGGACGACTTTCGCTACAATCAACCTCGCTTCTCAGAGGAAAATTTTCCTAAAAACCTACAATTAGTCACAGAGCTTGAAAAGATGGCGAAAAAGAAAGGCTGCACGCCTGCTCAATTAGCATTGGCGTGGTGCCATGAAAGGTCTTTCATCGGTTTTCACTAGGGATACTGATATATGAATAAATCGTCACATTGAACTGACGCGACTGCCTGGTAAATTGGTCTAGATGGGAAAAGGTAATCGCAATTCCCGGGACTACCAACGTTGATCGAATGAAGGAGAACATCGGATCCGACAAAGTAAAATTAATCAAGTCAGAGATGGACCAAATTCAAGAAATTCTCAACACCTTCAAGCCACATGGTGATCAGTTGAGTACTCCATGTCTCCTACAAAATCCCGTCAAGTACTGTGTGGCACTCATCCTACGAAATTTTGTGGGTAGATATGAGCACCATATGATGGGGGCGATTGGCTTGTGAATGGTAAAACTGGCCTGAGATAGACTTGGGCACACGACAGGTATTCAATTGCCTCGCCGTAGTATTTCTCGATCAAAATTGCATTTCGTTAGTGGCCAGTTCATGTACACCAAACATCCCTCCTTGAGGGTAGTAGTCTATGGTGGTAGAGTGAGGATCTTTTTGTGAATGTTTGCTTCTAAGAGCACCCACTATCATGAGGGTGATTTATCTTAGATTTTGCGGTCCTGAGCGCGAAATTTGATCATGCGTGTTTTACCAAAGTTGGTAACCGCATGAATTCCACTATGGATTGACGTAACATCTGCTTTACCAATGATAAATCACTGTGAATCAACCAGATCCCTTTAATAGCCCAGGACGTGTACGGTTTCCTAGTATGGGCAAGTGCTTCGAATTCCAAGAAAGAGACATCGGCAAAAAGGGAGGTGAAATTTCATCCAACAAAAGATCCAACAAATGCCTGCTCTGAGTCCCTTGAAAAGGGAGATTGACGGTCTTTTGAAGTCTTCCAACAACGATGAGGACAACTAGAGTGACCAACTGGTCTTTGACTTCTTGTTTGCTAAACCTCTCCTCCACCTCCTCAGACTCGCATCCATCGAGACCGCGCTTGACGTGCTCAGAGGCTATATGATAACTATTTCACACATAACGCTAAATATGAAGTCATTTTAAACAAAGATTCCTGTATATTCCAAATAAGTAAAGAACTCTGTTTTAAAATAGTCAAATCTACAATTACATGATTGATTTTGAATCGTGAATCATTTAGAACAGATGAATTCAATCCAGATGAATTCTTATTATCAAAACAACATACATCTTTGAAGAACCAAATTGAGAACCGATTTGAATGATTTAAAGTTTGAAGTTGGATTGATTAATGAAGATGTTGAAGGTTTTACTGGTTTAGGAATGGTTTTGAGAGGATCGATTGAAAGAAATATGATTCGAATTGAAACACCAATTGAAGATTGTAAAGAACACTCAAAGTTGAGTTCTGAAGTTCAAGGTTGAGTTTTGAAGTGTGAGTTTTCGAGTTGAAGTTGAAAGCTTTGAGGTTGAAGTTTTGAAGGTGAGGTTTTGAATAATGCAGTTGTTGAGTGGTTGGATGCATCAAGTCTTACGATAAATCAAGTTGTAGCTGTTCGTAGATTTGAACATGGGGAAAGCAAGATTTGACGTGGTCGTAGGGACCGCAAGTCTAAAACAGGTCCATAGTGGACCAGGACCCCGGATAAGTCTTATAAATGATAGGGATGGAAAATTGGTCAAAACCTCCTAATTCATACCTCTTTTTTTGTTTTTTTGAGGCCATTAATTCCTGTTTCATCCCTAACCTAAAAGCCAGGTTTTTAAGAGTTTTGGAAATTAATTCCCCCACATCCCTAACATTGGAAAGCTGGTTTTGGGGAATTTTTGGGGACTTCAATTTTGTTTCTGGAACATTGAAAAAGCGCAAATAATCTTGATGTGATTCTTGTACCTAGATCAGCTATTTCAATGTACAACAGTTTCAACATGGGTGAATACTCATCAGAGTAAAGGGAAGTCAGAAAAATTGACTTTTGAATGAATGCAAGCTATGTCCCTTGTGCACAACTCAACTTGCATATGAGCAACTTGTGTAAAAACTTGTTGAACATGACTTCCTGTTTGTTCCTTTCAAGGTCAATCAAGAAATAACTTATGAAATGGGATATTTGTTGGTGTTGATGATTATCAAATAGTGATCGTAGTGTTATTTGATTAGTGCTGTGTTATGATCATCCTGCGTGATGAAGTTCTGTGACTGTCTCATCCTGCGTGATGAATTTGATATGTTTCTTTTTATTTAATAATCATTTTTTTGTGCGCGTAACTCTCACCTATAAAGACTATGAGCTTGCACTTAGCTTTGATCTTCATCTCTTTCAAAGCTATTGACTTCATCACAAACTAACTATTTTCGTGTTTGTGAATCCGTGCAATACTCATAGGTATGATTCTTTTGCTTTATGTTTTCCTTTTTTTACTTTTCTCTCGATGCTTGTTTTTCATATTTCTCTCATGTTTCTATCGTGTACACATTATGCAAAATTCATCTCTTTAAAAGCTATTGACTTCATCACAAACTAACTATCGTCGTGTTTGTGAATCCGTGCAATACTCATAGGTTATGAGCCTTTTTACCGAGTAAAACACAGGTTTATACGAATACACGATTGACGTCATTATCAATTTTTTGAATCTTTACTCCAGCAATGGCTTCTTCTTCGCCTATCAATTCTGGTTCTCCTGTTTCCGACTCGTTCACCAACGACTCGATCATCAATCCACCGGCCTCCAATTCTGCCGGGTCTACTGCTTCAATCTCTTCGTCTTCAAGAACTATCGTTCCAGGCGCATCTTCTCCTATCGATAATCTTTTATCTCTTCCAGCATCAATGGCTACTCTTGAGACCAATACTGGAACCGGCGATGACCGCATCAAGATCCCGATTCTCAGTGACGGCAATTTCCCTCACTGGAATAAGCGTCTACATTTCGCCCTTCAGACTAGAGGGTTGCTTGCTTATCTAACCAATGACACTCCGCCGACTGCCTCCGCCGAACTTTTGACTTATTGACGCCATCAGGGTCGTGTTATGGAACTGATTGTCAATTCTTTGGACGCAGCTAACGACTCTCTTGTTCAAATTACCAATACTCCTAAGATCGCATACGAGACTCTATGTCGGGCTCACGGTAGTAGCGGTGGTGTTTTAGCGGCCGCGGCTATATGTGAAATTGCTACAGCTAGATTGGAACCTGGGCAATCTCTTTCAGAATTCATCATTCGTATTCGAAATTTACACAATCAATTGGCTCAGTATGCCGCTGAAGACAAAGATATTGTGTTATCTCCCAAACTTTTGGCAATCTTCTTAATGAACGGTCTTGGCAAGGAGTTCAAATTTATCACGGCTCCATTCTTTGCTGATCTTTCGACTTTAACTGTTCAAAAAGTTATGGATTGATTAGTACTTGAGACAGCTAAACAATCCTCCTCCGGTTCTGTCTCTTCTACGAATGCTTTTGTCGCCAAATCAACCGTATCTTCGACTGCGAATCGAAACTCTAACACCAAACGTATTGGTCCTGGTCCAGATGACTTGTGCAACTTGGACAAGCATCGTGGTTTACCTCATTCTAATCGTAACTGTTTTGCTCAAAATGGAATGAAACCTCGTAGCAAATTACCTACCTCATCTTCTCAAAAAGGACAGACCTGGGGTAATCAGGATCAAGTGAGTAAAACGGCTCAAGCCACTACAAGCTTTAACAAGCTTAAAAGGACAGACCTGTGCGTAAAGCAGCAGGGATCGAAAGCAAAGATGCGGTTAAGATAAGATAAGCAAACAAATATAGATTTCTTTTCAAACTAACTATCGTCGTGTTTGTGAATCCGTGCAATACTCATAATATTAATCATGCTGTTCATTCATGGTACATCAGTATCATCTGAGAGGGAGATTTTTGTCCAACTGAGATTCATTCCTCCACATCCCTAACATGTGACCAGGACCGGGGCGGATAATTCCTTTTTCATCCCTAACATAGCAAAAATTGGAGGGTCTGATTCATTCCTTTTTCATCCCTTGGGTTTATGGGACTTATCCGGGGTCCTAGTGGACCTGTCTAGATTTTAGCACTAAAGTTACGGTAAATCACTCAGTTACCGCACCCATAGTGGGTGCTCTAAGAATACAAACATAGGCATAATTTGCCTTGCATTTAAAGCTACACAACATTTGGTTGGCTCATGGTTTGGCTGCCATCGGAAGACAAGCAGTTGTTAAGAGCAACACTGCCACAATTACTTTACTGTTTACAATAAAGTGACAGTAAAGTACTGTTTTTCCAGCATAAGTATCTCAATACTTGGTATCACTCTGCCCAATACTGTACTCCCAGGCCCTTGGGATGGTATTGTCAATTTCAAAATGGTATCAAGTAAATCATCTGAAAACCAATACTTTACCCAGAAGTTGATGGATAAGTATTGGTCAAATACTTCTCCCATTTAGGCTTAGATACTCAGTATGGTATCAGCTTGTGGCACAAAGACCAATACAGTATCAAGTATAGTAACAGTATTTCTTCAAGATAATTTACTCAAGATAAGTCTTTGGTACATAGTATCACAGTTTTTGATACCGTATTGAGTATTGTATTGGTGAACCAATACTTTACTGCCTACCAAATTTTACGGTATTGTTTTTTTTGATACTTTACCCAGTATTGCCAATACAATACCAGTAAAGTCACTGTGGCAGTGTTGTTAAGAGAAATGTCAGAGAATTATAATGATCCCTGCAATAATATTGTCAAACGAGATCAATCTGTTCAAGTTACTTTGTATTTGTATAATGTTTGTTTGATTTATTGCAAACCCTTATAAGCCTTTGATATTGTATTGATTGGAGTAGTTTATCATTGTTGAACAAGTCAAACAATTGTTTTTTTGACTCAGCTGCAGTTGATGATGAGAAGGCAATGGAGAATTTGAGGACTTGGCCAAACAGGGTTGGCCAGGGTCAGCACTTGGTCAGCTGACCTTTTTTGGGGGTGGGGAATGTCAGTTTTGACAATTTTGACAACATGACTCAAGTGGCACTTTAGAGCCTCCATATGACTCATGAGCCTCCGTGTTGTCTTTACTCAGCTTGTTACTTGTATCCCATCTGGAATCCATACATAAATGATCAATTTAATTCTTTTTTCTGTATGTACAATTATGTATATAGTTGATTACATATGGACTGGCAACTCTAGTCATCTAGTTTCAGAAACAGCATGAAGGCAACATCAAGGCAAGGAGTTTTGGAGTAGGGCTGTGACCCGACCCTGCGTGTGACGGGGCCGCCCCAAGGCCGAACCCGGACTTGGGATCTAGGATGGCTGAACAGATGTAGACTGCCTTTTTCTGGGCAGCCTCCTGGTATCCGATGATCTTCTTTATCATCGGCGTAATGGCTACTTTGAGTTCCTTACACTTGGAATCAGCCCAGGCCTAATCAAAACAAGAGATATGTTAGTAACATGTAAAAAGACAAAGTGGAAAAAGGAACAAAAATAAAGAAAAAAACTTACATGTTCAAGGCAGTCAACGAGCCACTGGTAGTCAGGCATAACAAGAGAAAAATTCTAGTATAGATGGCCTTCAATGGTTGAAGTCACAGCAGCTAGAGGAGATAAGAACTCAACCAAGTTTTCAACCAAAGTCCATTCATCATAGTCGAGTATGAAACATTCAAGAGCTGGGTTACAGTTGAACTGGTACTCCAGAACAACTCTAAGCTGAACAAAGCGAGCCAAAGAAGAGTGGGTTGAAGACCAACGAGTTGAGACCTTGTGGACTAAACCCACTTTGGGAACAGTTGCACAGCTTGCAATAGCATTGTTGAGTGAGGTTTTGAGTTGGCTAGAATGTTTAATCTTCCGGTGAAAGGCTTGAATTCGAGTGAGGACACTTGCTACCTCAGAATTTGAGGTATACTCAACAAACAATGGAACCAAAGCGTGATCATGTGGAATAGCAGGATTGAGAGCATTGATCACGGCAGGGGCATTCTTTTGATTGAAGACAGACAGTCCAGCCTGAGCCACGAGATTGATCATGTGGGCTACGCACCCGTGAAGATGTTGGGAAGCGTCAAAATGGGGAATCATGGTTGAAAGGCTTTGACCCATGGTGGTATTGTTGGAGGCATTATCGGCAGTGATGCAGTAAAGACGTGGAGAGATTGAAAACAAATCTAGAATAGCCTTGAGAATGGTGGCAAGGTTGGTACCGGTGTGAGGGCCTTTGATTGGCTTCAAGGCAAGTGCAATTCCACAGAGTTCAAACATATTGGTTATCCAATGAGCGGTGACTCCTAGCATGGCGATATTGGTGGGAGAGGTCCACCCATCACAGGTGATACTGATATGAGACACATTAGAAAGGAGATTCATGATCTTAGCTCAAGCTAATCAGAAGTGGTCCAAGATTCCATCGGAGATTGCTGTGCGCTTAGACAACAGGGTGAAAGCGTGAGGGTTGATCATATTTATGATCTCGCAGAATTTGGACGCATCAACAAACGAAACCGGGATCTCTTGGTTGACAACCATGCGGATGAGCGCATCCTTGAGGTTGGTTTGGCTGAGGGGTTTGACCTAAAAAAAAGGAAGATAACAAAAGAAAGGAAGAAAAGAATAAGAAAATGAATGATGAAAAATAAGTTGAGAAGGGAAGTACATTACCTTAATTGGCTCGCCATCAATGTAGAAGGCTTGGACAGTGGGTTGATTGGTTTGAATGGGGGCTACAATATGATGAGCACGCCAGAGATGTCGTATCATCGATTTGGTACTAGAGTGCCTATCATGAGCTAACGGTTTGTTGCAAACCCGAACTTCCTTGAGATCTTGGTTCATAGGATTAATAGTGTTGATAAAACCATCTTGCGCATGACAATGTTTTTCATGACACCTGAGACTTCTTCTTGTACAAAGTACGTCCAAACCCACAACAAGTGTTGGGTGGTGGTAGCGTCAGAAACTACGGAAATTGAATCAGAAGGGGTAATTGATGAAGTCGCAGCGGCGGAAAGGGAAGATGACTGCATCGTGCGACGTAATCCGGTGGATCTGGTCACCGGGGTCAATCCAGATGGCATATCTTGATTGATAATCTATTAACTTTGATTATTGTGAGAGTTTGGTGAGGGAAAAGGGCTTGGGCATGCGTCCGGCTTGGGCGCCTGAGGCGCCCGCGGGCACTTTGTCTCTCTCATCCTGTTAGGTTTAATTGCCCCAAGGCCGGGACTGCTAGCTTCCAGAAATCAGCCGGGCAGGGTTGGGTCCGGGTCACAGGCCTATGTTGGAGTGTATGTTGTTATGTGCTCATGTAACTGTACTGGTACAACTTTATATAGGGGTTTTAGTCCGCTATGTTGATACTAGGAGCCATACCTGCCTCCCCACATGATTAGCATACGGTGTCTATAGCTCCAAAGAAACCATCCACTGTAGGCTCATTAATTTACACGGCCATGCGAAATAACAAGAATGATGTGGTCAAGGTAATGCACCAGGCTTGAAGAAAACAAAGGCTCACAAAGGACAAGTGTAATCTTGATTATTTCAACATTATTTACACACTGATGGGGGTTGGAGCAGACAAAACAAAGATTGGATCCAAACATTGACAGTGTAAGGTTTTGAGAATGAGCCACAGCATGCGCAGTAAGATTACAAGGTTGCCATACAAAGAACTACAAGTGAATGTGCTAGTCAAATGCATGAAATGAAGCAGGAGATATGGGGATTATTGAGGATATGCTGGCATTGATCATGCTTTTTTGCGCTTTTGGACTCGTATCAACATGGGTTGAGCCATGGGTAGCGTCAAAGATGATTTATAGCTAGGAGTTGGATAAGATGATTTGACACCCTGAAGTGGTTTGCTCTTGGGGACGCTCTTGAGCCTGATAATTGAAGGTATGAGTCAGCTACATCACTGCACACTGACAACAGGGATCAGCAAGACTTTTGGCTCACCAGCCTGGGGAGAATTCTATATCAAAGTTTCGTACAATTTCCACTATGACGGAAATCGCTTCAAGCATAGCCAAATTGATACCTAGGCAGAGCCGAGGTCCACCCTAAAATTTCGTTGTAGTTTGATGAATCTTGGAATCAACACGATGATATTGTGAAAGGGGTGCACGAAACTTATTTTACATAAATTGGTGAGATACTAACATTGAAGGCGTGAAACTTGAATGGTCCGAATTGTTTAAGTTTTCCCTCAGAATCAATCCAACGCGTGGGCTTGAATTCACCACAGTCTGGGCCCCAAATATCGTGATCTCGACCCATCGCCCAGTCACTACTCAGAAAGGAACACCGAAAAATCCAACAGTCCATATAATGTCAGTAGTTGAAAGTCGTTGCATCGAGCATGGAAACCCACCCCCATCGAACAGCATCTCCGGGCTGTATCACCGGACCATTTGGTATTTGATCATGCTTGACAGCCATCTTCATATTCTGATCCGACGGTCATGATTGCGATATAGTGTCGAAGACAGTTAGATCATGAGCAAATGGCAATCAAGCAAAAGCCTGATCAATGGAGGGTATCTGACCTTGGGGACACTGGGATGTAGCCGCAAAGCCTCACACAACACAGCTTGGGTCCAGACAAATTGTCTGTAGTTGTCGTATGTCACAATCCCGGATTCGGCACCTCGATCCATTTCGCTTATCTCTTCGCGCACACGATCAATCATCCCAGGATTCATGATTAAATGAAAGAAGGCCCATGAAAGAGCCTGAGCAGTGGTATCGCTACAAGAGAGGGGTACAGCAATTAGAAGATGGGGCTCTTCGGCAAATGTGATACACAAGAAAACTTACCGTCCTGCTATAAGCATGTTTAGCAACGCATCCTTTAGCTGCGTTCGGTCGAGAGGGGTACCCTTTTCGTCCTCTGCCTTCATGAACAACTCTAGTAGATCCTCAGGCCTGTCATCATTCTTATCTCCCTTGTTTGCTCTTTCATCGATTAACTTGTAAGTGTAATTATCTAGCGTCTTACAAGCATTCGCCACCCGCTTGCCCAAAGATGGTACGATTTTTTCCACAATCGACCATCCAGCTACGATGGAGAAGCGCCAATCGAGATGGTTTTGAGCTACGTCAAAAGCCTCTGCAAATGCAATCGCGGAGCTATCTAGATGCATATCTGGATACATCTCTGCTTTTAAGACGTCCAATTCTTTTCCAAACCTGTGATGATCAAAGAGGAAGGCGTGTTGTTTTAATGAAAATGATCACCATTGCGATCATCTGATTTCTCATGAGCTGAAATGTTTAGATGTTCAGGGATACGTACGTCATTTTGACAAATGACTCAAGGGTAAATTTATAGAAGATCGAGCAGAAGTCGACCTCTAGTCGGCGATTGGCTTTGTGTTGAAGCATTGCATTGAGTGATTGTAAGCTTTCATCAAGTGATGGCATAACAATGTTCTGAAAAGTACAAGGGTAGCAACGGCCTCAATAATTCATCGTCTCGTATTTGCACCAAGATTGGAAGGTCGATCAGATACCACTTACTTTGAACGAATTGACGTTGAAGATTCGTGAGGTACATTGTCTGGTACTTTTCCACCGTGCGCCGTCCGTCACAAAAATTCCTTCTCCGAATACATCGCTCATGATGTCCCGGAACATGTGCCCCTGATGTGTTAGATCAGATATGGAAAGACTCTGCCTGAAAGCTGAGATTCTGAAAGGGTATGAACTTACTTTCACATAATTTGAAAAGTTTGCTGTATGATTCAGATATAATAAGCAAAATTGTGTTCAATCGTAGCGACGCACTTGGCTCGTATGAACGAATGTTGAAGATATTCTCAATTCTCACTTTTCTGTACATATTCTATCCACTCTGGTTTGCTGATATCAATGAGTCGTAAGCCAGGGAAAGTACAACTCCAACCAGGGCCGTGTTTGATTCTTAGGGTGGCTGCCCATTCGAGACCATCTTTGCTATGATAGGCAGCACGTGGCAGCTAATGAAGGGTCGATGGAAAGATTGGATCAGTCAAAAGCTTGTGCAAACTTGGCTCGTGTATCAGGCTACATCAGAACCAATGGAGTGTTTTGCGAAGTGTCTTGACTGTGGAGGGCCATACTTACTATTCCAAGCCTGCATAAGGTAGTTTGTCAGAAAACAGGTTTGAGATACACACCATTCGACGACTGAAAACCGTACTCACAAAGGTAGGCCAGATACGTCCTGAAAGTTGGGGTCTTTTCGTGGGGCTGTTCCGATCGCTATCTCATTGATATTGCGTTGACCTTTCGTCAGTTTATCTACGTAATCGTGCGGGAATAAATCGAGAAGGCTAACCTCGAGTTCGACTTGACCAGTTTCAGGGTTCAGTTATTTACACGTCAGTGAGCGTAAATCAAGCGAGCCCAAATAACGTTCAGAATACTCGGACTCACTATTTGATGAGGAAGTAAACTGCACACAAGCACAAAAGAGCGCTCGTATTAAATAACTCGGAGATCGGCTGACCAAGCAACGACATAAGGAAAGATGGGATAGGATGGGATAGGATGGGATATTGGACTTCGATAATGATCGGCTCTGTCACTGTGGAGCTCTTTATGTCAGGTGTCAAACGAGATCAAACCGGAGCTAACTTAACTTAAGTCTCGGCATCATGTGACATACTGGAAAGCTGACACGCGGGATCTCCAGTCCTCTCCAGTCCTCCAGTCCCTCGCTGCTTCTCGCACACCTCGAGTACAAGGCACTTTATCCCCTCTCCGCAGACTCCGCGGGACGTCTGCGGTTGGTGGGGCCAGTACGTACTTGGAAAGTCTATCATTGAATTGTCTCAAACAGAGTACGGTACGCTGACTTTGCTTATAACGTGTACACTGACTTTGGTAACGAGTACATATGTGACGTGTGCAACCCAATGTGCACCACCAAAGATGTGCAGTGACATCAGGGGGTTTCAAGTTTGGGTTTTTTTTGCATATTTATGGTCCTCAAACCCATGCAAAAATTTGTGCAAGTTTTGTGCAAATTCTGTGCAAGACATAAATAGATCTTGCAGGCACAGGGTCCAAATCTTATACTCACGACACATTAGCAAAGGAATCATACATGTTTGGTATCAAGATAGGTATTACTCATACTGAGTATTTGTTGATTGACTTGGCACAACTCCAGCCAGGTGTAAAGATTGTGTTCCAAGGCTGCACTTCTGGCACCAAACATACAACAATCTCAACACAATCTTGGAAAATGCTCTGCTAACACATCGTGAGTGCAAAAATCTGGAACCTGTGAGGTTGGTCTTGCACGGTTTTGGTACCATTTGGAACAAGATAGCTGGGTTTGTCAAAAAAATTAATGCACAAGATTGATGCAAGAAACCTTGCACTGATCTTGCATGTTGGTCTTGCACAGTATTTGCACAGGTTTGAGGACCATAATTTTTTAAAGATTCAGGCAAGTTTTCATAAAAATGTGTAAAACTGACGTATTTTAATTTGGGACACCTAAAAAGGTGTCCCATTGAAAAATTTATGCATGTCTTCCAACAATGGGCAAGTTGTTGTAGCATGAAAATATGTAAGAACCTTTAACTGAATTGTGCCGCTGTTGAAAATTCTGAAGTGTTTGTTGTTGGTTTCAGTTGTAGGATCCACAATGTGCACCGCGCTTGCGCTTGCAGAGAACTCTGAGAACTCTGATTATTCCAACATTGTTCCAACACTTCTTGAAGAGACAATAAAGAAGGGAGATTTGATACAGGAACTGAGAAAGAGGTAGAAGGAGGAGCTGGATTGACCAAAATGGTTGAAGTTGATGATGGGTTTGGGTTTTGTTCAACCCATTCTGCTTTGGCTTTCTTTGCCTCCACACAAGTGTTGTATTTATTGATGTTTCTTGGGTTTTGGATACAGTCTGCCTGAGTATGTGTAAGTGACACACATTTCTTTGGCAAACATTGGGTTTGACCGTTTTAGGGAGAATACTGGAAGGGCTGTGAAATTGCAGCTACCATGTGCTACGTACCCTTTTCTGACCCGCAGGTGTTGGAAATCTCAAAGTGTGAGACCTAAGTGTACAGATTGTGTAGACCCTTAGAGCATCTCCAACGTTCCTGAATCCAAAAACATGTACAGCTTGGGTTTTCCCCTCAGCTGGACAGGTGTATTTTTTTCAGCTGACAGCACCCTGCAACGCACAACTGAGCTTCTTTCTCAATTCCCCATAGGGTTCATTTGAGGTTGAACCCCCATCACCACATGTATATTCATCTACATAAGTGGTTGATCACACTTATTGTGTTCCACACAACATATGTGATTGATTGGGCTCACCTCATGTAAAAAAAGAGAAAGAAAGTCCATGGATGTAACAATTTTTTTATTTTTGGCCCAATAGTCGTTGGGGGACTGGTTTTTCAGTGATTCAGCCAGGTCCGCAAATTTGCAGACCTGAGCATGGGAGTGTGTCATTTCCCAAAAACCAAGTTTGCAACGTGGGCCAGGTGTGAGACCTTGCCCTCAGTGCTGGAAAACAATTTTCTGAAAAACTGCAATACAGCTTACGTTTTTGTCAGTACTCAAGACCTTACAAACAAGCTCCAGAAGCACTTCACAGATAACATTGTAAAATAGAACATATCTTTTTCAAAATTCTTATATAAGTTTATTCTTTTTTAATGACTCTAATACAAAACACACCTTAACACCATGTCTGTACCCTTGTAGCACATTGATGTGCACACACCAACCTTTTGATACATACTTGAAAGACACTTTCAAGAGGTCTCCACAAAAGGCACGTCTTCCCCTTGTCAATTGGGAGGTTGACACTCAGTTGACCCCAACTGCTGACAAAGGATCCCACAGATTCCATAGTCAAATGACCAGTCACAAAGGGTGACCAACACCAATCTCAGTCTAAAGCCTACCAAAAGATTTTCTGATTTTTTCAAAACTCTCCGTGTGTGCATGTCAACGTGCTACAAGGATACAGACATGGTGTAAGGATCTGGTTTCAAAGATTCACAATAAACATTACGAAAAACATAATCAATACAACTTAAGGAGTCTAGTATCAAAGACCCATCTACAAAATATAACAAAGCTTAAAGAAACAAGAACAGTAAAAAAAGAGAAATAGAATCAACTTGAATACAAGGATTTTATGTAATACAATAATAAATGAATAAAATGATTCATGAGCCAAGAGAAATTCCCTATGACATATTAATTGCAAAGACTAGGTAGCCTAGACAAGTTCTTCAGAGTAATACAATAAAAGCTCTTGTAATATCTCCTTACGTAAAATTACTGATCACACGGACCCAGCTCAGCCCTCCTTTATGTAAAATACGGATCACAGGCTAATCTAGCTATTTGACTCAAAGAACCAGACTTACTAGATATTATAGTAGAAGAAAAGGTTAACTAGAGATATTTTCAGGCTACAGTCAGCATTAAAAGATAGGAACCAGAGAGGATAACTCACTCAGCTATCAAGCACTAGAATGATATGACTTGGATTGAAGAGATGCAAGAGATGAGATGAGACAAGGCCCTTCAGGTGAGCTATTAGATTGCTACGTGCAGTATCAAGGTTCTACTCAGATGGCAGGATATAGAGAGAGTACAACTTAGTATAAGCATAATGAAGTAGCCTTGTAGCCTGTGGCTCATAACACCACTCCCCCCTTTATGACTCAACCCCCTTTTGCGGGTTAGCATCTTTCCACGGGTTGGCATTAAAAAACCCCTTAGGGAAAAAGCTTCACCCTCATTTCTTTCTCCGCACCTTCCTATATCTGTCTTCTGCTTGAGGATACTTCTTGTTGAACTCAGTCATTAATTCTTTTGCATTCTTAAGTCCACTTTCTGGTTCCCATGAATCATAATTTGGACCGTACCCCTTCCAGCTAATTAAGTATTCTATTCTTTTCCCCCTCTTTCTTTTATCTAATATTTCATTGATTTCAAATTCTTCTTCTTCATCAATTATGATTGGTGGCGATGGTGTTTGATTTTGTCCTTTGATTTCACTTTCCTTGAACTTTTGTAATAAATTGACATTGAACACAGGGTGAATTCTCTGCATTGACTTTGGTAAGTTGATTTTGTAAGCGTTGTCTGATACTTGCGCTGTGATGGTAAAAGGACCTAACCAGCGGTGAGAGAACTTAGCTGTAGGCTGGGTCGTCGATATGTTCTTGTTACTTAACCAGACTTTGTCCCCACTTTTCCATTTCGGTGATTTCGTCGTTTTGTTTTCGTGTTGTGTTTTCATCGTTTCTTGTGTTAGATTCATCGCATCTTTTAGTTCACGTTGCACTTCTTTGATTTGGTTCATCCGATCTTCTACAACTGGCAGGCATTGTTCGCTCGATGGTACATCTGTAAACGCAACATCAAATCCATAGTTCGCCTTGAAGGGGGATATCCCTATGGCTACATGGTGATTGTTGTTATATGAGAATTCAGCGAATGGAAGAAGATCATACCAGTTATCTTGCTTATAAGAAGTGTAGTGCCTGATGAATTGTTTGACTGCCTTATTGGTGATTTCCGACTGGCCATCCGTTTGAGGGTGGTACGCAGTTGATGATTGAGTCTTTATTCCCAATCTTTTATGGAAGTCTTTCGTTGCTCTTGAAATGAACACATTACCTCTGTCGGAGGTGATCGACTTAGGCGTACCATGCAGCCTCCATACTTCGTGTATCATGATTTCAGCTAACTGTTCGGATGTCAGGCTTTTGTTGCATGGCATAAACTGAGCCATCTTGGTTAGTCGGTCGACTACAGTTAATATGCTATCATAACCTTGTGATGTCGGCAAGTCGGTTATCAAGTCATAGCAGATATCCAGCCAGGGACCTTCAGGTACAGGAAGTGGTCGTAAGCTACCGAAAGGTTTCTCAGTCCTTGACTTTACCCGTTGGCAGGATTGGCAGCCATCCACATAAAGGTTCACAAAGGCCTTCATTCCCGGCCAGTAGAACGATCGTTTAACAAGAGCTAAGGTTCTCATCCTTCCAGGATGTCCTGCTAATCTGCTGTCGTGCCGCGACCGTAGGATTTGTATTTTCAACTCTTGATCCATAGGCACAACTACCTTGTTGCAAAAATACAATACATCATTAACAGTCTTGTAGTTCTTTAGTAGTTTCGAAGTTGGCATTTCTCGGCATAATTGTTTGATGTCATTTAGTTTTTGATCGTTCTTGGACTTGTTCTTGATAGCAGCTAAGATCTCTAAATCATTCCATATAGCTTGACTCGTCTCTTCTTCTTGAATTTCTTCCTCATTTTGTTCTTCCACCAGTACCTCTCCCTCATCAATGAACCACATTTCAGCGATGTCAAGTTCCTCTACAAACACATCTTTTGGGAGATTTTCAGGTTTCAACAGTTGACCGAATGACAGTTTCTCGCTCTCAGCTGGGATGAAATCTGGTCTTCTTGATAACGCGTCTGGTTTCGCTGATTGTCTTCCAGGTCGAAACCGTATCTCAAAGTCAAACTCTCCAAGTGTTTCTGCCCATCTAGCCTGACGTCTTGTCAGTTCTTTAGTTGTCATTAACGATTGTAAGTTTTTATGGTCTGTGTATACAACAACATTTAGGCGGTTGGGGTTCCCCTCTAAATATTGTCGCCATTCCTTGAACGAAGCCACTACTGCCAATAACTCCTTATCAAAACTCTCGTAGTTTCTTTCTGCTTGTATTAGAGATCTAGATAGGTAAGCTATTGGATGCAATTCATTGTCGTCTTTGGATATTTGAGAAAGGACCGCTCCTAAGGCATAGTCAGAGCAGTCGCATTCTAGGACGAATGGGCGATACGGATCCGCGATTTTCAGTACTGGCGCCGTTGTGAATGCCGTTTTCAATGCTTCAAAAGCCCTTTCTCTGTCTTCGTTCCATTCAAATAGTACATTTTTCTGCGATAATTCATGCAATGGGCGTGCTATTTTCGAGAAATGACTGATGAAGTGTCGATAAAAGTTGGAAAAACCTAAGAACATTTGGACTTCCGTGAGATTCTTCGGGCGAGGCCATTCTTTTACTGCTTTGACTTTGCTTTCGTCCATTCGGATTTGATTCTTCGAAATGATGAGACCTAAGTATGAGATTTCTTTCTGAGAAAACTTGCATTTCTCTGGTTTTAACCATACATTTTGCTCTTTCAAAATCCTAAGAACATCCTTCACCACCGCTTGATGATCAACACCAGGTCCTGTATAGATCAGTACATCATCCTGATAAGCCGCTACATCCCTTCCAATATGACTTTTGAGAACATCTTGAATAAAGTATTGAAAAAATCCCGGTGCTCCGGTGGGACCAAAGGGCATGGTTAATGGTTCAAACTGTCCTTCCTTGCAAATGAACGCCAACTTAGCCTCGTCACCTTTGCGTACACGTAAATTATTGTAGCCATTACGCATGTCCAAACTAGTAAACTCATCAGCATTCAATAAGCTATCAATCAATTCCATCGTTAACGGTAGCGGATATTTGTTTTTGACAGTGACTGCATTTAATTTCCGGTAATCAAAACATGGCCTTAAGTTGCCATCTTTCTTTCCCGTGAATAGTACCGGCGCCGCCCATGGTGAGGTTGTTCTCCTGATTGTACCATTCTGAAGGCCTTTCTCTAACATTTCGTGGAGGACTTCACTTTCCTTCGGAGATAACAGGATGACTTTTCCAGCTTGAGGTGTTGCTCCAGGGACTATATCTACTCGGAAATCATACGGGCGATGTGGTGGTAGTACATTAGAATTAGATTTTTCGAACATATATAAGTATTCATGATAACATTCCGGTACTAATTCAGCAGCTGTCTTCTCAGGTTTCTTCAATGCTTCTTCTGCTGCCAGTTTCGCCGATAAATTCCACGATGCTTTAGCAGTGTCAATCATAATTTGGGACGGCTTCAGTTTTTCTTTCAATTGCTGTGATCTTGTACTTGGTCGTAGGACGTTTGAAGTCAGTCTGTTGATGGCTGAATTAGGAAGATACAATCGCTTGCTAGTGTTCTTTAAATTTTTGGAGAAAGGTTGAATACACGCACTCTGCGGGGGTTGTAATGAGTTCGTACACAACTCAACCCCCTTGTCATTTTGCCTAGCGTGCCTCACTGGCTCCAATTCCTGTTGGTCCATAGAGGTCTGGTTCGGCGTTGACAATATCATTTTTTCAATGATAGCAGGTTTCTTCTTTCCTTTACCGTCATCGTTTTCTTTGTTTTTGAATTCTGTAAGGAGATTAAGCTTGTCGGCTGTTTCAAGAGAGGTAAGGGTACTAGGAGAATCACACTCACATTGCGGGGGTGTTGATGAGTTTACAGACTCCACCCCCTCGTTAAGATTCCTAGCTTTCCTCTTGGGTTCCACAAGGGCCTTCGAGGTGTTTGTCGGTCTCAACGAAGTCGACTCGGCGACCGCAATGCTTGATTCATTCAATGATAAGGTTCCATCTTCCCAATTGATAACATGCCAGTTCTTTCTGATCCAGGGAATACAAAGAATAACATCGTATTTGTCCTTCAAGTCAGTGATTATAAAGGTCGTTGGTGTTGTTGCAGTGCTGTTGACATGGAAGTCTCCTGTGTGAGTAACTTGAGTTTCGTGACCGCTGAAACCTGTTACCTTTCGTATTTGTGGTAACGGAACCGTGTGGAGTTTGTGATTATGAGCAAACAGTTTACTCATTGCCTCATGGGTGGCTCCACTATCCACGAGGGCTTTGGCAACAACAGTTGTGGCAGATGCTGAGTCAAATAAAGTGATGTTATGAAAAATTCGGGTGTCTTTTATTTCAAGTTCATCAATAACACTACTTTTTAGATTCAACATGTTCTTGCTCAGGGGTGGCACAACTAGCACTCCCGAGCGCCGCCATTTTTCGATCCTTCAGCTTTACTTTCCTCCGCTTCTTCTTTCACTCCATCAATCTCAGCTACTTTTGATCTATACTTAAAACCACCTCTTCCTCTCCAGTTACTTCTCCAACTACCTCTTCCACCTCACCTGTGGAGCCTGTATAAAGTGACTTACATGCCCTGGGTAAAATGACATTTACCCAGGGCATGTATGCCAGACTTTGGCAGCAGAGCAGCTCAGGACTCCTGGAGCACATCCTCAAAGCCTTATAACTTCTTTTTGAAAAAGTTTTTACACACTATAAATCACCTCAGGGTACATCAAAGAGTGTATTCTTTATTATTCCTTCTTTCAAACTTATCTGAATCTTGAGTTAATCTCAAGGTCCTTGCCAGAGCGCTCTGAGGACCGCCAGAGCGCTCTGAGCAGCCCTCAGAGGCCTCAGCTCTGACTTGTCAATTTTCGGAGTTGACCTGAGGCTGCTGCATTACTTGCTGGAAATCACTCCAACACCAAACTACACATGACCGAAGTAGAATACCCAAATTCCTCTTGATATCAACCCTCGCTCTGGTCCTTCCTCAAGTCGTCACAACTTATGTATGTAGTCACTATCTTGACCTTGGCACAATCGATAAAATGATCCTTTTGTTCTGATCAATCGACTCTACCCATTTTGACTTCACCCGTTCCACCTCAAGTTGTTTTATGTTTTATGTCCACCTCAAGTCGGTATATGTCCTCGCTGTTTGATATTTGGTCAAAACTAGATAAGCCAATTCATTTTGATTTCACAAAAACACAGGCACCACAACAAAGCAGAGAGATGCACTAGAAATTCAAAAAGTTTCTTAAAAAAAGGTCTAACAACGAACAATGACATAAAGATCGCATTTGGTCAAGGAACATTTGAAATAGATCAATCTATCTTTGACCATCTGAGGCATCAGCTGGACAAAGACCCGCAACAATAAGCATTGTAACTACATGAGACATACAAAGCAATGACTATGTTATGTGAAAACCCCAACTGATGAAAATAGAGAAAGAACATTGATTTCACAATGATGAAAGCCTGAATCGATGTATTGACTACTAATCGGAAGAACTTTCATCGTCATCTGACAAGCTTCCTTTTTCACTTGGAGACTGTTCTTCTTCAGAAGTGGAACTTCCTTTTTCAGTTGAACTTGTTTCATTGGAATCGGAATCGGAATTGGAATCGGAATTTCGGGTCTTTTTACTCTTATGAGAGCCTTTGTTCATACCACCTTGCGCCAATTTCAAGAGTTTCCGACGTCCTTGACTGATAGGTTGATTGTCCGTATGTTCGGCAGTTGATTGATTTCGCTTGTTTGGGTTTGCTGCAGGGAGGCGAGTCTGAGGGAGTGCTGAGCCACTTGGTTCTTTTTCATCATCCTGACCAAGTAGAGATTGCTGTTGGGTGTTGTCACTTATCGCCTCGAGCGTAAAATTGCCGTTCTCAACGTCTTGTGCCCAAAGTTTAATCACTGCACTAGTTAATTTCCGATGACCTACATCAAGGTCAGATTGTTTGAGCAATGATCCAGGCTTTTGGACAATCTTCACAGGCCATTTTGACTTCAAAATTTGTCCAACAGGGTCTTGATTTTTCGGAAATACAGCACCTGGAACATGTACACCTACAAACAGTCAAATGTACATCAGACTTCAAATAGCAAACACAAATCAAGATGAAATGAAAACAGAAATGAAACATACGAAGAAGTTCATTCAGCCGTGCTCCCAAGGTACTTCTTCGCTCATCACTGGGTTGTCGAGTAGTAGATTCGATCTCCTTAGCTGTTTCAATTCCGTGAACATAAGTTGAAAACTTAGAGGGAATTTTCTCGATGTCAAGCGCCCATTTTGCAAATCGGACGTTGTTTGAATAGGTCTGTGACCAGCCGTCAATACCTCCACAGCTGGCTGTTGTAAGATAGTATGCTATCTGATTTTGTTGGCAAACAACAGCAAACTGATAAAAAGGGCGTCTCATAAGTAACTCAGACATAAATATCGTTGGGTGTGACAAATAAGGAGTCTTACGTCATGATGAGCTTTCTTTACGGCTACCAAAGACTTCTTTTGAAGCGTAGCCACCGATGGTGATGGTTCCGGTTTACCATGACACATATGAACCTTTTCAACATTGACCAAGCGATTGAAGATGGGCTGATACTTTTCTTTTGCTTCATCCGTAAGGTTGTGAACTCGAGGTGCCCGAGTTGTTGTATCAAACTCTTGTACATTGACACCAGTTTTGTCCTCGTCTGAAACTTCCGTTTGATCTTCGAGGTCTTGATTGGCGTAGTCTGGCAGATTGGCCAAGGCGAAGAAATATGGATCACGAAATACCCTTTGTTCGTCCTTGGAGAGTTTGTTCCATTCATCCGACATTTTCTGATTCCGAGCCACCCAAGTGTCTTTGTCATCGCGATCCGGAACTTGATGATGTCAAAGTATGAGAGGAAAGAGTGATTGATCGAAAAGTGTTATGATGAGGTGTTGAAGAGTTTGAAATCGAATATGACAGTAAACGACAACATCAAGTAAAATGAAACAAGTTTGATTGGATTATGATGATGTTGGAGAGTTAGAAATCAAACATGACCGAGAAAAATTCAAGTAGAGTGAGATCATGTTTGATAGAATTGTGATGATGTTGAAGAGTAAAATTCAATTAGAGTGTTATGATGATGTTAAAGAGTGTTTGATTGAATAAGACCAATACAAAGTATATAAAGATTCGATGTGATAATGATGATTTTGAAGAGTTTCAATCGAATTTCAAATGGAATCAATGTACGATCAGTCGAGATTGATTTTGTATGGTGTTGATAATTTTCGATATGAATAGTTGTCAGAATAACAAGCAGTGGAATATAAGGATATCATCAAAGTACACAGAGAAAATGGTGATATGATTGTTACACTTACGTTGGTCACCAAGGCACTTGATACAAAAGGAAAGGAATCGAATCCAAGGATTGGCCTTGACTTTCTTTGACCCAAATCCTGTGAAACATGTGATGGCTAAGGTTATCTAATCTTCAGAAAAGAAACAAGGGGAAGAAAAATTGCTTACACCAAATTCCAGATTACAACTTCAGGCACTCCAGCCATGAGCGCAATCATGAGGATCCTTTTCTCAAACTCAAATCGCATGATCTTGACAAGATCTTTGATTTCTTTTGGAGCTTTGCTGCGACGAGAGTCTTGGTGAACAATTGCTTCTCGAAGACCAACAAGTGTCCATTTCGGGAGTTCATCTTCGAACATGTCTAATTCTAATTGGGGAAATCGAGATCGAAAGGGACCTTTGACTTTCGGATTGTTATTATTAGAGCCAGAAGGATTGATAGAGGGATCCGTATGTGGTGGCTGTCCTTGAGTATCCGTTGGAGGTGGTGACTGGTCTTCGCGAGGAGAGGTTTGAGCTGGATTGGTGGAAGTTTTGGTCCGACGAGTCGGACCCTTCTTCTTATTGGGGGCCTTCGTGTTTTTCTTTGGCTGTGTTTTCTTGGAGCGAGTGGTGTATGGCATTTTGGTGGATGGCAATCGGTTGGTGATTCAATTTTGATGGGCCGGTAGAAAAGATCAAGAGGAAGTGTCTAAAAGGAAAAAATGTTGATGAGTTGACGGATGATTCTGTGACTGGAGGGGTGACGTGGCCGTGTGAAAGGTACATACATGCACACACATGTCATGTATACCTTTCACACTGCATACTGTGATAGGTATGAATGGATTTATGGATAATCAAATATTTGATTTCTTGTTTTAGTTATCACTGTTTGAATTACATTTAGATAAACAACATCATCACGATCAAATCTTTTACAAAATCATTCAAAGCAAACTCAAGAAAACAAAAAAGAGTAAGGTGCTATTCCTGAGTTGCAATGATTGAACATTCAAATGAGAAAAGGTGGAAACTTTATAATTTGAAAAATGAAGTCACATAAAATAAGTTTGAGTTTAGGTGAGATGATTTATAGTGCTTGATCATGTGCTTTCACCGTTTAGATTTGAATGTAGGATTGAGTCACAATAACATAAATAAGATAATGAGTGATGCTCACGTACAGAAATTTGTGATGTTGCGAGGGGGTTGCGTATGCCAAAATTGAGCATACCGTACTCAATTTTGGCCCAAACTGGATGGTCTAAAAATCAAAGTTGCTTGAAAAATGATTTCAAGTTGAGTTTGAAAATGTCACCTTGGAAAATTTCTATGTCTAGATGGTCCCATAGAGGTTTTTGTGATGTTGCGGTGAGTTGAAGACACCTCCAATCAGTGTACCTTACTCAATCTTTCCCCAAAATTCATGATCAAATAACAAAAGTTGTTCGAGAATGGATTTGAAGTAAAGTTTGATAACATCATATTGGAAAATTCCTATGTGTAGATGGACAAGTGGAGGGTTTGGTGATGTGGCGGGAAGTCAAAAGCGGCACAAATTAAGCATTCCTTACTCAATTTTGCTCTGAACTGGATTTTCCAATAATGAAAGTTGTTCAAAAATTAATTAGAAGTAGAGTATTATAGGACAATATTTGAGAATTGTTATGTATTGATGGTCACATACACGAAGCTTTGTATGTTTTGGGGGGTTGAAGATATCACAAAATGCCCATATCTCTTTCAGTTTGGGTCCAAACTGAAAGCTTGAATAATGAAAGTTATTCAAAATCGAATTTGACTTTCCATTTAATATAAACTTTCTGTAAAAAAATGACTTCTTGACATACCTTTGCCCAATTCGATTTTTAGCACATATTTTTGGGTCCCTAACGCATCGACCCGGGACTGGGGCCACCGGGCCGGGACCGGTGACGGGCCGGGCCCGGGTTTTCACGGCCTCCTCAAAATGCTGAGGAGACCGGAAGTAGTGTGCTCACGAGCCGCCGAAAGGGCCCGACCCAAAGGGGCCCGGCAGGTGGGAGCGATGTGAGAGCAGGAAAAAGCGAGCTGAAGAGCTCAGCAAAGTCAGTAAGCAGCGGAACGAGTCAAAGTGACTGAGTGGGGATGTTGTTTATTGCTCCGAATACTGTAGTGTAGATACAATAAATGTAGATCACATGATTTTTTTGGAGTTCATGATTTGATTGATGAATTTGTTGAAGCTCTTGAGGCAAACCGCTGCTTCAAGGGTTTGAGTTTTCATCGAACTACGAAGGTCGGTAATTGTCCTACCTGCAGTGGAGAACTCACGCTCGGTAGGAGTAATGGTGGCTGGAATAGCAAGGAAGATGCGTGCCATCTTGGAAAGAATCGGAAATTTGTGACCCTCGTTTTGCCAATACTTAAGTGGGGTGTAAGTTTCGTCCTCTCGCTCGGTCGAGAGATAAGTTTGAAGCTCGGCCTCGATGCCTTGAGCTTTCTTTTTAGTGACAAAAGATCAAGGACGATCTTCAGGTGGCGGTCCAGATTCTTCATTGTTTACTACGGGCACATCGACATGAAATTTTTTACACTCATTCAAGAAGAGTGTCTTCCAATCATCCCAATGATCGAGTCCAGCAAGCGCTAGAGTTGTATCGCTTAACTCTTGATCCTTGCTGCGTGGGTCAAGAATCAGAGCACAGAGACAAACAGGTTTCACGAGGACTTTTTTGTAATATGTTTCGGCCTTTGTCTTCATTGGTTGAATGGCTTGTCGGAGCTCTTGAGCCTCGTAGTTACACCAGCTCTATCAAAATATGAGCAAAGTCAACATCGTGAGACAGAATAAGAAGATTATCAAAAACCAACGTACCGAGTTCAATTTCTTAATGATCCATTCATATACTGGAATCACATCTCCAAGGCTTGGGTATTTGCTTGCTGAAAGATCCTTTGTAGCAGACTCGAACGGCTCCAGGAATTCAATGAGATGGCCAATGAGCTTCCACTCGTCATCTGACAGAGCATATGGACTATATTCAGGATTGTTTCGGCATTTTGTGTCAATTGAAACACGTAATCGGTGTGCTCGGCGATAACAGTCTAGGTCAGAGTTCCATCTTGTGTCGACATTTCGGACGAGGTTGAGTTGATAGCCTAAGTCAGCCTCAACTTGCTTGAGAAATGACTGTAAGCGCTGCGGCGACTTGTAGATCCAAGCAATAAGCTTGAGGAGTCGAGTGAGAACTGAGTTGACATCCGAGGTTTGAATCGGTTCCAGGAGAATAGCTAGATTGCGTGGTACTGGACCATCTTCACCAAGTTTTCGGGCAAATGTTTTGAGTCCGTCTCGAGCAATGAGGTTTATGACATGGGCAACGCATCCAAGGAGATTTTGGTCTCGGTTGAAGTTTGGACAGACTCTTTCGAGAGCATCGGCCATTGTACCGTTTGAGCTAGCGTTATCAGCAACAATACAGAAGACCTTATCAAGTAGGCCATACTCTTCAAAGACCGGAATGAGATGATTGGCTAGGTTGATACCGGTATGCTCGCCATCAATCTCTTTGAGACAGAGTATGGCCTCTTGCAGTTGGAAACTTTCATCGATCCAGTGAACTGTGGCACCCAAGATTGATTTGCGATTTGGGGATGTCCAAGCGTCGCAGGTGATGCTCACCGCGGTTTGATTTTGAAAGATCTCCTTCATCACTACCTTCATTTCAACAAAAGTCTTTCGTACAGCATCTGCAAGAGCATCGGCGCCAACTAGGAACGGCGAGACTGCAGGGTTACACATTTCAAGTAGCTCTCGTAGTTCTGGAGATTCGACAAAGTTGAAAGGTAGCTCCTTCATGAAAATGAGGCGAAGTAGCTTAGTCTTGAGATTCTCGCGAGTGAGTTTAGGGATCTAGGATTGAAATACTCAGCCAGAGAACAAACAAAGATGACAGTCAATACAAGAAAGTCAACATACATTCTGGAGGTTCCCATTGGTGGTATAGCTCTTCATTGATCCACGCTCAACTACGGTGCTTTCGTAAATTTGATGACGGCGTTCCAAATGGCGCGCCATCGACTTTGTGCTGCAGGATTTATCCGGTTTCAGTGAAAGTCCACAGATTCTACCTCCTGCGGTTGGAATAGTTGCTTGACATATGTTTGATATTTCTTTTGAAACATCATCACGTTCAGTCTTGAAATGCTGCCAGACCCAAGAGGACTTGTGTGAGTTGTCGATCTCGGTTTTTTTGCGTGGAGGTGCTGGTGTTTTAGAGCTTTGGGTGGTCTTGGCTTTTGTTGGAGAGTCGGTGATTATGATTGCGCTGCCATCAGAGACGCGAGGGCGTTTAGAGGCCATAATCAATGGATGCAGAGGTGAGCAAAAGGTCAATCCTCTCAATGCTGAGCCACACAGCATCGAAATTTTTTTTTACGCCATTTACGCCCGGGCCGGGTCGAGCGGGCCAGGGCAAAAAGGAGGCCCGAATCGGCCTACATTCTGAGAGCCGGGTCGGGCCGGGTCGATGCCTTATGGGTCCCTATATCTCAGCCAATTTTTGTATTTTGATGTCTGGAACTGTTCCAGTCGATTCTTAGGAGTTTTTTAGGGTGGGTTTATTAATGAAGTTTTCCTCCAAAGCGACTTTGAAATTCCTTCAAAATTTTACCTCAAGAATGCACATATTTGTGCATTTAACGTCAAGCATGACAACATAACACCCTGCCACCAAATGAGATTTGTAACAGGCAGGGTGATTTTTTTGGGCAGAAATATTTGCAGCACCCTCATAACAAATCCAATTAAACAATGACCATTCATAACCATGTTCCATCGTCTTATGAAGGATTTGCTGCTTTTACTGAGGTTAGGGGTTAGGGGTTTGCATGAACCTCAAACCACTAAACACAATCAAGATGTAGATTTTTGTTACAACTGAAATAATTGACCCATAACGAAATGTTCTTCCGGACATTTTCCATTAATGTCTCGTCAGTAATCAATCAATATTGAGTGAGATGTGTACCCTTTGTGCAACTCGCGGATTTCGATTTTCAACAAAATCCATTATATGTCCATCATGAGTGTACAATTTGAGATTGTGCTCATATTAAACTCCCTGTGAAATCGTTTTCTGAATATCTTACATTATTGGTTCATCCAGTTCGGATGATTATTGAGTCATCTGTGTACATTTTGAGTCATCTAAATCACAGTAAGATGATAACTATCAAATAAGAGAGTCATTAGTACCCAATGGAAGCTATATTATTGGCCTTGAGAGTACTTGATGTACTTGTCAATCGTGTACATAACACTAAATGTGTATCATATGCCCAAGAGATAGGAATGGGACTTTTTTAGGTCTGGATACATGTGTATCTGGTTCACGCTAAACGGCCGCAGAGGGCAGGCTTGATTAGCATAGTTAATAAGCCTGATACAGAGAGAAAAGACAACTAGAACTGAGACAATATAAATTTAAGTACAAGTTCTGAGGGTGGCTTTTTCGATATGTGCGCCTACAATTTTGGAGTTGAACACAATTTTTTCACAACAATACAATTTGTTTAACAATTTTTTGCTTAATACTGAAAGATATCTACTGTTAATTTTACATGTTCTCGATTATATCTAATTGCAAAAATAGATGAGTGAGATTGTTAGGGCGGGTGGGAGGAGAAAAAAATTTTTATCGCTGATAAAATTCTTGGACGAAAAAAGTATCAATCAGGATAATGAAGTTGGATGATTAGGAATAAATTATTAGATTATAATTTCTCGACTGGGGACATTGGGAATTAGGGAATGAGATCTTCCTAGACATCCAATTCTTCAGTGACAACATTTTGGTAAACTACTATAAGATGAGAGAAGTATAAAAATGCCGTCTGTGAAGAGTGGACGTGATTGAGTGATCCGGATACTTCATTACCCGATCCTTTTTTCCCGTCCCATTCCCATTCTTCAATACCTTGTACCGACTACTAGGAATGGGACTTTTTTAGGTCTGGATACATGTGTATCTGGTTCACGCTAAACGGCCGCAGAGGGCAGGCTTGATTAGCATAGTTAATAAGCCTGATACAGAGAGAAAAGACAACTAGAACTGAGACAATATAAATTTAAGTACGAGTTCCACCACCCTCGTATATCATAGAGTAGTGATGGTATTTTTTGAGTAGTGATGTAGGTGAGGATTTGGAGAATCGAAGCAAGGTGTTGAACTCTATGTACTAGGTGGGTCATGTTCTGGATGTTGTTGAATTTTCAATTGTGATAACATGTCAGCCGTTTATGACTACACTATTAAAGAAACTGTGATATTCAACGAGAATACTAACAGCTTTCCAACCGTGATATACACTCACGGACTGGTGACGTAGGATCACACGAACGGGATTCCTATGAAAGAAACCTGTACGAGGTTTTTTGAGAGTCAGCGTGTGGTTTGTAAACAAGGATTACAGTCTTGTTGTAAGACTCACTTAACGCTACCCAAGACTTGTTCGAGTCTATTGGGTGTTCACTTTTTTGCTGGCCCACGGCTGTAAAAGAGGAACGAATCAGCATAATGTCAGTATAAACTGCAAGCTGTGAAAGTCGCATGACTTTGATAGATGTTATCTATGAAGGGTGGAGGCTTACGAGCACTGCTCCAGGAAACTGAATGTGGCTTCCCGTGGTAAAACCGGCAGCTTGCGTGATGCGTTGCGTTTTATTCAGGTTCAAGAGCGGGTGAGTGCGTATATAAGTCCTGAATGCTTCCGACGACCATCTCCCGATGCATTGTATGGTGTCCATGTCCATGCCGTTTTGAGCATAGGCTGTGGCGCCACCGGCACGGAGGGAGTGTCCTGTTCTTGAATTCCCGAATACTTCCTTGAGGCGATTCATAAACCAGCTTCTAGTTGGTTGACGACCGTTTTCCTTAACTAGCCAAAACGGGTAGATCGGAAACTTCTTATCTCTTGCGACGGTGTATCTGAGGAGAGTTTTGATTGGGCAAGTTTGATCGCCAGGCCTGTTAACGATGGCTACAGGGGTACCCTTGAATTGAGGGTCTCCCTTGTGATAGGGAAGATTATAGCACGCTACTGAACCACATAAGGAAATGACAAGTGATGATCTACAGATGCATTTCCTGTCGTTTTGTAAATTCAAGGTGTCTGGGATGGTGAGTTCTCCTAACCGGTGCAATCCGGCGAATCCTAACGCTAAGATGGTGTTGAATAGACTATCGTCGAACGTAGTGTTGAAATAACTTGCTGCGATGGAGATATCGTAGATGGTGAAGGCGTTGGCTCGGATGGTAGGTTTAGAGAAAAGTTTTTGGCAACCTCTAAGCGATTCTTTGACCTTGGTCGATTGCCGGGTTATAAGGACTATTGGAAATTGATCTCGCATGTTGTATGAGATGCCAGTTAGATACTTTCCTACTGTGTCGGGAGTTACTTCTCGGGATATGACTGTGATGAAATGACAGAGGTTGGTTTCGCTGGGGTATAGACGGACGTGATGTTCTTTGCAGAACTTGACAAAGCGTCGGTATCCAGATGAGTATTTTGAGACAGTTGATTTTTCTAACCGGTTTTTGATATCTGATTGATTCAAAGTTTCTCGTTCTTTGAAGGAGAGGGGAGCTGAGACAGACTTCTTAATTCTGGCCATAGTGATAGATAGGAAGCGTTTTTATAAAATGATTGTCCGTTTTAGGGACGGAAGGGAGCGTTCTTGATATCCTCCGATGAGGGTTGAGGGATCAGGAGAGAAGGTTCTGAGGTGTAGTCTGGGAACCATGGACCGAGCTAGATCGAAAAGGCCTTTTGATAGTGCGTCAGCTACTTGGTTGTGTTGCCTGGGGACGAACCTGACCTTCACGTCTATCGGGTGTGATAGCATAAGGTCTACTGCATACTTGAATAGAGCTCTGGCTGCTGCAGTTGGACGGTGGGACGAGAAAAGGTACGAGACTGATTCCGAGTCTGTAAAGATCACCACTTTCGACGCTTTGAAGTCAACCGCCATCTTGATTGCTGATACGACGGCCAACAGTTCAGCCCAGTAGCTGTTCCGGGACGGAGGAGGTAAGGTACAGCTCCAGGCGCAGCCGTTGGACGGTTGCCAGAAACCGAAACCGGTGGGACAGGCATCAGTAAAAAACATGCAGTCCGCGTCTGTTAAGGTCCAATGGAGGTGTTTGAAAACTCTACGACCTGGCCATGCTTCTAAAGCGTTTGCTAACCAGTTCAGGTCTTCTACGTTTAACCGATTTAGGGGGATATGTGCATTTCTAATTGTTTTACCTGCGATTTTATCCCAGGACGACTGCAAAGCCCATCTACCGAGAGGAAAGATGTTTAGGCCCCAGTTGGCCCATCCAGTTATACGTTGCCATTCAATGAGGGGGTGAGATAAAACTGAGGTAAAGGTTCGGAGTGCTATGATGAGAGATATCCGTTTGCCTTCCGGAAGAGAGATGGATATCTCTTCACAATCAATTGAATAACCGATAATGTCGAGTTGGCTTCCAAAAATCTGCTTCTCCCAAGCCCAGGGGAGGTTGATGAAATCGAAGATAGATAAGAATTTAGCTTGATTTAAAGGAATCTTACGACCTTTCAACAACACCATATCAGAGGATAGCCCGATTCCCCAGGAATCGTCCATATATGCGTTTAAATCCGTGATGTTGAATTCATAATAAGCAATCCAGAGGACTAGTGAGAAAAACGCACACCACAACTTCGGGGAACTTGAACACCCAAAGTTAACGTTCCTGTCTGCGTGAAAAGCGTTTTTGATTTTGATTATTTGACGAAACTGCCATTGTCTTGAGACTGGAAGATTACGAAAAGCAGCATCTACGTCAGATTTCCAAAGAATAAATTTGTTTTTACCAAAGTAGTGGTAGAGGATGTAGGGGATGAAGTAAGGTATGCCATCTAAGTCAATAGCGATATCCTCTTTTTTTATTAAGTCATTGGGGGAAGGATTGCCGAAAGACATATTCGTGCACATCCTGACTTTCCCAGATGATGGATTGGTAGCTAAGCATAAGGGGGATACTTCCATACCGGGAAGTAGGGTGTAAAAGGGTGGGGAAAATCGATTTAATTCCATTTCCTTGTCTCTGGTTTTTGTAAGAACCTCTTCTGCTTCTGGTCCTGAAGCATGATTCTCGTTGAAGACAGTTTTAGAAGAGGGCATTTCAGAGATAGGCCAAAAACCATCCGTGAGACCTAAAATAATAGAATCCACGAAAGGTTTATTGGGGTGGTTTTTTAAGAGTGTTTTTAAATTTTTTACATTAATAGAACAATTTATTTGAAAGAGATCCGGCCGTCTTTCAATAGCATACGCTGCCTGAGGGTCCGAGGAGAGGGGAGGGGCTGATGGAAGAGGGTTGGCATGAATAGATGATTGAACAGCAGCTGAATAACCTTTGTCGAGCACATCTATTTCCAAGCCTCGTAGGAAAGTTCGAGCATTAGGCTTGTCGGTGAGCGACACTTCCTTGATGATCCTCAAAACATCCATCTTTGTTGCATACCCCGTGAACTCGGTCGCAGTCAGCGGCGCTGAAGGGGCACACACGTGCATTCCAGTTGTTACAAGGCTGATCAGCCACAGGTACTGAATCAGAATCCTTAACTTTATATTTCGGTTTGACGCGCCTTCCTTTCGGTTTTTTCTCGGCGGGACGATAATCTGACTGTCGAGACGAGGCTGCAGCGTCGGTGGAACGCTTAGTAGCACGAGCAGTAGAGGGAGACGCGGATTGGACAGATTGGTATCGAGCTGTGGGAATAGCAGCTTTTCCAAGCTTGCTCGAAGAGCTGTAAAGAATCCGATTATCGATACCCTTGAGAGATTTGTGTTTGTAATCTCCCCAGACCAAACTGGGACGTGAGGCAAACTCTTTCCGTAGTTCGGCGTCGAAATCCCAAACATCTTCCCAATGGACTCTGGCTTGAAATAATCCTGGGAGAGAAAGAATATATTCGAAATAACTTTTGATGGAAAGGGCTGCTGGAGGGAAAGCTGCGATGTAAGCGTGTTTAAGAACAGCCAGGAGATTCTGCCAATGATTATTGTCAGAAATTTCCTTAGGCGCAGAGCCTTCAACATTTTTAAGATCACCGTCTGCATTGATGCAAAGGCGGCTTTGAGGAGGGTCTGAGGACGCAACTGCACCATAGAACTTTCTAAGATCGACAAAGTTATATTCGAGCAAATCTTTCGTGAGGGAGTTCTGCCAGTTTGCTGGCCTATTTTTGCATGAGTTAAACGCACTGACATGGTGTTTAATGTCTGACTTGTATAATAGGGCAATTTGATTGACTTGAAAGGAGATAGGCGAGAACTCCTCAGGAACCAGATGCTCGTTGTCGTCCATGTACGGCGCGGAAGAAATAACGCTTGTAAAGGGACCAGCAGGAGCTGGGATTCCAGAAAAAGCTGGTGCTCCAGAGGCAGCTGGTGCTGTATTGTGAGAAAGAATGCCTGACTGGACAGGTTCTCCAGAGACAGCTGGTGCTGTAAAACGAGGATGTACGGACGAAACGTCCGAGGACAGGGAATGACTTCGACGTCTTTTGCCTTTATCGATTCTTTCGAAAATTGGTAAAGTAGCCGAGGGAGCCTGGCGTAAGGTTTGGCGATGAGGGGGACCTTGCGTACGAAGCACAGCTGGAGGCTGAGCTGACGGACGAAAGGAACTTTGACGTAACCGAGGACTCTTAGAGAAGGTAATCCTGTTGAGTAAGGAAGGCCCCTGAATAGGGGCTTGAACCGGAGGTGGAGGACTCGGGGTACGAATACCCACCGAATATATGTCTGAGATGAGAGGAGGCGGAGGTGGAGGAGGCCCAGCAGTGTTGGTAACCGGATTCGAAGGAAACATAGACAGATCCTCGAACCGCGGAGGCGATTTTGGAACAGGCCTTTCCAAAAAACCGTCGACCACTCCGTATATGTCGATAGTGGAAGGAGGTTCGAGTAAGCCACTAAGGACAATAGGAGGGATGGATTGGGGATCTGGGTTTTCAGGCCATTGATACGATAAGGGAAAAACAGGCCTGCCGGCCCTACGGTCGAGTTCAATGGCAACTCGAGCGACAGCAGAGAAGTGAAATAAGAAGTTTTCGTCTTCGTAATGATAGACGGACGCAATCTGTGTACGGAGTTGAGCCATCGAGGTGTTTTTACTCCCACCGGAGTCATCGTAGTGGGTAAGGATCTTATCGATGTCATCGAAAATAGCGGTTGTCTCATTCGCTTGCATGACATAGTCATCACCTAGATCAGTGATCATAATAAACTTAGAAAAAAGTTTTTTATATATAGAAAAAAAAATTTTTTATCGCTGATAAAATTCTTGGACGAAAAAAGTATCAATCAGGATAATGAAGTTGGATGATTAGGAATAAATTATTAGATTATAATTTCTCGACTGGGGACATTGGGAATTAGGGAATGAGATCTTCCTAGACATCCAATTCTTCAGTGACAACATTTTGGTAAACTACTATAAGATGAGAGAAGTATAAAAATGCCGTCTGTGAAGAGTGGACGTGATTGAGTGATCCGGATACTTCATTACCCGATCCTTTTTTCCCGTCCCATTCCCATTCTTCAATACCTTGTACCGACTACTAGATATGACCAGGGATGTGAGGATGCGAGGATGCACTAATAGGCCTGAATTCCACGAAATGTTAGTCCTGATTTCCGCGTAACTGACTATCTTCATAACCGACGCAATCAATCATCATACAATAAATGAAAAGTTGTAAGACAAACAAAACTAATGAGACTTTCAATCCAAATCTTTTTTTTACTGCACATTATATTATGATTTTTTAATATTCAAACCCCAAACTCGAGTCCTCTTTGAACTGCACATATATTTACAACACTCAAACTACTCATTTATGGTCTTACCAGGCGAGGAGGTTGGGCCCGAACCAAAGCGGAAAAGGAGAGAAAATGTCACTTCAAACTCGTCCATCGGCGCCAGGCTTGCCAATATGGAAGCTCTTGAAGAAGCGGATGCCAAAAACTTAGAGGCTCAGAGGGCTCGTCAGAACGCACCGGTTCCAGTGTTGCCCCCAATCAATCAAGCCGACTCAGATGAAGAGCCTGCACAACTGTATGATGCGTTCATGCCAGCTGATGTTCTACAAGATTTGGCTCAAGATGCGAACGCAGATCATCAAGTTATCAATTGAGCCAATTACTTTCGTAGTGTTACATACCAAGAACGTGCGCTCACGGAGGAACAAAACTGGAAAGAGGTGATACCGGCGATTTTCATTGCTTTCATGCCATGTAGCAGAACAACATTCCAATGGGCAGACCCGGTTCTGTGGAGCCGTGACATGAATCAGCGGTGCAATTGTGCACGTTGGCAAAGGTCGACCGTCACCGTGGATACAATTGATTGGTCCGGTGTGTTATCTACAGCATGTGGAATGTGTTTTATTTGTTAATCGCATGCTCATACTCAACTTTTTCTTTGAATTTTGTATGTATGTTAAAATAGGACGTGCTAAGACTCCACTTGAAACTTGCCGGTGCACTCCGGATGTGGTTAGGCTTCTACGTCAAGGTTACATAGGAGGAACGCCTGTAAACCCCAGGACCGCATATTCAATTCGATTGCTGCGATTCCATCATATATTGTGGAAGCACTGTAGCATCCGTATTGCACCTTTTGTCGAGGCAATCGAGGAGTATCTGGATCCTCGAAGTGCACTTCTCTTGGTTGCAGGAAGCGATCAGGTAAGTAGGTTATTTGTAACAAACAAATTGGAATAAACAAACACCAATTAGTATGATTCCTCTGTCTGATGTATCCAACAGACTCGTGACTGGCGAAAAGGCTTTTCAGCCGCCGTGGATGTTTTCAGAGAGATGCTGCGACTAGAGAGCATTCGCGCATCCACGGAAAAAAGAGCCGGCTCGAGAGTCCGGGCCGTAGTAGCGCAGCAATCCCCTTTGATAAATTATATAATTCCAAAGTGGCGTAATATGGAATACGGGACTTCTCACAAACCGCAACACCCAGAATTAATTCACCTCCGGACTTCCTATACAGCTATCTAGAGCAGTGTACGAAGTGACCCTGTACCACTGCTCTAGACAGTGAAGAGGTCTATCGCCGATTATCGCCACTATCGCCGCTATCGCCGATTATTTGGCCTCAAAATCAACAAAAAACAACCAAGTCCCTCAATCGCACATACCCCCGGTACCGGCCATACGTCCGATTCGGGCTACTCGCCAGGTGACCCACCCCGACTTTGTCTACACCAAGGCTTGTGGCTTTCGATCAACTTTTGACTTGTTCCACTCAAAACTTCGAAGCGACCGATGGTTCTCAAGTTTAATCATATCAACCATCAACAACCAATCACATCCCTATCAAAAATCAACACTCAACAATTGAAGATCAATCCTTTCATTAGACCAACAAGTGTTTTCACCTCTGACCGGATTCAGAGCCCTGATAACCTTGGGACCTTTGAGTAAGACAACCGGATTTGTACCTCACTGGTCTGGCCGAACGAAGGATTGTGATATCAACTGTTCTGAACACCTCATCAACCTCATCTATCAACATCGAAAATCTATCCAAATACCGCCCTTTGCATCAAGATGCCCAGACTTCCCAGAGATCAAAAATTCTTCCCCAGTATAAAGCCAAAGCGACATCGAGACACCGAACCTGACCGTCATCATATCCCCCACGATCGAGCCGTTAATCTCCTGCAGAACCTCGGAATTGGACCAGCTCGACCAGTTGAACCACCAGCTGAACTGGATAGACACGATGAACACGAAGACGATTGGAACAATCAACCCGATGTCAACTATGACCCTCAAGATGACCCACCTGTCCCTACCCTTGATGGCGCGGCCGAACGACTAGCTGAGGCTGCAAGAGCGCAACACTATGCTCAAAAACGGCTCAACTTCGAAAAACAATGGGTTGCTCTTGCAGCTCCTGTCACCGCTGTATACCTTGAGCGTCAGCATGCAACCCAGAATTGGACAACTAGCATGTCATACCTAGCCAACCAGCCCGAATGCCGCTGTAATAACCAAACCACCCGGCTGATCGACCTCATTGACATGTATGGTAAGTGGTGACAGCTTTCATTTTTTATTCTTACACTTATCATCTATAATTCTGTTTTACTAGGTCGATTAAGCAGTTACCAATTCACGTTTTGCAAGTGTTGTCCAGATGTCATCCGCCTTCTCTATGCAGGATACTTCGCAAGCTCACCTTCCCAACCACACACAGCCTTCTCGATTCCTCTCATTCAATTCCATAACCGACTTTGGCAGACCTCGGCACTTTCAACAAGTTCCTTTATTGACGCTCTTGGAGGTTTCCTGGACGATCGATCAGCTTCACCCCTCTATGGCCAGCTTCGTAATGGAACAATTTGCAAGCGGGAACTTAGAAAACCTATAACCCATTCAATTGATCTTTACCGGCGAATATTATATCATCAAGAACTACTTTACATAGAAGGACTCGAGCTCAGTTTACTAGAAGTATATGCCGACAAGTGTTCTCGCTGCTTTGGACCCAGAGAAGGTGAAGTAAAAGTATCACCAGATGAACCTGATGTCATCATATGCGCCGATGGCAACTTTCAACACCGTCATTACTCTTATGCCAGCAAAGACAACCCAGCCGAGCACGAATATCCCTCATCCTTCCTTTTACCCTTGCAGATCACAAAGGTGGCCGACTTGTGTAAGAATACTGCTGCACTAGCCAGCGATATCAAGGTTTGTCGCTCACATGATTCCACAGATCTTGAATACTGCATCGGCTGATCTTTTGTTATCTACCTTGTCTCATTCTGCAGACTGCTTGCTCAGACTCTCACACAGCAGCAAATGACACCCGAAGCAGCGCCACCTGGAGGAAATCGTGTGATGATAATGGACTTTTTGCGTTTGCATGTCGACACGACCTCATGCTCAAGATGGCAAACCTCCATGAGGAATCTGAGAAGTGAGTAATTTATTTCCACCTCGAATTTTGATTTCCACATCTAACTCAGTCGATCTCAATGTGTAGATTGCATTATCCAGTCAGCATACTGGGATACTTTCTAGAACAACTCCCCAATATCAAGTTTGGCGTTCTCTACGACATTGGGTGTCACCTTGATGCACACATCAAGAAGGTAAGAATTTCTGCCACTTGATTGTTTATTTTGTTTCTTCCGATTTATCAACTCACCTTTTTTATTACTGAATCAGAGGGGTCTCTTACCCAATTTTCAGACTCGATTGATGTTTGGGACAGCTGTGTTCCATGCATACGTCCACGAATGGGCATGCCAAATAGTTTACAATCCTCGATACAACAAGTACTGGGGTCTATCCGACGGTGAAGGTCTGGAGCGACTGTGGTCGTTCCTATCAGCCCTAGTAGCAGTGCTTCGGACATCAACCCGGTTACATCGATTTTGGGCGTTACACTGGCGCTGCAACTTTTACAACGAGAATCTAAAATCAACCAGTGGTAAGTCTCTTCTTTTTTAGTTTCAAATCCCTCTTAGTACTAATTCTTTGGGAATGTTACAGGGAAATGGCTCCTCAGCAAGTTGAACAACGCCAACCAGGTCAAGAAGGAAGCAAGCGAAGGACTATTGAATCTGTACACGCAACGCAACCCCTACGATCCTGACCGACAGTTTTATTCAGCTGATTTTCTCAGGGAGCAATGGATATTGGAAAGGAACGCACAAGCCAGCAAGAAGCATGCAGAAGAGCAACAAAAACTTGAACTGGGACGATTGCTATGTCTAGAACAAGAGATTCAGAAGCTCTGGTATGCCGGTCTATAATCTATATAAGATACTGATGACTGATACTCACAATGATTGATTTAAAATTTGCAGGAATAGCCCTGTTCCTACTGCTGAGTATGAAATATCACGGGCACAAAGGTTGAATGAACTCCAGGAAAAAATCACGACACAGCGAAGAAAGGTTGGAGCAGCAGATGTGCTTGCATTGCTAACTAGTAAGTGTATATTTAAAATCAAATGACATGATAATTGTGACTGAAACTCGTTCTCAGGGCCTGAGCACGATGGCCTTCTAATGGTTTGGTACTGCATGCGAGATGTCCGATCTAGGTTGATTGCAATATTCAAGGAAAAGTTGCCCCTTAACCAATCTCAAGCTCATGGTCGAGATTCAAACTTAGGTAAGTACATGCTTCATCTCAAAATTATCCGTAGGAACAGTACTAACTAGAAATACAGGTGTTTCTGGCAGGACTGCTGTTCTTGCCTCAATACGAAAGCATGCTGCCGCTCTCGGCAAGGCCGTTGATCGCTACCAAGAACGCCTCAACACTTTTCGTCAAAAATTCCCTAATCGCCTTGCGTATCCTCCTGATATTGAGTACGCAACGCTGTTCCAGATTGCGCCGGATGATCCTTTTTGGAGTGAAGGTCTCTTCACCAATCACAATGAACCATGGGCAATCGATCCCTCGACTCAATACGGAATGCGACAGCTTTCTTACCTTGAACGATCCGAAGAGGAACTGCGTAGAATTGGGTGGGAAGTACGACGTGAAATGCGATGGATCATCAACACTCGTACCCGAATCTCTCATCTTCTTCAATGTCTTCTCCATGGTATGTTGGAGCCCGGCTTACCTGACGTCGAAGCCATTCAACCCCTTCTCAACCATCCCACCCTAAGTCATATTGACCCTCAGTCTCGCAAAATTTCGGCAATAAATCTCCTTCACACTCGATTGATACGACTTTTGCACCATATGCGGAAGTCATCTAACAAATTTCAACAGGTGTTTCGAGGTACAGTAGCTCAAGCTGGTGATAATGGTCTTTCACAGGATTGGGGAGGACTTGGTAGGTTTGTGTCAAGTATTGGTGAACAAGGAATGTCGATGATTCCTGGATGTCTCTCATTGGCAGACAGATTGTGGCCAGTAGAACAACCAATAGAACAACGAGTAGAACTACCAGTAGACCAACCAGTAGCAGAAGATAGGAATGTTGTTGGAAATGAAGTCAATTTGGTTATTATTGAGGACGAAGAGGAAGATAAGGATGCAGATGAAGAGGAAGAGATTGTCAAACAAACAGTATTGAGTGCAACTGAGAAAGCAGTGTCTTCAGCACTTGATAGGTTAGCATTGTATGATGATATGGAAGATGTTGAGTATTAAAAAATGTACTTAGTTATTCTCTATTCAAAAACCTTGAGATATTTGTATGACATGCCTGAATGAGAATCAATTGAAGTGTTCAATAAGAATCCATTGAAGTGAAACAGAATCTCATGTAGACTTTTATGCTTGATTCAGAATGCATCAATGTTAAAAAAACCCATGAAAAACTCATGACATGAAAATGTATAGTGTTCTAAAATTGATAGTTTCATTGGTTTATGCATTACAGTTGCTTTAACCTGGCTTCTTGGAAGTTGCAGTAGAAGAAGATGTTACAATGAATCATGTTTAATCTTTTGAACAGTGGGAGACACCAATAAACAACCAAGTTTATTGGTGAAAATGGACCTGAGGTGCAGGAGCGGTGCGGGAGTCGTGATTGGTGAAGTGTTATGTGGATATATTGATCCATGTACACGTGATTAGTGGTGTGTGGTGGTACCATCAGAAAGCCCTGACCTTGGCGGAGAGTTTGAGTCTACCACGGACCATTTTGGATGTAACTTGAAAAAGTTATTACAGATTGCATCCATGCGCGTCACTGAGGTGCGCGGGGAAGACATGAGGGGCTCTGGAGTTTTCCACACACATCATGAGTGTGATTGGGTTGTAAATTCAGAAAGCCCCAGCCAATGCGCAGAAATTGAGCCCTTACTGGAGTTTTTTTATTGAGAAATGAAAAAGTTATCAACATTTCCATAGTTGCAAGTCATCACGCAGAAATAGCACATCTGGAGCGACGGTTCACCCCTCTTTTTT